>NC_060139.1:1078724279-1079063446 GCF_021461385.2 Schistocerca piceifrons
CATACTCTTTTTGAGTTCTTGTAAAATTTTTCAGTCAGTTCAATTCTAACTACAAACTGATTAAGGCAAACTGCAATTTAAACAGGTTATATGCTCCTAAAAAGCCAAAGCATGCAAGGTAGATGCCCTTGGTTTGCCAATAGAACAATGTAATTTGCTGGCTACTCACTACTCCCCTGTCCATACTAATCAAGCTTTCAGCTAAGCTGATATCACTGTTCTCCTTCCATAGTGGTGTGATTGAGCCACTGTGAACACTGATTGCAATACCTTCTGGGGACCAAGTCATATGTAGTAGCAGCAGCAGCAGCAGCAAATACATAATTTAATATTACAATTACATTCAATTCTCGAACTTCCTGAAGGCCGCCATCTTCTGATGTCTATTGGTACCATCTCTATGACACATCCTGCCACTATAATTTATTCTCGCGTATGCATTTAATATGATTTATTTCATTTGTACCATCTTTTTTGATCAGAATGTCAGCATCACATTCTAAAGCTGATTAAAAACTGATAAAGTTTTTATTTGGTATTCCAATACATGAACAGTGACCAAATTTCTCATTTGCAATCAACTTATTAAATCATTACAGTCTCTCAATCAAAATATTGATCGAGTTTCAGAATCCAGTAACTTTTTTGTAAGGATAACATTTCCACTTTATTTGAACCTGGTATCCACACGTGTATGAGACCTTTTACTCCATACCTGTTCAAATAGAACAAGAGTTTATAAATGATAGACTATGACACAGTTTCCACCCATGTTCCACAAAATCATCATTTTTATGCAGAGCAACAGATTTTTGTAGCGGCTATTTGATATGAACCATGGACCTTGCCGTTGGTGGGGAGGCTTGCGTGCCTCAGCGATACAGATAGCCGTACCTTAGGTGCAACCACAACGGAGGGGTATCTGTTGAGAGGCCAGGCAAACGTGTGGTTCCTGAAGAGGGGCAGCAGCCTTTTCAGTAGTTGCAAGGGCAACAGTCTGGATGATTGACTGATGTGGCCTTGTAACAATAACCAAAACGGCCTTGCTGTGCTGGTACTGCGAACGGCTGAAAGCAAGTGGAAACTACAGCCGTAATTTTTCCCGAGGGCATGCAGCTTTACTGTATGATTACATGATGATGGCGTCCTCTTGGGTAAAATATTCCGGAGGTAAAATAGTCCCCCATTCGGATCTCCGGGCGGGGACTACTCAAGAGGATGTCGTTATCAGGAGAAAGAAAACTGGCGTTCTACGGATCGGAGCGTGGAATGTCAGATCCCTTAATTGGACAGGTAGGTTAGAAAATTTAAAAAGCGAAATGGATAGGTTGAAGTTAGATATAGTGGGAATTAGTGAAGTTCGGTGGCAGGAGGAACAAGACTTCTAGTCAGGTGACTACAGGGTTATAAACACAAAATCAAATAGGGGTAATGCAGGAGTAGGTTTAATAATGAGTAGGAAAATAGGAATGCGGGTAAGCTACTACAAACAGCATAGTGAACGCATTATTGTGGCCAAGATAGATACGAAGCCCACACCTACAACAGTAGTACAAGTTTATATGCCAACTAGCTCTACAGATGACGAAGAAATTGAAGAAATGTATGATGAAATAAAAGAAATTATTCAGATTGTGAAGGGAGACGAAAATTTAATAGTCATGGGTGACTGGAATTCGAGTGTAGGAAAAGGGAGAGAAGGAAACATAGTAGGTGAATATGGATTGGGGGACAGAAATGAAAGAGGAAGCTGCCTGGTAGAATTTTGCACAGAGCACAACATAATCATAACTAACACTTGGTTTAAGAATCATGAAAGAAGGTTGTATACATGGAAGAACCCTGGAGATACTAAAAGGTATCAGATAGATTATATAATGGTAAGACAGAGATTTAGGAACCAGGTTTTAAATTGTAAGACATTTCCAGGGGCAGATGTGGACTCTGACCACAATCTATTGGTTATGACCTGTAGATTAAAACTGAAGAAACTGCAAAAACGTGGGAATTTAAGGAGATGGGACCTGGATAAACTAAAAGAACCAGAGGTTGTACAGAGATTCAGGGAGAGCATAAGGGAGCAATTGACAGGAATGGGGGAAAGAAATACAGTAGAAGAAGAATGGGTAGCTTTGAGGGATGAAGTAGTGAAGGCAGCAGAGGATCAAGTAGGTAAAAAGACGAGGGCTAGTAGAAATCCTTGGGTAACAGAAGAAATATTGAATTTAATTGATGAAAGGAGAAAATATAAAAATGCAGTAAGTGAAACAGGGAAAAAGGAATACAAACGTCTCAAAAATGAGATCGACAGGAAGTGCAAAATGGCTAAGAAGGGATGGCTAGAGGACAAATGTAAGGATGTAGAGGCCTATCTCACTAGGGGTAAGATAGATACCGCCTACAGGAAAATTAAAGAGACCTTTGGAGATAAGAGAACGACTTGTATGAATATCAAGAGCTCAAATGGAAACCCAGTTCTAAGCAAAGAAGGGAAAGCAGAAAGGTGGAAGGAGTATATAGAGGGTCTATACAAGGGCAATGTACTTGAGGACAATATTATGGAAATGGAAGAGGATGTAGATGAAGATGAAATGGGAGATACGATACTGCGTGAAGAGTTTGACAGAGCACTGAAAGACCTGAGTTGAAACAAGACCCCCGGAGTAGACAATATTCCTTTGGAACTACTGACGGCCGTGGGAGAGCCAGTCCTGACAAAACTCTACCATCTGGTGAGCAAGATGTATGAAACAGGCCAAATACCCTCAGACTTCAAGAAGAATATAATAATTCCAATCCCAAAGAAAGCAGGCGTTGACAGATGTGATAATTACCGAACTATCAGCTTAATAAGTCACAGCTGCAAAATACTAACACGGATTCTTTACAGACGAATGGAAAAACTAGTAGAAGCCAACCTCGGGGAAGATCAGTTTGGATTCTGTAGAAACACTGGAACACGTGAGGCAATACTGACCTTACGACTTATCTTAGAAGAAAGATTAAGGAAATGCAAACCTACATTTCTAGCATTTGTAGACTTGGAGAAAGCTTTTGACAATGTTGACTGGAATACTCTCTTTCAAATTCTAAAGGTGGCAGGGGTAAAATACAGGGAGCGAAATACAGGGAGCGAAAGGCTATTTACAATTTGTACAGAAACCAGATGGCAGTTATAAGAGTCGAGGGACATGAAAGGGAAGCAGTGGTTGGGAAGGGAGTAAGACAGGGTTGTAGCCTCTCCCCGATGTTGTTCAATTTGTATATTGAGCAAGCAGTAAAGGAAACAAAAGAAAAATTCGGAGTAGGTATTAAAATTCATGGAGAAGAAATAAAAACTTTGAGGTTCGACGATGACATTGTAGTTCTGTCAGAGACAGCAAAGGACTTGGAAGAGCAGTTGAATGGAATGGACAGTGTCTTGAAAGGAGGATATAAGATGAACATCAACAAAAGCAAAACAAGGATAATGGAATGTAGTCTAATTAAGTCGGGTGATGCTGAGGGAATTAGATTAGGAAATGAGGCACTCAAAGTAGTAAAGGAGTTTTGCTATTTGGGGAGCAAAATAACTGATGATGGTCGAAGTAGAGAGGATATAAAATGTAGGCTGGCAATGGCAAGAAAAGCGTTTCTGAAGAAGAGGAATTTGTTAACATCCAGTATTGATTTAAGTGTCAGGAAGTCATTTCTGAAAGTATTCGTATGGAGTGTAGCCATGTATGGAAGTGAAACATGGACGATAAATAGTTTGGACAAGAAGAGAATAGAAGCTTTTGAAATGTGGTGCTACGGAAGAATGCTGAAGATTAGATTGGTAGATCACATAACTAATGAGGAAGTATTGAATAGGATTGGGGAGAAGAGAAGTTTGTGGCACAACTTGACCAGAAGAAGGGATCGGTTGGTAGGACATGTTCTGAGGCATCAAGGGATCACCAATTTAGTATTGGAGGGCAGCGTGGAGGGTAAAAATCGTAGAGGGAGACCAAGAGATGAATACACTAAGCATATTCAGAAGGATGTAGGTTGCAATAGGTACTGGGAGATGAAAAAGCTTGCACAGGATAGAGTAGCATGGAGAGCTGCATCAAACCAGTCTCAGGACTGAAGACCACAACAACAACAACAACAACATTTGATAGTTTCTCACATATCACATACACTAGCACTGTCCGAGTTGTGTCACATGACTGTTCATGTAGCATCGATGGTGTACGTAGGCACTTCAGCAGGTGTGGAAATCTTGAACCTGTTCAAAGCCAAGTTTCATTGCCCATTTCTGTCCTTCTGAATTCTTCAAAATAAATTTTTGTGTGACCTCAATAGCCAAAGCTTTGTTTGTAAATATAAGACAACCACTATATATTCTGTTAAACAACGGAAAAATGTTGATCTCAGCAGCTATAGTTTTATCAACGAATATAAGGCACCCCTATATTTTCTTAAAGATTAAATTATGGAAAAAAACCCTTATCTTATAATTGAGTAGATATGGTATCTAAAAGTTATGATCCAATACAAATCATACCAATATTGTCAGAGATATTTGAAATACTTACATATATCCAATTACTTTTCTTATATGAATTAAGCAAAGCATTTGTCTGCATTCCCTTCTATGTCCCGATAACAGAACTAGAATTTTATGAGGTATGTAATACAGAATTAGGTGTATTATCTTCATATTTTCACAGTACAAGGCAGCTTGCCACAGTTAAAAATAAACACTCCCATGTTGGTTGTGTTCCACAGGGCATATTACTTCGACCATTCCTCTTCATCGTCGCTATCAGTGACATTTCTCTCTATATGAATTGTACTCTCATATGCCATGTGGATGACAACACTGGTCACCTCATGTCAGAAAATCTCAGCCTTGCATAAAAGTAAACAGCAATCACTCAAATCTGCCCTCCACTGGTACTCATCAAATAAATTACTCCGTAACCCAGAGAAAATAAAACAGCTTCATTTATGGCCACCCAAGACCACAGAAAACAAATCTGTAAAACTGTTAGGAATGCATATTGATTCCAAACTTAACTGTGATGAACATTTTAGTCAGGTATGCAAAAAGATTTTGTGGGTCTCCAGTCTGCTTTGGAAACTTACGGTCATGATTAGTATTGACTTCCTGAGACTAATATACTTTGGACTGTTCAATCGCATATACATATTGCCTTCTTGTTTGAGGAGACACCCTCTTACACTAGCAAAATTCTTAGAATACAGTAAAGGATGTAACACACAATGTATAAAACATGTCCCGGAGAGCACTGTCATCCTCTCTTTACCAGGCTCAGACTGCTGTCTGCTGTACTCATATACGTGTGTGTCTGTGTATTATATGCAAACAAAAATGGCATGAAAAATTCTTCTAGGGAAGAAATTCATGACTAAAACACTAGAATAAAGGCAGTTGATGACATACCAGGATACAGATTACCACCACCTTGCGTCTAACACACGGTGAATACTTTAAAACTCTTCAATTACTGTTACAAACTGCTCGGGCCATGCCATTACAATTTTTTAAGGAAAGACTGTAAAATAGGTTACTGGACAACACATTTCTCTATCTGCAAGTTTTCATGATCTGAGTAGTGTTGAGATCAGCCTATGAAATTGACAATCTGTGAAATGACTGCAGGTTTTCCATGAATGTGATTTATGCTTTTCAGTGTGGAAAGACAGCTGTCATCAGAAATGTGCAGCACATTTCTCTGCTCTGCCATTTTTCCAGGAAAAGTAAAATGAAGGATGAAGTTTGTTTACCTAATTGAAGTAGTGAAAATCATGCAGGTCAATGCATTGGGTGAGAGTGTACATTTGAATTCCTGAAAATACTAACCACAGTGTGTATATCAAATTATTTTAAATGCTCATCCTCTGGAGTGAGAACATATACATATCACTTGTGGTGTTGGCGCTGAGCGAGTTACTTGCAAATGAGAGTCATTCACAGCAAAAAATTTTCATCCCTCCCACCAAACTTAATTGGCATTGATCACATATTATGTGTGTGTTTACATGTCTGTTGATTAACTACATAAGGCACACAAACATTTTAAGCCTACAGTAGTCTACTGAATATTTTTTTGAACAATTTAAGAGCCCTGTCAAAAAATGTTACATTATGGCAATCACGTATCACTGAAACATTCTGTACCTCTCCAATTACAAAACATTGTTCTAACAAACAACAACTATTTTGCCAATTTTCTTGTTTATTAATAGTATTTTAAAATCCTCTTTTTATTGTTGCATGGCTTGGTAAGTGCCAAAATTTGAGGGAAGGGATAATAGAGGATAACAGTATGAAAATAGAATGAAAGAAGCAGTTAGTTTGAGATGGTAGGAAATTTATCACATACCAGACAAGATATGCGATCTCCCGATGTGATTTTTTATGAGACTGAGAGGTGAACAGGCTTGTAAAGAAAGCAATTTGTGCAAAACATGGCCTTTCGCAGTCACACACAACCTCCGGACATGTAATGTAGGGGTCGGCTTGCAACACAGTGGTAGGCTAATGTCCATATCTAACTTCCTACTTTGAAAATCGCTTGTTTAAAGAAGATTATATGTATGATAATGGTGATATACTGTAGACTGGGACACACTTTATGGTGCTAATACTCATCATGGTGGAAATACTAAAATATGCCATTTTGGATTCAGCACACAAACTTGAACTATGAGGTGCATTAGATGTGGCACATGATTTTGGGCTAGACTTTCATGAATGATGAGGATATGGACTGGTTTTTCATGGTTACAGGCAGGTAAATAATATTTCCAACAGGTTGGGTGGCATAACTGTTCACAATTCTCCGACTACTTAATGCAAAGGAGATGTCTGATTGTAATATGTGTAATCACAGAGTTTGTGATAAATGTGGTATGAGCATCCTACATGAGAGAGAGAGAGAGAGAGAGAGAGAGAGAGAGAGAGAGAGAGAGAGAATTAGCTTTATAGGACGAGGTCTAAAGTTAAATATGTTTGACTAACCACATGTATCCCACAGAAAAACGGGAGTGCAAGACAACACACCCTACCACACACCAGAAGTACTTGCAGCCCTATACGGACAAACAGTATATATCATATGCATTGCGAGATCACATGAGGGGTCACATGTGTGGAAGATGGCACTCACGTGCACGCATTGTACAGTAGTGGCATTTATTGTGGTGGGTGTTATTAGTGAATAATGAATCTTGGGACAGGTCTATTCAATTGTTCAATATCAATGTAATGAAAATGAGGTTTTGTAGTGAGATTACTGAAATGGTGTGTAATCCCCGAGCTTTGTACGAACACCAATAATGGAGGTGACCCAGACCTACCCTCAGACTACACAGCTCCAACACACATTGTAAGGGAGTTGTCGAACCTGTCGGACAAACATTTTGAAAGGGACACTATCGGGTTGGAAAGACAGACATTGTGATGTGATATGCCTGACAGTGCAAGTGATGGGAAAACAGGGACACTTTCCAAAAGTGATATCCCACAGTAGATCTATTCCCCCCTCCCCAACAATGTCACTTGCTATTTACAAGCAGTCACCAACAATTGACACTAAAACCATACAGAAGATTAACAACAGTGTGAAGGTAAGGTGTAAATCCATAGCAGTGACCTAACGCAACACAAGATAGCACCAGAGAAGAAGTGGCAAACCGTTGCAGCGCTTGAATCTGGTAGTGCCACAGAATACCAGGGGGTCACGAATTTGCCTGTATATGTATACCAAATTCCACGAGGTGTCCCACAGTAATGGCTGCACACACTTTCGACATCGCTGTTGTGAAGAGTCATGCAGACTGTATGGTGAGCGGGAAAGTGGATAATCACCAACTGTGAAGGTTTGGGGCACCATTGCCTGGAACATGTGATCTCATCACCTATGTTTTGAGGACTGTCTGAACAGTTACCGCTAAATCAGAGGTTTTACAGCACTAATGCAGGCCATTCCACGTGTCATATTTTAGCATGACAACATCTGGCTAAATGTAGCAAGGAATGTGCAAATCACCTTCGAAGAACAAATGGTGCTCTCACTTCCGTTGCCTGTCTGTTTACCTGACATGCCAAATGACCATATCCCACATAAGTTCGATGGGTGACAATGTGTATATTCAGGCCTACTGCAGTCACAGCTGATGCTTTGTAGATGTGCTTAAAAACTGTGAGGCAGAGTATACCCCAGCAACATGTTCACATGCATGTTGAATGGTGTCACAGGTACAGGTGCACAGGTGTTAATCATGTCTGTAGTGTCAAGTCTGTAATCAGTAGTACTAATTTCACTGTGATCACATCTCTCAGTGTTTCACTTTTTCAAAACAGTAGAGTATTGACACAAACTTCCACAGTGGATGTCACTTCCATTTTATACCTGCACTTTTCAATTTTCATTTTTCCTCAGAAGAAATGGAAAAAATAAAATCCATTATTGGTATGTTCAAAAGAAATACTTTTTGGTGGAGCTCCTGAATGCAGGTGGATGAATCGGGACGTGTTCTAGCAGTGGTTGTAGCATTTTAAACAGCAGTTTCTGCCAACAGGAACGAATCCAGTCCAGTCCTCTTAATTGTGGATGGCCATTGTATTCATAAAGGGCTGGCAGTTAAAAAATATGCTGGTAACTATCACATTTGCATGCTGAACACATCATCACATGACATTCGCAAGTTATAGCTGACGGACAGGAAATTCTTTATGCCTTTTCGGGCTGCACTTTAAACTGCAAATTCAACACTGAAGGGATGACATCCTGCACTTGGAGGCACTGTTCCTCTTGTGCAACCATTTACACTCCATCCCATATGATGCTCCCCTCACACCTAATTAACTGAACCTAATTAGTAGGTGAGTGCATAATCATGGACATTTCAACAACAGAGGCAGTGCACTAAAAAACCACAATACGTGCAGATGATACAGAACTAGAAATAAGGGCCAGGAGATTTGCCACTTGTCCAGCTGCAGAACAACCCTTCTAATTCCTTTACACACACATCAAATCCCACGACTGACTACACTGTCAACAGTGATACAGTTTCTTTCTTGTCATACAGATTAATTCCTTTCCTTGCTTGTTGCAAGTGTCTACTACAGCAGCGGTGTCAGACAGGAGTGGTGGAGTGAACTGCCACCCTAAAACTGTTACCGTTAAGAAAATCACAGCAATTCCAGCAGTCATGTGACATAATAATCATACACAGTGGCAGCCCTTCATGATGCAGGTGCACACAAGTGAAGCCTCAACTGTTACCACCCAGTGCAAAATGATGAGTAGTTGTCAGCCTGTTTGTGGGCACTGGAATTCTCAGAAAGGTCAGCTGAAGCAGTAGGGCATTGGTGTAATCGAGTGCCATCTGCAGAAACTGCTAACAAAAACCCACCGACTTTCCAATCCTCAAAATGTGCTTCACTAGTTAACGAATGTAAAATCAGACCACTTCAGGTCTTTGCTTGCCTGTCATATTATTGAGCCTGGAAAAAGTACTATTATGTTAATACCATATCAAAGATATTGCTTTCTGCCATGACTGTGCATAGATAACTAGAAATATCTTTATTATGTGTTGTATTTGGGGACATCACCTCCCCCCACACAGTGTCCTCCTCCAGCATCTACTAGTGACTGGATGCCTCTGGATCCCTTTACAGGGCCCTCTCCCTGGAATCTCCAGACCAGTGACATAATAGACGTAAGGGTGGGTGAAAGGGTGGGTGAAAGGGTGGGTGAAAGGGTGGGTGAAAGGGTGGGTGAAAGGGTGGGTGAAAGGGTGGGTGAAAGGGTGGGTGAAAGGGTGGGTGAAAGGGTGGGTGAAAGGGTGGGTGAAAGGGTGGGTGAAAGGGTGGGTGAAAGGGTGGGTGAAAGGGTGGGTGAAAGGGTGGGTGAAAGGGTGGGTGAAAGGGTGGGTGAAAGGGTGGGTGAAAGGGTGGGTGAAAGGGTGGGTGAAAGGGTGGGTGAAAGGGTGGGTGAAAGGGTGGGTGAAAGGGTGGGTGAAAGGGTGGGTGAAAGGGTGGGTGAAAGGGTGGGTGAAAGGGTGGGTGAAAGGGTGGGTGAAAGGGTGGGTGAAAGGGTGGGTGAAAGGGTGGGTGAAAGGGTGGGTGAAAGGGTGGGTGAAAGGGTGGGTGAAAGGGTGGGTGAAAGGGTGGGTGAAAGGGTGGGTGAAAGGGTGGGTGAAAGGGTGGGTGAAAGGGTGGGTGAAAGGGTGGGTGAAAGGGTGGGTGAAAGGGTGGGTGAAAGGGTGGGTGAAAGGGTGGGTGAAAGGGTGGGTGAAAGGGTGGGTGAAAGGGTGGGTGAAAGGGTGGGTGAAAGGGTGGGTGAAAGGGTGGGTGAAAGGGTGGGTGAAAGGGTGGGTGAAAGGGTGGGTGAAAGGGTGGGTGAAAGGGTGGGTGAAAGGGTGGGTGAAAGGGTGGGTGAAAGGGTGGGTGAAAGGGTGGGTGAAAGGGTGGGTGAAAGGGTGGGTGAAAGGGTGGGTGAAAGGGTGGGTGAAAGGGTGGGTGAAAGGGTGGGTGAAAGGGTGGGTGAAAGGGTGGGTGAAAGGGTGGGTGAAAGGGTGGGTGAAAGGGTGGGTGAAAGGGTGGGTGAAAGGGTGGGTGAAAGGGTGGGTGAAAGGGTGGGTGAAAGGGTGGGTGAAAGGGTGGGTGAAAGGGTGGGTGAAAGGGTGGGTGAAAGGGTGGGTGAAAGGGTGGGTGAAAGGGTGGGTGAAAGGGTGGGTGAAAGGGTGGGTGAAAGGGTGGGTGAAAGGGTGGGTGAAAGGGTGGGGTGTGGTGGGGTGGGGGGGACACTTACAACAATTTTTTGAATGTCTCACCTACAGTTAAGGCACATTATACAAGCAAGCTATTTGAAGGATAATATTTAAGCCTTTCAAAGGTTTCTCCAGAAACTGGAGTATTACAACTTGAATTTTTGATCATGATTCTTCAGTCACTGATGGAAGCTAGAGGTGCTGCCACAGCCATACAGACCAAATAACTGGAAATCAAAGATGAAGATTCCTAAATGAGTATGATTCAGAGATCAGTAGCCTCAGAACCCACTAATGCACAATAACAACAATTATGACAGTATGTACAGTAGAAACACCAATGAGTAAAAAAAGTTTGTCGAGATTGCATCTGCAGAACGAGGAAATAATCCTATGGGAGACAGTACCTCATAACAACAAAAGCAACAACACCAACGACAACAACTGCAATGATGATGACACAGGTGATAGTCGAGTCAACAGTCAGGGTAGAAGAGATGATCATTATGATGATTTGTTTATGGGGTGCTCAACTGGGCCATTATCAGTGCCTGTACAGACCCTTAAATTTACTGAGTCCAATCTCACCACTTTCATGACTGATGATGAAATGATAACTATACAAACACCCAGTCCACGTGTGGAGAAAATACCCAACTGGGCCAGGAATCAAACCCAGGGCTCTGTGATCCAGAGGCAGCACTATTAGCCACGATACTGGTTAAATAGAGCAGACTTAGTAGCAATCACTTATTACATCATGGTGATATAAGGGGATGGTATCTGATATACATTGTTCCATTTTGTATACATCTACACCTACATACATAATCTGCAAGCCACGGTGTAGTGCATGGTTGAAGGTATCCCGTAACTCGAGTAGTCGTTTCCATTTCTGTTCCAGTTGCAAACAGTGCAAGGGGAAAATAATAATCTGAACTGATCCATTCAAGCCCTAATTTCTCTCTCTCATCTTATGTGAAATGTATGTTGCCAGCAGTAGGATCCTTGTGCAATCAGCTTAAAATGCTGGTTCTCTAAATTTTTTCAACAGTGCTCCTAAAAAACAAAGTTCCCTTTCTTCCAGGGATTCTCATTTAACTTCTGTAATACTCACATGTTGTTCAAACCCATGGGTAAAATATCATGCAGCATGCTTCTTAATCTTTTTTAATCTGATCTGGTACAGATCCTGCAAAGTCATTCACTCTGTTATTTTTGTAGGTGAGGTCTTGCTGTTTTGCATGAAGTGGTGTTCAGGTTATCAGAAGTATCACATGTGGTAAGTGTGAAGATGTGAAACCTCACTAATTCAATCACAAAAAATAATTGTTCCTACGGCCACAATTGTGGAGAAAGAGAAGTTTGAATTGGAGGAAAGAGAAAAATTCAGTGCTAATTAGGTTGGCCCAGACATACAAAGGTCATACACAGTTGTAGGAGTAGATCTTTAAAATTAACACCAAGCAATGTTGAATTACAGTGGTGCAAAAACAGAGCTGAGTGTAAATGGAATCTGTGTGTTATTAAGAGCAGCTGCATCAAACCCGTATTTGCACTGAAGCCCACAACAAGAAAATGGTTTGAAAACTGGGTTTTGGGACAAGATGTTGGAACAGATTAACTGAGGTTTCTCACTCCATCTAGATCATGAACTGAACTTGGATCCTTCGATGGAGGTATAGGTGAGATCGGAATGTCATGTTGTGATCATGAATGACGTTCTGAATTGTCCTCAAGACAACTTTCACACAGATTAAATTTGTGTGCAAGACTGGGGCTTAAATCCAGAAACTTGGCCTTTCATAGTCAAGGGATCTACCAACTGAGCTAGCCAAATACATCTCATGACCAGCCTTCAGACGGATGTCCAGGAGTATCTCATCTCTTAAATTCCAAATTTCACAGAATTTCTCCTGCATATTTTCTGGGACTAATACCCCTGCAAATGATCCCTCAAGCTGTGGTTAAGCTGTCCCTCCTAAATATCCGTTTTTTCCAAGAGTAGTAGTCTCAGAAATTATGAGAAAGAATTTCAGTAATCATGTATGAGATGAAGCTTCGGTGGAAGTACATACGTGAGGGCTGTTCACGACTCATGTTTGGATAGCTCAATCGGTAGTGCACTTGCCCTCAGAAACAAAAGATGCCATGTTCAAGACATTGAATCTCTCAGTTTCCATCTGTCAAAAAATTTATAGTTTATAATTATCTTGCACCTTGCAGCAGAGTGAAAATTCACTTTTTCAAATCTGTATAAATGTCATCAGGTTGAAAGTTCTTCAGATTCAGGCATACTGTAACTGGTTGATATTTTGCGATTCCAACGTCATGAAAAAGGGAGGTAGAGAAACAACTGGCACTAAAAGGATGCAACATATTATTGGCGGAGATAATGAATCCATCCAAATTTAAATACCAACCTGGTATCCTGGTAGTTTTGTTGCATTTACCACTGGAGGGCATACCAGTACGTCAGCACTGTGATGTTCATGAAATGTATTCACCGTTTCAAATATGACCAGCCATCAGTTGTATAATGGAATGACAATCATGAAAATTTCTCCCGGACCAGGACTCTAACCCAGATTTCTCCATATTGCACAAGGTAGCCTTACCATTAGCCTATCCAAGCATGATTCATTGGGAAACCCAAACTTCCACTTATTGTCAAAAATGTGTCTTCAACTCTCACTCTTACATTTACTATGTACACTCCTGTATGGGTGAAATATTTTAATTGAAATACACATTTTAATTTAAATGTCACTTACCTCGTGTTAGAAGATAGTCACACTCTGTGTTGTTCAGAAATATGATGCACTGTTACTTTGTGATCTTAAGAAGTACAGTGCAATGTTCCTTCAGACAGTCCAAACACTGCATTACCTCACTCCAGTGTTCAGATTGCCAAACTTCACACATTGTATAAGGAGCCACAGATTATTACAATTACTATACAGTTATGACTAGCAGTTTTCTTCTGACTTCAGTCAAGGCTGTCAAAGAATGTGCAACAATTTTTGTAGCTGTGACATAAAATATGGGTGTAAAAAATACTCAGGTTTGTGTTGATACAAATACAACATTTTCTTAACCAAGACCAGAGGCTTTTTCTTCAATGTCACATCTGTGAAAGTTGTTGCAGAGCCATTTCACAGATATAGGTATCGTGCTATGTAATGGACTGAAATTAAGACGTTTCTGAACCATGTTCTTCGTAACTAATCAAAAGAGTGACCATACATTAATAAACTGCATTATTGAGGTAAAACTTTAGTCTAACTGGTTGAGCAAGGCAGGATGTAAGGATGAAATCACGCCTATTTTCTTTATGAACAGTTCAGTCCTTTAAGTGCATTCTATGCAAACGCACTAAGGGTTACTCTACTGAAGTCATTAATGACATACTTTATGTACTGAACTACACAATCCGCAAAGATAAACTCTATGCAACGGTCTTGGAACCCATCTTACAATTCAGGAGAATACTATAAAAATTGCTGTATGTCATATATTGAGAACACATTGACTGGTACATTATTAAGCTGAAGGCCATTGGAAGTCAGCTTTGGAACTCCAGGATAGGATATCAGACACACAAAGCAAAGAAGAGGCAGAGTGACACTATTTAGGATACCAGAGGTAAATACTGTTCCTAGAGTTCTCCAAATAGCAGGCACTCTCAGCAGCTGTCCCAGGGGAGAAGCTTCACTTCAGAGAAGTGAATCGCAACTTTATCCACCACCTAGACACTGCTGAACAATGGCCTGTCACACACCCATTGACTTACCCACCCACAAACACACAAAATATCTTATCATGGGCAACTATCAATCCTGCTGTCTATGCTAATTGCAATTCAGTGAGTTTAAACAGGTTAGAATTAGATGAGAAATGGGTTACAGTGCTGCAACATCACTCCCCACTCACAAGATACCACAGGGTAGTGTCAAATGATGTAGAACGTGGTTGTTGCTAGTTGTAATAGAAAGGGCAGTAACGTTCAGGTTCAGCCGAACGGTGTTGCTACAGAACTTGGAGTTAATGTAATGGCCAGAAATGTCACTACCAACTGAGTTGGAGAAGAGAAAGGATACAAACTTGTTAGCCAGAGACATCAGGGAAGCGCAAGGCCACAATAGAAAATGCATAAAGCGTCAGTGGAGTGGTTGGCCAACTAGAAGTATGGAGAAATTATGTGCTACCACTATCCCTTAAAAACTTAATTTTGTTTTTAATTCAGGGCATGTTTTCTATCCAACCATTGGGGTGCCAACTCCTTGGTACTCACAGCTAGCTTCTATTTCTACATCTAAATGTAAATCTGTACTCTGCAAACCACCGTGATGTACATGGCAGAGGGTATGTCCCATTCTACTAGTTAGCGTTTCTTCTTTTACCATTCATATATGTAGTGTGGGAAGAATAACTGACTGAATGCCTCTATGGATGCAATAATTTTTCCAACCTTACTCTCACAATCCCTATGTGTGGGTTATGTAAGGGGTTGTAGAATATCCCTGGAGTAAACATTTAAAGCCATTCTTTGAAACATTGTTAACAGACTTTCTAGGGACAGTTTACATTGAAGGAGTGATTTGTAGGCAATCATTTTTGTAGATTGATTGCACTTCTCCGGTATTCTACCAATAAAGTGAAGTCTACCATTTGCTTTACCCATGGCTGAACCTATGTTCTCATTCAGTTTCCAGTGACTCATTGATACAATAGTCTAAGAACATTCCATTCATTCATTCATTCATTCATTCATCCATTCATCCATTCATCCATTCATTTTGTGGAGTGCCAAATTTTCCATTTATGAACATTAAGAGCAAGTGCCCAGGCTCTGCACCACGTAGGATTCTTATCGAGGTCTGATTGAATATTTATCAAGCTTTTCTCATGTAGTACTTCATTATATGTAACTGCATCATTTGAAAGAAGTCATTAATACACAACATGAAAAGCAGGAGTCCCAACACACTTTCCTGAGGCACATCCAACATTACTTCTATATTGGGAGATGACCCTCCATCCAATGTAACATGCTGTGTGGTACCTACCAAAAGATTCAGATAAGATTCAACAAATCTATTTTCTCATTTGGAGTGGTGCCCTTGTTGAAGTTTGCACTTTACAGTGCTGCAAGTGTGATACATTCATTAACTGTAACCCTGCAGGCACAAACACTTGTTGTGCAGCCAGTTGCACCTTTTGCTTTTTTTAAGTTTCACAATTACCCTCCAGTGTAATAATAAGTTTGAATTCAAATTGTGTTATTCAGACAGATGAGCTCCTAAAACTCCTGCAGCTAGTAGCCTTTAGAATTCCAAAACCTGTGCTCTCATATATGCCCTGTGACTATTTGTGTGACAGAAGGGTTGATTGATCTGATCAGCGCCAAAGTCTGTCAATCTGCATTTGCTTCCAATCACTTGGGAAGTGCAGACTGACCTGATGCATGTCTTCCCTCTATATGATGTTATGACAACAAATTATGGTGGTTGGTGATAAAGTGTTGCATTTTCAAAAATGTTTCATTATGTCAATAAAACTTTTATTTGATGTTCAAAACCCTTAAAATTATATACATCAACTACATATTAGATTGTAAACTAAATCAAGATAGCTTTTTTTTGTTCTTGCATGTGGGAATGGTGTAATTTTGATAAAAATTACACAATTTGGTTTAAGGAATAGGGTGGTGTCTACACTAGTTCCACAGACTGGTAAGGTCACCCTATGATCTTGTTTGATACCTCAATATTGCCAAAATATCTCCTGTTCATTTATCATTTTGCTCCATCATTTGATCAGCTGACACACACAAATGCTATGGACAACAGATTTCATTACAATGTTAAGCTTCACCTTCCGACCTATTCAGATAATTTGGTCAATGCTGTTTATGAGAATCTTTCAATTAATGCTGCCAAGAACACATCAGTATGGAAATATGTCAATGACACAACTAAGGGAAAATTTCTATCCAGTGCTTTCACATCTAAATGACATAGTTCAATCCAGAAACTTTCACACAATGTGAGTTTATGGGAAGTTACCTGAGCTAATTGTCTGCATACATAGATGTGTAAATTCTCCTGTGTCATTTTGATTTCATTGGTGGACTGACTATTTTGGTGAAAAAATTACAATATTTGAGTTAGGTTAGACAACAGCAGATTGCCACAACTTTGGAACTCTTATTATTATATTGGCCACAGTAGTGGAGAGGAGATGATCCACTTCACATACAAAGTTGTGGAAATTGCAGTCTCCATACCTGTACTGAGGGATTACCAATCAATGCTTAAGTAATCTGGGATAATTTTTCTCTTGTTTTTCAAGCATGTGAATTGTCTCAATTACAAACCCTACATGAATGCCAGGATTATTGTCTTATCCAATGCATAGAATATGATGTACTGATACTGCCTGGTCTCTGTCATGACCTAAATGCCATAATGAGCTATGAGAAATTTGTACTTGTAATGAGTTGCATGAGGTTTGTTGACATTTCCACTCCAAATGAAAGAAAAAAAAACTTGACAGCATAACTGCTGTCAGAAAGTGTCCACATTCCTTTGCAGTCAACCTGAAGTGATTCTATGATCATGCTGATTATGTGACAGTCTATGTAATGTTGACTCAGTTTAGAGGCCACTACTCCTGGACCCTATATATACCACACAAACCCACAAAATATTCAAATGAAATATGTGCCATGAGTGACTGAAAAAAAGTTTTATGCCAGTAATAGTGAAGAATATGTAGGAAAGCAGCTAGATGGACCATTTCTAGTATCAAACAGCTCAGCCATAATTGTAGGAAGGCTTGTCAGTGACATCAAAGGTACACACAGAGATCTCATCATTGACAATTGGTACACAAGCTGCCATTAATAGAAGACTTGTTGGAGAAAAATTACAATTCTCGACACTCTTCCCAAGAAGGAACAGGAAATACCTCTTGAATTTTGCATCTAAGAGATCAACCTGTGGAGTTTCAAAATGTTGCTTCCAAGCTAATAAATCCTTTGTTTGTACCCAACAAAAAGTAATTGTTTGCTGATGCTCCTATCTACAACACATGACATGGATGATATCGACCAACAAAACAGGGAAGCATTTTATTATTTTTTACATTCACACTGAAGGAGGAGTGGATACTGTAGATAAAATGATTACAGATTATTCTGTTTCCAAAATCAGAAAGAGTTGGCCTATGGTGTTTTATAGCAAGCTAAACGTATCTGGGATAAATTATCAAATTTTGTATTCTCTTTCAAAACCAAAAGGAACCGTCAAAATTTGATGTGATTTTCTGTAGAAATTTAGCATTTGCATTGACAAATGAACACTTAAATAGATTGGAAATCTTATCACTGAGGAGTAAAATTTGGCATAGGTATTAAAATCCATGTAGAAGAAATAAAAACTTTGAGGTTCGCCGATGACATTTTAATTTTGTCAGAGACAGCAAAGGACTTGGAAGAGCAGTTGAACGGAATGGACAGTGTCTTGAAAGGAGGATATAAGATGTTTTTATTTCTTCTCCATGGATTTTAATACCTACTCTGAATTTTTCTTTTGTTTCCTTTACTGCTTGCTCAATATACAGATTGAACAACATCGGGGAGAGGCTACAACCCTGTCTCACTCCCTTCCCAACCAGTGCCTCCCTTTCATGCCCCTCGACTCATATAACTGCCATCTGGTTTCTGTACAAATTGTAAATAGCCTTTCGCTCCCTGTATTTTACCCCTGCCACCTTTAGAATTTGAAAGAGAGTATTCCAGTCAACATTGTCAAAAGCTTTCTCTCAGTCTACAAATGCTAGAAACGTAGGTTTGTCTTTCCTTAATCTTTCTTCTAAGGTAAGTCGTAAGGTCAGTATTTCCTCACATCTTCCAGTGTTTCTACGGAATCCAAACTGATCTTCCCCGAGGTGGGCTTCTACTAGTTTTTCCATTCGTCTGTAAGGAATTCATGTTAGTATTTTGCAGCTGTGACTTATTAAACTGATAGTTCAGTAATTTTCACATCTGTCAACACCTGCTTTCATTGGGATTGGGATTATTATATTCTTCTTGAAGTCTGAGGGTATTTCGCCTGCTTCATACATCTTGCTCACCAGATGGTAGAGTTTTGTCAGGACTGGCTCTCCCAAGGCAGTCAGTAGTTCCAATGGAATGTTGTCTACTCCGGGGGCCTTGTTTCGACTCAGGTCTTTCAGTGCTCTGTCAAACTCTTCACGCAGAATCGTATCTCCCATTTCATCTTCATCTACATCCTCTTCCATTTCCATAATATTGTCCTCAAGTACATCACCCTTGTATAGACCCTCTAAATACTCCTTCCACCTTTCTGCTTTCCCTTCTTTGCTTAGAACTGGGTTTCCATCTGAGCTCTTGATGTTCATGCAAGTGGTTCTCTTATCTCCGAAGGTCTCTCTAATTTTCCTGTAGGCAGTATCTATCTTACCCCTAGTAAGATAAGCCTCTACATCCTTACATTTGTCCTCTAGCCATCCCTGCTTAGCCATTTTGCACTTCCTGTCGATCTCATTTTTTTGAGACGTTTGTATTCCTTTTTGCCTGCTTCACTTACTGCATTTTTATATTTTCTCCTTTCATCAATTAAATTCAATATTTCTTCTGTTACCCAAGGATTTCTACTAGCCCTCATCTTTTTACCTACTTGATCCTCTGCTGCCTTCACTACTTCATCCCTCAAAGCTACCCATTCTTCTTCTACTATATTTCTTTCCCCCATTCCTGTCAATTGTTCCCTTATGCTCTCCCTGAAACACTCTACAACCTCTGGTTCTTTCAGTTTTTCCAGGTCCCATCTCCTTAAATTCCCACCTTTTTGCAGTTTCTTCAGTTTTAATCTACAGGTCATAACAAATAGATTGTGGTCAGAGTCTACATCTGCCCCTGGAAATGTCTTACAATTTAAACCTGGTTCCTAAATCTGATACCTTTTAGTATCTCCAGGATTCTTCCATGTATACAACCTTCTTTCATGATTCTTAAACCAAGTGTTAGCTATGATGATGATGTGCTTTGTGCAAAATTCTACCAGGCGGTTTCCTCTTTCATTTCTTAGCCCCAATCCATATTCACCTACTATGTTTCCTTCTCTCCCTTTTCCTACACTCGAATTCCAGTCACCCATGACTATTAAATTTTCATCTCCCTTCACTATCTGAATAATTTCTTTTATTTTATCATACATTTCTTCAATTTCTTCGTCATCTGTAGAGCTAGTTGGCATATAAACTTGTACTACTGTAGTAGGTGTGGGCTTCGTATCTATCTTGGCCACAATAATGCATTCACTATGCTGTTTATAGTAGCTTACCCACATTCCTATTTTCCTATTCATTATTAAACCTACTCCTGCATTACCCCTATTTGATTTTGTGTTTATAACCCTGTAGTCACCTGACCAAAAGTCTTGTCCCTCCTGCCACCGAACTTCACTAATTCCCACTATATCTAACTTTAACCTATCCATTTCCCTTTTTAAATTTTCTAACCTACCTGCCCGATTAAGGGATCTTACATTCCACGCCCCGATCCGTAGAACGCCAGTTTTCTTTCTCCTGATAATGACAGCCTCTTGAGTAGTCCCCGCCCGGAGATCCGAATGGGGGACTATTTTACCTCCGGAATATTTTACCCAAAAGGACGCCATCATCATTTAATCATACAGTAAAGCTGCATGCCCTCGGGAAAAATTACGGCTGTAGTTTCCCCTTGCTTTCAGCCGTTCGCAGTACCAGCACAGCAAGGCCGTTTTGGTTATTGTTACAAGGCCAGATCAGTCAATCATCCAGACTGTTGCTCTTGCAACTACTGAAAAGGCTGCTGCCCCTCTTCAGGAACCACACGTTTGTCTGGCCTCTCAACAGATACCCCTCCGTTGTGGTTGCACCTACGGTACGGCTATCTGTATCGCTGAGGCACACAAGCCTCCCCACCAACAGAAAGGTCCATGGTTCAAGGGGGGGGATAAGGGATGTAGTCGAATGAAGTCAGGTGATGCTACAGGAATTAGATTATTGCTATTTGCTATTTGGGGAGCAAAAGAACTGATGATGGTCGAAGTAGAGAGGATATAAAATGTAGACTGGTAATGACAAGGAAAGCAGTTCTGAAGAAGAGAAATTTGTTAACATCGAGTATAGATTTAAGTGTCAAGCAGTCATTTCTGAAAGTATTTGTATGCAGTGTAGCCATGTATGGAAATGAGACATGGACGATAAATAGTTTAGACAAGAAGAGAATAGAAGCTTTTGAAATGTGGTGCTACAGAAGAATGCTGAATATTAGATGGGTAGATCACATAACTAATTAGGAGGTATTGAATAGAATTGGGGAGAAGAGGAGTTTGTGGCACAACTTGACAAGAAAAAGGGACTGGTTGGTAGGACATGTTCTGAGGCATCAAGGGATCAAGGGATCACCAATTTGGTACTGGAGGGCAGCGTGGAGGGTAAAAATCGTAGAGGGAGACCAAGAGATGAATACACTAAGCAGATTCAGAAGGATGTAGGTTGCAGTATGTACTGGGAGATGATGAACATTGCGCAGGATAGAGTAGCATCGAGAGCTGCGCCAAACCAGTCTCAGGACTGAAGACCACAACGACAACAATCCTTTCAAATTAGGTTTTGACTTAATACATTCTATTAATAAATCGAGTTCCCAAAATTTTATTTCCTTTGATATTTTCATCCTAGTAGAAGGATGATTGTTGGACCTTCATGTCTACTAAAACATACTCTTTGTGGCTCCTACGAGCAACATGTGAACACATTTGTTTAACTACTGTTGCATTTTTAGCAGTTACATGGAAGAATGATTTAGTCAACAAGATTGCAAAGCATACTCAATGTCAAGAAGTAAAGCCATTCAAAGCAGCATCAATATGGGCAAATTACTTACAGTGCATTTAAACCATGAAGTCCAAACACGAATTTCTGAGCAGGAATAAAAATACACGAGTACACAGATGATGTGGTGAAAGCAGATTCCATATCATACAGAATGAAATCGTATATGAAGTCTGTAGAAACCCTTACATTGCTGCACCTCCATCACCACTATTGATCATTAGAGTAGTGCACTGTTCACTTGCTCTGTGCCCAGAACAGAAGCCACTGATCTCAATCCTGCACCTCTATTGCCTGCAGCTGAAACAGAGCTGTCCCTGGCAGGCAGCTACCTACCTCGTACGTATGCTGACACGTCCTTACTCACTAACTAGACCATTTCTAACAGCCACAAATTTTATTGGGTCCAGAGTTAGAAAACAAGTGGAAACAAGTAGAACTTTCAAACACTTAGTTTTGATGGTATATTTCTGTCATACGACAACTCTGCTGAAGAAGTGAAACTTGTGAAAACTGGCTACACCAACACCTCATTGTATTGAGAATAATGGACATAGAAACTTAAGGGTTTGTTGGGGATTCCTGCCATGTGTGCAACAGTAGTTGTGCTTTAAACAAACTGGACTCTCACTTTTGATGAAACGTGTAGTTTGTCATCACGTTATAGTCACGAGTGCATCCAAATCAGTGTCGCTTGTGTAGAGTTTTACCAGCAATGCAGGCAGTCATGTCAGTCTTATCAGGATTAGGTAGCAGAGCTGAAGGGTTTGAGGGCTGTAAGTGACACTTTGTTACTAAAAGCTCCACAGAATATTGTGCAGACTTTGCAGTTGATGATATGATCATCTGCCTAGTGCCCAATAAGGAAATTCATCAGAGAATCCTTTGAAGTGAAGATCTGTCTTCAGAACAAATTTTAATACTGGTCAGTCTCCAAGTCCCCCATGCTGTAGCCTACCAAATCGAAGAACCCGGCTACACATTTGCATGCTTCAGCACATGGCACAAGATGATGAGGAAGACATTGCTGCTCAAGCGGGAAAGCCTAGCCAAGATGGATAAACCCAATCATGATGCTGATGAGGAGACCATGTGGCACTTGCAACATATCCCTCTCTCTTTGTGCGGCACGAGGAGGCTGCTTGTCCCAAATGGTGAGAGTTGTGGGACAACAAAAACTACATGGCTTCGATTTGTCACAAGCAGCTTACCTCAATATAAATGGACTTTGACATTCATTCCATTTCATTATTGTCTGCAGGTTAGAATGAACTTTTTATTTAAGTGTTTGCACTGAAGAAACCGTTATCTCCAAAAGTGAACACCAGATCAACCGTTTCACTCCTCTGCTCTCAGACCCACACACAGATCGGCTCCCACCATCAGCAACCATCAAATGCCATGTGGTAAGCCACAAACAAACAGCATATTCCAATTGTCACTCAGTTTTTGTCCACCACAGCTTACGTGGTTGAACAGACTGCAGATGTGTATTTGGTTATTAATGATACTGACACAGAAAATTTGTTTGGGTTCCATGCTTTTGTTACTTTTGAATTTTCTATTAATGAAAATATGTATCTTTTGTCAGATCTGGTTCCTTATCAAGACCTAGATTAATTGTGTTCTGAATTTTTGGATTTGTTTTCTGTGGGATTAGGGTGTGTGAACAACTTCACAGCACACATCAATGTAACAATTTGGTTTGGCTGCATTTTTTCACGTCCTTACATGAATGAGAACAACTGAATCTGTTGAGTCACCAGGCATAATTTGACTGCTTAAGACAAATGAGTGGGCTACACTATTAATGATCATCAAAAACACACGTGTGTCACCTCCAACTTTGTGGAAACATCAAATTTATCAGCGTCCTGTTATTGACACATACCTTCTGCCATGAGCTGATGAGTTACTTTCAAAATTGCACTAATCCTATTCCCAAACTGTCTGGGGTATGGTTTCCCTGCAGGTGCCATTAAAATACACAGTGAAACAATTTCTCAAAGTAAGCACGCATTTTGGTCTTCACGGACTCCAGGCACTGTGTGTGTGTGTGTGTGTGTGTGTGTGTGTGTGTGTGTGTGTGCGCGCGCGCGCTCACGTGCACGCGCACACACTGATGAGTGCCCGTGGGGCACCACTGTCATTGACTCTGTCCTAGGGTGGTACAGATGCCCCTGTGCTACCCACCATGTAGGTGCCTCATATGCCATCATCACAGTTCACTGTGAGCAGCATGCCCTCAAGACTATGTCTGGCCACACTCCCAATGTGGTTTCTTGGTCCTTTGCCAGTAGACTGGTCCCCAAAAGCTGCAGTGGCTTCTCTCATTGGAGGGGACGCTGAAGTTTCATTGACATGCCTACAGGTGCCTCCTAAACTGAGGCCAGTGGCTGCCATCCACCTGCTGGCACCACCTACATTACCTCCAGAAACTGCAGCTTTCCAGTTCACAGTGCCACTCTCGTGGAGGAGGCCAGTAGCTGTGCATCTCTGCACACACGTGACGTTCATTCCTACTCAGCAGTTCACACAAAATGGGAACTGTTCACACCTGTCATGACCACTTCAAAACTATGGACATGTCAACTTCAGTGCACCACAAAGGTGCTGGCATCTGGTCACTTTTCCCCCAAAGCAATGAGAGTTTGTAGTAACATACATACTACTGTACCTTCGCCATCACTAATGTAGAGTGTGTTGGTATGTGTGCTGATTTGGGTAGCGTGCTGTTCACCTGTTGTGTGCCCCCACCTGAGAACCCCAACCTCTGTCCAACACCTGAATCACATGCAGCCAAATGCCTAGTGGGCAAATGCATCTTTTACAGCCATGTAGCTGCTCCGGCAGGAAATCATGTGTATGGTCTCTAAACTGTATTGTACTTATGCCTTCACACCATGACTTAATAGGTATTGGGTTGGGGTATAATTTTGTAGCTTTTGTGTTTTGCATGTTGTTATTCCAATTGCTATGAATTTATTTATTGCTTTTTTTTATTTGAGGTTCACCATTGCTTGTTAAGTTCATATATTGTCATTGTTTCAGTTAAAGGCACCTTAACCCCCAATGAACCACATCAGTGTACTTGAGAACAGGGAAGTACAATTGTGTGTGATTAGTTGACCATATGTTACATTTGCATGCAAAGGGGAATATTCAAAAACTGTTTACAGGTATCGTGTGCTCCAAGGCAAAAATCACGAAAATCGACAGGTATACATCTGTACCTCACTGCTTGATTGGATTCTAGTGGTTCATTAAGAACACCAACGATTCCTATCCTGTATTGTCACTGGCCTTGAGAAATTGTGTCTCTATGCTAACACAGGGAAAAGAAAGGAATGATCGTGTCCAGACAAAGCAGCAACTCCCCTACAAAGATCTGCACATATCAACAAAAGATTCACAAAGAAAATATATTAATTTTCAACAACTATGACCTCTTTCAGATGCAATCCAAGAACAATTACCAGAAAGACTGTATGAAGTGGTGCTGCTCCATGATAACAACCTCCATCATTCTGCTAGACTGACAAAAAATAATGTACAGGAGTTTGTTTTAGAAGTCATTCCAGACCAACCTTATTCACTTAATCTTGTGCACTCAGATTTTTACCTTTTTTGCTCTCTGCCTAACAACCTTCGAGGAACTTGATTCCTTTCTTTCTGGATGAAAAGGCACTGTCAACATGGCTTGGTGAGTTCTTTGCCTCAAAACTACACGATTTCTACAGTCACAGAATGGTAAAGTTGCCCCAGTGAAGGGAAACACATTACTGGAGACTGAAATCTCTTGTGTGACTCTTGTGTTTATCAAAATTGGAAAAATGATACGAACATATACACCAACCCAGTATTTGCTTTCTTACTGCCATGTCTTTCATCAGGTTTTCTCTCTAACAGATGTAAGTGAATGTCAAGCTCAACACAAGCAACATATTAACAATTCAATTTGGAGAGTGTAAGATGAAGAAGTCTTAATCACATATGGAGGACATGGAAGAGAAAAAAAAAAAAAAATAATCACACAATGAGATCCACACGTTGGACTGAAAAACGTGGAGCACTTCAAATGGCCTAAGAGCAGACCAGAATTGTGTTTCCAGATGTACCTGTATGAGTTTCAGTCCCCCTGCTGTCATGCACAAATGGAAATTGCATCTTTCATTCTGATTTCAAAGCTCCTGCTTTCTACACATTAGTTTGTGTGGTGTTTATTTCCTTTTCTTTTGTTTTGTAGTTGGGTGCAAAAGCAACTATAATGATATGCATCCATATCAGAACTATACAACATGAAGACTAAGAGAGGAGGAAGAAACAACTACACTCTAATCACAATCAATGGAACAGAAGAATGCTAAAACAGAGACATGGAGAAAAGTGTATAAAGTTTGCCATAGAGGAATGGAGGCCCTGAAATAAAAATTAAATGGTCTTCGCTATATTGCTTTTATGGATAAAAAGTAACACACGGTCGACAGCTCACTTGCCGTTCGCTAAAACGGGTGATAATTCAGATGGAAAACTCAAACAGGAACAGAAAGTGTTAAAAAACGCCATTCTGTCAGGAAATGCCTGACATTTTAACATTGCACCCAATGTCCACAACATGCTGGGAGAGCGCCACTTAACAAATGGCGATGGCTGAAAAGGCAGTGCAAAATACGCAGCCTAGATAAAATGACCTCCTCATGAAGGGAGGGCTGACAGGAGTTTGTCCAAGCCACAGGGAGAAGCTTAATAACCCAGAGCTTAAATCCATTGAATGGAGAACCAGTGAAGCTAAAGTGACACCACTTCCTGAGAGACGGCGACACAGTGATCATTAGAAGGAATGTAAGAACCAATGGGCTGAGGTTCAATTACTGCAGCCTTAGCACCAGCATCAGTAGCCTCGTTTCCTGTCACACCGACATGGGCATGAACCCACGTGAACATCACAGGGGCTGTATCATGAGTGATCAAGTGACAGTTTTCCTGGAACAATTGCACTAAGGGATGGGCGGTGTACAGCCCCCAGAGGCTTTGAAGGGTGCAGACAGTGTCTGACACATCTGAGAAGCCTGTGTTGCCACATGTATTCAGTGGCCTGATACAGGGTGAAGAGCTCTGCTGTAAATACTGAGCAGTGCACTGGAAGCCAATAACTAAAGACGTTGGCACCAATGGCAATGGTGTACCCGACACCACGGTCAATCCGAGAACCATCAGTATACACAAAGGTACAGTCGCAGAGTTCCACGCGAAAGTCATGAAACTGAGGGGGATAGAGTGAGGCTAAAGTAGTGACCTCAGGAGGAGAATGAAGACCAAGGTAAACATGGGCCACCACATAAAGCTGAGGTGATGAAGGTTTCACACCCACTGGGAAAGTTGCAGGGAGCATAAAGTTAAGCTGCCAGAGCAAGATCCAGATACGAACTCCAGGAGGTAACAGAAGAGGGATGCACCCCATACTAAGATCAAAGGAGACATGGAATGGGTGGCCATGCATGGCAGACAAAAGGCATGCATACTTGCTGAGGAGAAAATCATGGCACAAGGAAAGTGGTTGTTC
The DNA here is from genome assembly GCF_021461385.2 of Schistocerca piceifrons. NCBI lineage: Eukaryota > Metazoa > Arthropoda > Insecta > Orthoptera > Acrididae > Schistocerca > Schistocerca piceifrons. The sequence goes on from NC_060139.1 coordinate 1,078,751,530, forward strand.
AGCAGACACTCAACCTGTCTAGTGTAAGAGATGCTGGTGGACATAAAGATGCCACAATGGTGGACAGTATTGAGACAGTGTAAGGGTGATGGACTCGCAGATGCATACACAAAACACCCATAGTCTAGTTTCAGCCAGACAAGGCAATGGTACAAACTAAGGAATGTAGATCGATTTGCTTCACAGGAAGTCCACTAAGGACACAAAGGGATCACATACAGTGCGCTCCCTGCTAAGACACATTGGGGGACCAAGAAAGTTTCCTGTCAAGTAGGAGTGAGAGGCATTTCATAGTTTCATCAAACGAAAGAGCATCAGGCTCTAGTTGTGAAAATGGTGGGAGAAACAATTTACACCACCAGAAATTCATACAGATGGTTTTGTGAGTGGAAAAACAAAACCATTTCTCTATGCTCCATGAGTAAAAATGATTGAGAACACACTGAAGATTCTGCTCAATGAGACTAGTCTGTGAAGAACTGATATGTTGACTGGCCTTCAGGGATGAAGAAGGAGAAAGAGGAGCCTCAAATATCCAAGAGAAGGAAGGGTAGGAAAAGGTCAATGAAGGAAGGGAAATAGGCATGATAACCAGTGGTGAGACTGTTTGTATGTCAGCTATGGACAGTGTACAACATTTCCAAAAACAGACCAGACATGTTCCCAAAGAGGATAGACATGCAGCATGAAAGGGAAAAGATGCTGCTAAGGGTGGGAGCCTGTGGTAGCCAAGCATGAACCCACCAAAGATCGGCGAGTCCCCTGGAGGTTGTGAGTTCAAGGTTGAAGAGTAAGGTGGGCATTATGTCGTGAGCAGAGAGTACTGTTAATGGATGGAATAGGAGTTTTGTTAATAAACAAAATGCACAGCACACATCTTCAACATTGGCAGTGTTGTGATATTTAGTGCAATACAGATACTGAGCGAATCTGCCATGAAAGCAAATGGCATGCAATAACTCTGAAATGAGTTACTGGAGAGCACAGATCCCTTATGCCAAAGTACTGAAGAGGTAACCCTGAATAACCTCTGAAAGCTGGTTGACAGAGGACTGTTTCACTGTACCTGTGCAGTAATGCTGGATCTGTCATACGACAGATTTAAACTGGAGTCAGTCTGTCTGTCCTGTTCTGATGATCTTTCTTCATCTGTTTCTATGCGTATCTTCTCCTATGTCATCCATCACTCCAACTGTTTGTTGTAGACAATTCCCACACAGTATATGTCAGAGGCAATACTACTAACTGAAAAGGTGAAATTGATGGATGGATGGATGGATGGATGGATGGATCAGTGAATAACTGACTTTCTTGCTTCTCATCAGCAGAGTGGCAGTAGCTCTAACAGATGCAAGAGCTGGGAGACCCGAATGCTGTACATTGGCTATTCTTCCTTTGGCTGCCCCATTCAGCCGCTGATTGATACAGGTGTGGTATGGTACATGTGCGTGTTCGTGGGCTAAACCACAGCTGCTCAACCACATGGGAAAAAATGTGAAAGTGTGAAGATGTGTTTTAATTGACAGTTTTTAAACAACTGACACAAAAGGAAAACTATGAGACACAGGGGTGTATGTGGCTGGCTGACCACTTACAAAAAACACTGAAAAAGTGTTTATAGGTAAGAGCTCCTTGAGGAGCAGGAGTTGCTCAGATAGTAATTTAATAAAGCAAGTCAATTTTGTAACTCCCCATGAAGGGTCTACAAGTTAATCATCCAGAGAATGAGGAAGTCAGATTTTATTTGAGGGGGGGGGGGGGGGGGGGGGTTTATGAAACAGTGTGGCTTTCAAGTGTTCCGTAACCCCCTTGATGTTCACATGGATGTTTAAATCTTAATTCTTGTGTTCAAAGTGGTTTCTGTCTGTTACAGTAAAATATAGGCTGAGTAACATTGAGCTAACGAAAAAATGGGGATTCTATTAGCAGTCACAAGAAATGTGTGTCACAAGACCAACAACAACAACAAAATAAACTGGATTCTGATCAAATGGCAAAAGCTGTTAACTTAGTGGGGAAAAGAAAATGCAATATTTTAAAGCTGCCACAATGTCCATTGGATGACGCTTTTGGTTGGCTAAGTCAGGGAAGGAGGCAGCAACAATGAAATTAGCATGTAGAACTGTGTTACCAGTGAATCTCCACCTAAGCATGGAAGTCTCTTATCTGCAAGTAGGATTCATCATGTTCACATAGTTAGACTCCCTTCTCACTGCACCTGTAAGATTCAGCCACTGGATAAAATGTTTATGGGACTGTTGAAGACCTATTACAGTGAAGAAATCTGGCAATGACTGAGGATGGAATAGAACACTAGGACTGGACCAACTAATGTTGCAGAACTCTGTGGTCAAGCCTATATGAAAGTTGAGGAGTACTTATTCCTGATATGGAACAGGTGCTTCTGGATGCCATGACGAGCAATGGTTTCGGCCAATTGCAGATGGTGGCTCATGTTGGTACTAACACTGATCTGATCCAAAGCAACACACACAGTGTGTGTGTGTGCGCGCTTTTTGGCGGCTAGCTGATATGGTAAAGATTGCCTGTCTTGCTATTTGAAGGTGGAGCTCTATCAATAGCATCATGACAGAATTGACCATGGTCCTTTGAAACATACCACCAATTCAGCTCTGTATCAAGGGCTATGACAGTCCTGCACTCAGTCTGCAGATTCTCTGACTTGCGCCTTTACGCTGGTGTGTTTCCTGGGCTATGCTTAATATGTCAGGGGACCACTACACACAGGAGGTGCCTACTCGGATATTGGGGGCTGTGTGGAGGTGAATGGCTGTCTTAATATGATAGAGGGTCTCGGTAACCTACAGAAAGGTTGACAGTTTAAAATAGTGCAGAGCAAAAACAGGATGAAGGTAGTTTTAGATAAAGTCGGTATTGTAACTGTAAATTATTGTGGCTGTGTTGGGAAAATCCAGAACTCCAATCACTAATAGAAAGCATTGAAGCTTACATACCTTGTTTTACCAACCACCTGAATGAGTTGCTGAACAGCTCAAAGAAGAACTTAGCCATTCCAAATGGGTACCCCATTCATACAAATACAGTTGGTGATGACTTCAATCTAGCCTACATATGTTGGCTAAAATACATGTTGCAAGTCGGTTTTAGGTATGTCATCTGACATACCAAAAGCTTTCTCAGAGAAGTATTTACAACAATAATTATTAGTGCAGGTGCCCACATTAATTGTAAATTATTGTAGAAGCATTGCTGACTACTTAACCACAAATAATAATGAGCAATTAGGGAGCATTATGATGGATACACAGTTTAGTGTCCACATGCTTATTGTAGAGAGAATAAATGTTGTAAGATCCAAACACACAAAAATAAACGTAAAGTATACATATAGAAATGCAGTTAAAAAAGCACTTGACATCTTTCTAAGAGGCAGCCTGAACTCCATCTGATCTGACTATGTAGGCCTAGACCAGAGATCATGTATACGAATAAATGGAATCAACGGCAGTTGAGAGCTATGTACAAAATAAATTAATAAGAGGTCCCACCTAGTACACGAAACAGACAGATCAGAACACTATTACAAAAGCTATGAAGAAATGCATGCCAATTGTAAAACAACGTAAACTCCCAGTGCGAGAGGCTTTTAGTAGTTTCCACAATGAAACTGCCCTTAAAACTGGCAGAATCGATAGAGGTTCTGGTCATATGTAAAGTACAACAACACCAACATGGAATCAATACCTTCACTGTGCGATAACAATAGTGATGTTACTGATGAAGTGAGACTAAATCTGAGTTGCAGAAAGCATAGTTTTCTTTGCTGAAAGAATTTCAAAAAGCAAGAAAATAATCCAGTATTCAAATCAAGAATGAATGTGAATATGAATAACTTGGTAGCAGGTATTCTCCATGTTGAGAAGCAGCTTACATTACTCTGGTCTGGATTGCATGCCACTCAGGTTTGTTTCAGAGTATGCTCATACAATAACTCCAAAGTTAGTAATCATACACACCCATTTGCTCCAGGAAAACAATCTGTTGATACACAGTCAGTATGGATTCTGAAAATGTTTTTCTCATTAAACAAGGCAACACATCCACACTTTAGTTCCACAAAGTAACAACTGAGATTGACCGGAGGATCCAAACTAATGCGATATTTTTAGGTTTCCAGAAGGCTTTCGACACTATTCCTTAGACACAACTTCTAATAAAATTGCACAGTTGTAACATCTTAGTTATGCACTGGATTCATGATTTCCTATCAGAAAGGTCATAGACCATAATTTATGGAGAGCCATTGAGTAACATGGAAGTAATATCTGGTGATCTCCACCGGAGCGTTATAGGCCCTTTGCTGTTCCTGATCTACACAAATGATTTAGGAAGCAATCTGAGCAGTCCTCTTAGATTGTTAGCAGATGATGCTGTCATTTACTATCAAACACAGTCACCAGATGATCAATACGAATTGCAAAATGATTTATACAAGATATTTGTATGGTGTGAAGAGTGGCGATTGTCTCTCAATAAGGAGAAATGAGATCATCCACATGAGTGAGGGGATACCCACTAAATTTCAGTTTGACAATTTATCAATCTAAAGGCTGTCAATTAAGCTTAATACCTATAAATTACAATTACAGACGAATTAAATTGGATGGTCATATAGACAATGTTGTGAGGAAATGAAACCAACAATTGCAATTTATTGACAGAACACTTGGAGAGTGCCACAGGTCTACAACAGGGACTTCATATAATCAAGCTTGTTCACCATCTTCTGAAGTACTGCTGTGCTTTGTAAGATCCGCATCAGATATTATTGACGGAGGAAAAACATCAGTCCATAGAAGAGCCACACAATTAGTATTATAGTGAAATAGGGGGAGACAGTGTCATGGTTATAATAAGCGAATTTGTGTGGCAATCATTAAAACCAAGATGATCTTCATTGCAGTGAGATCTTCTGATGAAAGATCAATCACTAGTTTTCTCCTAATGTGAAAATATTTTGTTGGCACCAACCTACGTATGATTATATTCACCACCACCACCACCACCACCCACCACCACCACCACCACCACCACAAATTAAAGTAGAGCTCACATGGTGTGACTAAAGTTGAATTGCAGATCAGTCATGTGGATGTAGATTGTGTCAAGCATCACAGTACCAATACTGCATTTTAATGTTAATGGCTTGTTTCTCCTACTCATCCACATCCACTTACATTTTTTACATGTAGAACAAGTTGCTGTTCACCATACTAAATAGAAATTCAGTCCAAGTCAACATGTATCCTCCAAGAGTTCCTAAACGATAATACGTTTCTGTGTATTACAGTGTCATTAGCAGATGGTACTCTAGGTAAAGTGGTCAAACGGCAAAGCAGCTGAACATAATGCATGAAAGTGTAAAAGAACATAAATTTATCTACTTGCTGAAGGTTTGATAGTTCTAATAAAAGTTGAAAACAGTGATAAGCTGCAACAGGATGTTAACTGCTGCACGAGTCAAATCAGCAGTCTGGCAGACCACATCCACCAATAAGATTGTGGCTTATGTGGGTTCTTCTGTTGTTGTGTACAAACATTTACAGCAACTGTGTGTTCTTAAGGGTGATAAAGTGGAGAGTAGGCCTGTTACAAAATGCAGTGGTGTTTGACTGTGAGAGGCTATGAAAGAGCTTCCCACTGGTACACTTATTACATTTAATACACCACAGAAAATCTTGTTCCTAGAGACTGGATCCTTGGTGACAGAACTCAGCAATTCACATGTGTGGCACCAAACAAAAGAATTGTGTGCAGTGTCACTGCTGCAGAGAGATGCTATGTATGCTGCTGTAAAAATTTTCAACCTCCTTCCCATTGAGCTGAAAACCTTATGTAGTTTCCTCATATAGTTCAGTTTTGAATAGTTATTTACTATTCCATAACTGTATCTTTAATGACTGTGTTGTACAATATGTTTATAAACTACTTATCTAACATAAGAGATACCTAACAATTTTCATAACTGACAAAAGGTTAGTAAAATTATTTCAGGGAGCAATGCAGCTTCACACGTGCACATGTCAATCTTAAAGGACCCTACACGTAACCTCTGGGTGTTACTAAAAAACCAACACAACTAGCTAAACTCCTGACTACATGAGAAGTACATATCAGTCAGGGAAGGAATGACTCATCATCACATCAAAAGCTCTTTACCAGGGCCTAACACCTACAGAAGTGAGACCAAGTATTAAAACTTGTCAACTCAACAATGAAGGCATTAGTTGAACCAAATGCCAAATTCTAGGAAAGATTCTGTTTAAGCATGTTATCAACATGGTTGTCCAACAACAAAGTCATACTAATAATGGAGATCAGGTACATACAGGAAGAAGGTGTCTAGCAAGCATCAATGTGCAGTAGCACGTGTGGCAAGAAAGGTCTGTAGAGGTTGTGGGTGGTGGTTGTGCATACTGGAGAAGGAAAAAATCCACCGGAAATCCACAGACTGTGACATAGAGTGAAAAGAAATAAAGAGCTTCTACTGCACAAGATTAATGCAGCATTAGACAAAATAGGGACTAACATTGACAATGCACCTCAAACAACTGTAGATAATGGAACTTTCAGGACAATAAAAAAGGGCACAGGGTGTTCACCTTGGTTGGGTTCAAACATTTCAAACATTTATTTCAGAAACATTAAACCAACCAGGGCAAAGTAGACATGTGCATTACCCACATGTAATGTTAAGCAAATACCTGGACGATTCGTTTAACCAAAATTTATTCCAATTGTGAATAATTTAAACCACCTTCTTAAAGAAATTTTGGTTCTGTGAAAAAAAAAAAAAAAAAAAAAGAACCCAGGATTGAAAATGAAATACTTCCAACATATGCCACAGACAGAGTGCAAAACCAGTGGCCAGATATTCCAAAGCTGAAGCCGTAATATGTGAAGTTATGATACAGTAAACTAAATGAATTTTGGAAGCGGGCTATTCAGAAACTGAAATTGTCAGAAATGAGTCAGAACACAACCTAGTGGAAACCTGTCACTGAAGTGAATAAGGATTTATAGAGGAAGGAAAAAATGGAAACATGAATACATTTTAAAGCCTTTCATGTAAGCAAGACAGGAGCTATTACAGAAAATCTACATCCTTGCATTTTGAATATTTCCTGTTTATCATTTCCATATTGCCATTGCTGTAAACAATCAATGCAATCTCACCAAAGGCCAGGCACTGTTAGATTTCAGAATTCAGGAGAGTATGTACAAGCAGAGTGTATTCATTTTTGGATCACTTGATACCAGTTTAGTTCTCAGAGTTGGCTGATTCTGAATAGCTTTGTAAATGCATTCTCTCGCACTTCCTTCCACTAGCCAGACGAAATGAACAGAAGAGGAGATAGTTTCTGGATTCATCAAGGGTGATGATTAGAGTGCTCTATTCATAAATATGAGCTTGGGAACTGCATCTTCAAGTAAGTCTGAGGAAATGCTGGTCTGCAGGAGAATAAGAATGATTATGATGCTCTGACTAGTACTCAAAGTGTGAATCAAACATTAGTGGACATGCCTGAAACTAAACGGGAGGAACAGTTGAAAATATAGGGTGTTATGTTGGTCTGTTTGAAGAACACCTGGTCCGATCAAATGATGCACTTGTGAAACTCAAGTTAAGAATCATGAGTCATTCCATAGCAAATTGTACCCAGTACCCTTGCCCTAGAAAGCAGTAGTTAATAAAGCAATTAAGAATATGTAGGAGAATCAGATAATTTATAACTCAGGTAGGTAATGTTCTATACCAATTCACACTGTAACAAAAGAAAATAGCAGTATGCATTTTCTAACTGATGCTCACGGAGAAATGATGCAGTTTACTGTACAATGTGACCAACTAGAAGACTAAGGTATAGCAGGCAGAACACAGCCTTTCTGTGGAGTGGAAGTTGTTACCAGTTTAAAAGAATGGCCTTCGGTCTGTCAGTATCATCAGTGGCCTTTATGACAGCACTTAATGAAGTTCAAAGAGAAGAATTATTGACACACTTAACATTATGTAGGTGGTATACTAATTAGTACTGCCTTTAGGGTGCACACTTAGACATTCTATGCCATGTAATTGAAGTATCTAGTGGAGCAAGAGTCACATTAAGGATGGATAGATAAGTATTTGCCAAATTGCAAAACAATTTCCCTGGGCATGTAATTTCTTTGTGTGGAATCAAATCTGATCTGATGAAAATGAAACCAGTGACAAATTTTCCTCCACAACTAAGCTGTAGACAACTGAAAATCTCTCATTTCATGCAATTTCTATCACAGTATTCATTCTCAATTTTTTTTATCTTCACAAGTCCATCTCCATCTGGAAACGGAATAAGGAATATCAAGAAGCATTTGAGTTAATTAAAAACCAGCTGCATGAGACACCGATACTTCATCATCCTGATTTAAGAAGAAATTTCTACATTGGTACTGATTACATTTATTCCTACTGATTGCTTAGTACATTTAATCCAACACAGGAAATGAATGTGTGTATAGCAATCTCTGTAAATAGGCACATTAAAAGCATTTAGAAACTTTCAAGAGAAACACTCCAGATCTTTGCCTTCTATCCAATCGTAAAGTTACTGAATCACACTAATAGAGAGGAACAGTGGAAGAATGGAAGTGCAAAAATATGTCTAACTTCCCTTACATTGCAAGGCAACCAGTCAATGGGAGTAAACTGCTATATCAAACCTACTGCAGCTCACTATCTTGGTAATGACCTCTCAGATCTGCCAACATAATTACAAGCAAATCATGTAGGAACCGCTTATGGAAACAGCTGTCTCCTGCTTTTGATGGTATTTGTGGGTCTTTGGATTGTGGTAGTCCACACTCAAATGCTCCGAGTCCTGTATCCACGAACAGAAGTTTGTATTCAAACAACAACAGTTAACAGACGCTTTGTATACTTGGTCCCCTGTATTGCAGTGATCAGTATCACAAGAAGAATGAAACATGTGTTGAAGTAAAGATATGACACAGGAGAATGAAGAAAATTCCATACCTGGGAACTGCTTCTAACATTAGACACAAATTAATGGATTGAGTTAATGATTTATGATCACCCAACAACCATGTACACAAACAAGATCTACCCTAACCACCGTTCATATACCCAAAATTCTGAAATGTTAGTAAGAAATGTGCAGAGAGTGGACATGCATGGACACACGCATCTGATGAAGAAAAACCTGTAGCCAATGGCTAGTGTAATAAAAACAGACAAGAGCCCTAATGATGATGCACTATATTAATAACTCAAGGTTTTTTTGACATAATAAGTCACTTTACAATCAGACAGTATTGCAAAACTAACTTTGTATGCACAGAAGTCACTTACATAACAACGAATGACATAATCACTTATTGAACTAATGTTATTGCAGTAACTGACCTTCAAGTTAAGTCCTACACCATGGTACTGGAGATTCAGTTGTATATCCAGGAACCCAGTACCAGTCACAAGTTGACTAATTAATGCCTTCAAGGAACTACAAACATATTTTGCTTAGTTATTGATGGACTTAAACACAACAAGACATTTTTAACATAAGGTTTTGTGTCTTAGCGAGTAGATATTGGCCAGTAGTACAGTGGGAAACTGTGTGCATGTCAAGGCAGTGTAACATTATTTGTTGAGTATTTCAGGATGAGTGCACTTACAGACTTCTGATGACTTCAAGCATGTAAGGAAGAAAAAGTTAAGCATATGTTTGCAATTATGAAACATTGAGCTCATTAACTTATTTGCAAACCAGTCAGAAGATTAACTCCTATGTATAAAAGGGCATCAGAGTCTGAACAATTTGAAATTTGTTGATACCTTTACAAAATCCAGATGGTAAGGTACTAAATTTTCACTTATGAACAACAGGAACATGCAATTGGTGTACATATGATTATCACAACAGGGATGATATTATGAATACAAAGACATTATTGCAGTAACTTGTGAACCACAAAAAAGTTTGTTCTAACAGAGTAAGTGTAACATATATACATTCTTGCTGACAGCACATGCACTCAGAATATATTTATGAATTAACTATTGTAATATTACCAGTTGTGTTTCAGTCACATTCTCTGCCACTGTAATACTGAATTTAAAAGGAAAACATGGAAGTCGATAACTGACAACTCCAAACTGGGGTAATATTACTACAAAAATATCTAAACTGAGAATCGTATGGACTTCACCAAATAATGATGTTTTTGTATTATTGCATATTTATATCGATTAGGTAAGACTAAAGCAAAGCTTCTTAAGTGCGAGATTTTTGTGACTATCGAGCCTCAGTAAGTCTACACTCAACACATGCCATCCATCAGTCACTAAAAATCCAGAGTGTTTCACAATTCCTATTACAGAGAGGTTCTAGAGAAAACTTTATCCACCAGGTTTCATTAATGAACCTATGTCTGTAAATGTACAAAGTCCCTTCTATAACTCTTACACACCCGTAATAGGAATTCTGACATGCCCTGGGTACAGAAAAAGAAATCTGTGGCAGTTTTACAACAGATTGCATATTTTGCATTAAATGTATTTAACACCAATGAAAATATCCCAAGAGCATATGGTATTTAAGACTAAATAAATAAATGACCAAAATAGTGACTTTATCACTTCTTTTATCCATTTTATTCTGAAGTTATGGGATCCTGCCTAACTACACCAGGTCTCACTGGGTGTATTTTAAAACATCTGGAAGGGAATTCCACATCTGAAGTGCAGGGATAACACTGGCAACTTGCACAATATTTATTTTAAGTTGGTTCCTTCCACACCAGACAATAGTGATATTCACAACCACTTATCATTGCATTCAGACCAATATGAAATTCTGTGAGTAACTACAATGTCAATGCGTGATGGAGAATCCACAACTTGTAGTTGATGAAACTCGTGAACTACCCTTCATACATTTGTGCTCTGGCTTTTATAATGCTGATGCACATTTTTGGGAAGGTGAGGCATGTAAATGGCTGGAAAAAGTGTGATGCTCAGCAAGTAGGGCTTCTGATGTGAGACAGTTTGGTGCCTTCCCCAAGTGATAGGCTGCAGGTAAAGGTACTTCAGGCATCTGTCAATGCTAGCTGGACCTTGTGTCATCTTCCTGTTAGCAGCCTTAGAGAACATTCACCCATGATGACAATTATGGACACCAAAATACAAATGATAGGAGCAGGGCAGACATCCATGAGGTCTGTGATGTGAGACATTACTCTGAACACAGTAGCATCTGGGAAACTGTTTAGCAAGAAGATACTCTCTTGAGAGGAGATACAGCAGTACCTCATATACTTTCAACACTGCTCCATCACAAACTCCTGTCCTCATTTTTATTTCAGTCTTCTCCAAACATCTGGCACCTCCAAATTACTTTTGTGTCCATCAGGGATGTCCAGCCTTTTGCACAACTTCACGGAAATTTAATAATGCTCCACCACAACATGCTCATCACTCTGTTCTGATACATGCATTGCTAAGGGTTTCTCCAGACACTGAGGAGATACAAATTAGTATCACAACTACTTCCTCTTCATATAGTTCTTGTTCTTCAATAGATGAGCATGTCCTCCATCCATCAGAGAGAAGATTAAATAAAGAAAATGAAAGACACCCTCTGGCCTCGCAACCTAATACCATTGGGGTCGAAAAGATCAAGAGTTGGTCAAGAGAGACAGACAGGAAAGGAAACAGAATATGTCTGACACAAGTAAGTGGAAGTAATGTCAGACATTTCTAGAAAGGTGATAGTGACATACATATGACTGTTCTGTTTATGGCAAGTGGTATTTGACCATATTTAAAACCAAAGATCAGGTCAGATTTAATACTGTGAAATTTAAATGTTTATGCTGAGCCAACAAGTTGACACAATGCCATGTTCTCTAACATCGCAAGTACATTGTTTGGTCATGATACAATTAACAATGGGTAGATGTACAGAAGTGCAACATTAAATTATTCAAAAATGTAACAACACTTTATGCACTGATGTATGCTGTTAGATATTCCTTCCAAGTAATACCTTGCTGATATTAAATTTTTTGAAATTTTATTTTTACAACACAGACACATTAATGAAATATAACATGTAACAGGCCTCTGTAGTCACTACAGGCTACAACTCAGCTGACATTAAATAACAAGTTTTAAAAGAAATTTCTTGACACCTATTAAAATTGAAATAACTATGCAGCTTGTTTGAGCTGATCGTAATACACAAAATAGTATGTCCTACATTACTAAATTGGAACATCGGATTGTTTGAAATGCTCAATTATATGATGGATATTCAGTAAGTAATGCAACAATTTTTCAGAAAGCAGGTTGGTTCTATTCAGGATTCCATAACACCATATAATTTCCTATGGTCTTTGATACAAAACCTGACTTTTCAACATAATTTCTGTTCAATTTGATGGCCTTATGCCACCTTACAGGGAGGACTTGTATGCCTGTGAGACACAATTCTAATGATTGACGTTGGTGCCATCTTGTTGCTTCAACAACTACGCTATCATCCACACACTGCTTTCTGTAGAGAGCGTCCTTCAATGGATAATTCTTCCTTGTCCACACAACAGTCTGGATATCGCACCTTCTGGCTTTCGTTTCTTTGTCCCAATGAAGTATGTGTGCTCCTCTCAAGTGTGCAGACTTGGCGTGGTCTTGCAATGCCATGGAGAAGGAAAAGTTCATTTCCATTTTTGTGGTGATGTGCATGCTGAAGTCATTTTTCAACTTCCTGATGGTAGTGCAAAACACTACATTATGATGGAGATAAGCACAAAGAATAACAACTTCAAAATTTCAGAAGACCACCACCATGACTTCATTGGTTGAGGATGAAGCTTTGAACTTTTTCTTCAGAGGAGATGATGTGGCGCTACTCTGTGGATTGCTGTTTTGTTTCTCAGTTCAAAGTGTTGCACTATCTGACAAGATTCAACAAAGATTATCACTATAACCCTCCTAATGCACAGTCTGTTTGGCACAGATGGTTGTTCGTTGGTCTTTACCATCTCCAGTTTGGCGGAACAGAGCAGGGCACATCTTTGAGTGCCCTAACTGGTGGACAACTGTGTCTGCACTAACAACAGAGATGTCCAGCTGAGCAGCAAGGTGTTCCATCCACTGTGATTGCCAGATCACAATCAGAGTGTTTGCATGTTCCAACATTGCAGTCACAACTGTGTGCAAATGGCACACTTTTTTCCAGGTCTCTGTAGATATTCTGCAAGTGCCTATGAATAACTGAAATGGTCTGGTTTTGCACTGAGAACTCAACAGGGCCCTGCTTGGAACATACCTCTGTTACAGACAGATTTTAAGGCACAAATAGTGCTGCCACTTATTGGAACTTTGTGGAATATTCCTTCTTCAGCCCCTATAGTTTCATCAAAGCCGAAGATGTTTCATGCACATTTTTTCGAACTGACATCAGCCAGGAATAGAAATATGTTGCATTACTTAGTGAATGCCCCTTCTACATTGGGTTACAAATGCAGACTGTCATTATATAGAGAAGCATCATACAGAAATATCAAAGTTGAGAGACTAGAATTTTAGGAAAACATACTGCTATTGTGGCAATGGTATGAACGTGTGCAGATAACAATTTAACCAACACAAAATATGGTAATTACCTGTATACACAGGTTACCTAACACATAGAGGAATTTATGGAATGTTGTATTACTGAGTTTCTAAATTATGCTAAAGTAAGTTTTCTATTAATAAATAAAATTTAAAAACTAATGACAATCACATATTTACAATGTCATTAACAAATTCCCATTCCTTCTTGACCAGCAGTTATTGTAGCTACATTTAACAAGTTTGATTATATGCACGTCCACAGTCTCCAAATATGATAATCATTTTATAAAAGGAAACATCGTCCATTGTAGGCTGTACTGAAAAATATGCACCATGTTCCATGAGATGTGACATACAGGTAACGAACAGCCCACACACAAAGGCACACATGAACAACAGTATGTTCTGTATAAAATACAAAGGAAGGAGCAGTACAGTATGTGAAAATATCCATACCTAGTATAATTCAGGTATGAAGATCCTGTCGTTTCACCTCGGAACCATACTGGATCATGTGTAAACCACAACTAATCAAATCTACCAGTAACATCAACACACAGAATGAGAGATTAATCAGCTCTTCCAATTTCCACCACAGACACATTAAAAATTAATATACATGTCTTCTGATACTCTATGCCAAGGCACATTACATAATTTTCTGTTGTACCAATTAGTGTCAGTTGAATCTTACATTCTAAAATAGACCAAAATGGTATAAACCCTGTTACTGGAATGTTAGCAACACCTGTATGCAGTGAGAAGACTGATAATATCCAGTCACTCACAATTGCCATCTCATACTTGACTATACTAATATGATGCATATTTTATAATACTGAAGAGCTGTGTCAATCTTGAAAGATTGCTGCTTAGTAGAAATGTACATAGATCATGAACTGCTTTTTCAAGTTTTAATGCATTTAAGCTTTTAACAGATTACTAACATTTAGATTATTAGAACACTGGCATAATAAATTTCAGCAAACACATGTATCCATTACTTATCTGTGAAGTACAGTTAGAAGAGAAACCTATAACTGAAATTTCTAATAATACTTAGTAATCATTTAGGATGTATATTATTGTTACATCTGCATCAGAGAATTTTAGGCAAGAGTGAAGAGCCACATTATTGTAAAAATATGCTCAAATATGATGCATAACAAGTATCTTCCACATAAATCATACTCAGTATGTTAAAAGACTTAAACTACAATGTATAAAACAACTTCATACTTCTGACTATTTTGCAAATGCACAACTATGTTCTGACGTTGAGCATTTAGGAGAGGTTTGAAATTATGTTTGAAGTTTTTGGAAATCACAAAGTGCTCTCATTATGAAACATTGGATGTATACAGTGTGTATAAATCATGCAACTTGAGCTACACTGCTGCGAGACATGTATGCACAGTTTCCGACTGTAATACTCGTCCCACAGGGTTAAACTTTTGTTGTAAGATATAAGGACAAAATTATGGCAGGGATTTAAATTCACTCTACATTTGTATGAAATACTGAGAATCAAAGAAAGCACTTATATAGGCTACATGCAGCTGGTACTGTGTGTAATGAACCTGATTAGTAATTTAGTAATACTGCCAGAACTGTGTTTGGGTAAAGAACCAACTTCTGTCCTCCTGAGTCCTTCAGCGTCTCTGATTTATGCTAAGATCTGCCTGCAGTAGTGAATCGCGTATAGTGGAAATGTACCATGTTTACAGATGACACCATCATTGTAACAGAATATCTGTCAAACACAGTCTCCAATGACATTTCACGAAACTTCTGTAACAGGTTCGTTAACTCCCTTCCTGCCAACCTAAACATGATAAAATTTATGCAATTTACATGAAGTCACAAAAAGCCAGGCAAACACTCAGTGACAGTGAATAAGCACCATATTATCAGTTGATACCATCAAGTTATTGCGCATTGACATCCATTGCAAATTATGGAAGTAATGTCACATTTATCAGACTGAGCAGAGAGTCAGCTAAGCAGCTTTTGCTCTCTCATTCTGGATGATGAAAGGGTCAGACAGGTAGCTTATTCTGCTTCTGTGCACTCTATAGTGTCACATAGAAATATGTCCTGGGGGAACTCTTCCTTAATCAAACTAGAATCTCCTACTGAGCAGTGAAAATAGTCATATATAGAATGAGTCCATGAAACTCCCATTGCAAATAATTTAGCCAGCTGAGAATATTTACTACTGCTTGTCAACACTTATTTTCTCTAATGTATCATGTTCCTGGAGACTGGATCCTTGGTGACAGAACTCCGCAATTCACAGGTGTGTCACTAAACAAAGAATTATGTACACTGTCTCTGCTGCAGAGAAATGCTATGTATGCTGCTGTAAAAACTCTCAACCTCCTTCCCACTGAGCTGAAAATCTTATGGAATAGTAAATATCTATTAAAAACTAAACTACATAACTTTCTCTATAATCACTATGTTGTAATCTATGTTTAAAACTACTTATCCAACATAATATATAATTTTATTAACCTTCTGTCAGTTGTGAAGCTGCATTGACCCCTGAAATAGCTAACAAGCTTCATAAGTGCACATGTCAACCTCAAAGGACCCTCCATGTGATCCCTGGGTGGTACTACAAATAGAACACAACTGGCTAATCTCCCAACTACATGAGAAGTACATATTTTAGGGAAGGAATGACTCATCATCACATCAATAGCTCTTTACCAGGGACAAACATCTACAGAAGTGAGACCAAGTATTAAAACATGTCAACTCAACATTGAAGCATTAGTCGAACCAAAGGCCTAATTCTAGGAAAGATACTGTTTATGCATGTTATCAACATGGTTGTCCAACAATGAAGTCATACAAATAATGGAGATCAGCTATGTGCAAGAAGAAAGTGACTAGAAAGTGATGTCATAATTACAAAGTACCACTGTACCAATTGAAGGGAAAAGTACCCATATATCTTTGAATTTAATATCCCTGACAGCATTAATGTGCAGTAGTGCCCATGGCAAAAAATGTCAATAGAGTTTGTGGGTGTGTGGTAGTGTGTACTGGAGAAGATGAAATCCACCAGCAATTCATACACTATGAGGAAGTGTCGATGGAATAAATAGAGAGCTTCCACTGCACAACATTAATGCAGCATTAAGCAAAGTAGAGACTAACATTCATAATGCAACTCAAATAATTGTAGATAACAGAACTTTCAGGACAATCAAAAAAGCCCACAGGATGTGTGCCATGGTTGGGTTCAAACAGTTCATACGTTTATTTCAGAAACAAAAATTATTCCATAGGTGAAGAATTTTAAGCCACATTCTTAAACGCATTTTGGTTTTGTGAAAAGAAACAGAATTAAAAACCAAAAATCCCAAAATATGCCAGAGAAAGAGTGCAAAAGCAATGGCCAGAATTTCCAGAAGCTGAAGTCATAATACGAGAAGTCGTGATTCAGCAAAGTAAATGAAGTTTTGGAAATAGGTCACTCCAAAACTGAAGTTGTCGGAAATGTGTCAGAAGTCACAATGAACACCACAAAGTGCAAACCTATCACTGAAGTGTAAGAAGATTTATAGAGGGAGGAAACATAGCATCATAAATACATTTTAATGCCTTTTGTGGAAGTCCAAATATGCTGAATTATGGATGCAGCAGCCATTTCGTTGAGGCGGATGAGAACTATTATGGAAAATCTACCTCCTTGCATTTTCTGTATTTCCTGTTAGTAACTTTCATATTACCATTGCTGTAAACAATCAAAGTAAGCCCATTAATCATACCGGGTACTTATAATTGGTGGAAAAATAGAAATTCTTTTTAATGACTTTAATAAATTCTATAGTCTTTCCCGATTACATTGATATATGTACATTACAGGGTTTCAAACGAAAAATGACCTAAGTATAGCAAATTTTACAGTTACGGACATGTATGCCACCACACCGCCTTTACTTCTGTTGCAAAAACCAGTATTATTTTGGAAAGAACTGTAAACTGTTTCCAGTGATCATTTGTATGATACATTGTATATGTTAGTAACAATGCAGGTTTCTAGTGCCTGTAAAGTATTACCTTTGTTAGTATTTACCTCTGTTTTGTTGAAACAGTTTACGCACGTGTTGCTCGAGTGCTACATATACAAAAAAGCAAGCCACACTGTTGAAAATAACTTCTGTATCATTTCTTTAGGGAAGACACTCCCACCACGCCTCCCAGTGATTCAGATTTTTGTGTTAACAATGATGCTGTTTGTAGTGGATTTGTTGTTGTTGATGGCATTTTATCTTCTTTCATAAAGGAAGTGGGGAAATGTAAGCAGTGTGATGGGGTAGGCTGTCTGGAAGGGTTTGGCATCAAAAGTAGTTCTGTGTACATCCTCCAATAAATAACCTTAAAAATGACTTTGAACATTGTGCATGATACACACGGTGTAAATCTAAAGTTAGTGCCTGCATGTGTGCAATACAAAAAGGGGAAAAAGGCTACTCAAACATTTTGTGGTTTGATGGAACTACCTCTTCCTCAAACTAGGTTCAACAAGTACATAAAAATACTTTTAGGTGCCTTGACTGTTGTGTCTAAAACATCTATGAAACGTGCGGTAGAAGAAACTGTAAATATTAGTGGAACCAGAGACTTTGCTGTTGCACTTGATGGGACATGGCAACACCAAGGACATTGTTTCTTGAATGGTGTATGAAGTGGAACTTCTCTGGAGAATGGAAAAGTTTTTGATGTTGAGAGTTTATCTAAGTACTGCCACACCTGTGATGGTAACACTGGACATACTGAACATAAGTGTTCTAAGAATTATGGTGGCTACAGTGGAGGTATCGAGTGTTATGGAACTCTAAAATTATTTCAAAGGTCAGTGGCCATTTATAATGTTAATTATACGAAGTACCTAGGCGATGGTGACTCTAAAGCTTTCAACAAAATTAATGAGTTCAATGACTATGGTGATACCTTGGTAACAAAACTGGAGTGTTGTGGATTTATGCAAAAGAGGATGGGTGCTAGATTGAGGAAGCTATGAAGATAAATGAAAGGAAAGTTGCTATTGGATGGAAAATCTGTCTGGCCAATACAGATTGACAGAAACTGAAATAGACCTTAATTCAGAGGTGCAGGTCATCTAATGGCTAGTCCATAACAATTCTGAAGATGTTACAGCAACGAGAAAAGCTGTCTGGGTCACCTACTTTCATGAGTTGCCCACAGATGACCACCCTGTTGACGGACTTTGCCCTAGAGGAGCAGACTCTTGGTGTGGTTATAATAAAGCAAAAAAAGTGGTCAAATATACTGTTATAAGTATTCTCTTCCTGAGCCTGTTATGAATAAAATAAAGCTAATTTTGAGAGATGTGAGTGATCTTGTTTTGCTTAGTAATTGTCTTCATGGGGGCACCCAGAATAAAAATGAATGTTTCAACCATTGCATATGGGAAGATAACACAAAAATGTTTTTATATGACTAAATACATTAAAAAATGGTGTACTAGAGGCAGTGATATGTTTCAATGATGGAATGATGGGAAAGTTGGAAGCTCTGAGAAATTTAGGCATAAAATGTGCATCTAATATGGAAGATCAATTGCTCATGTGTGACGGAGAATGGGTGCATGAAGCTGAAAGATTCAGCTCTTGAAGTTACCGAAGAAGCAAGAAGTGCTAAAAGGAGAGCGAAGAGGAAGCTTGAAGGAGAAGAAATGCTGCAGGATGAAGAATATGCTTCAGGAATGTTCTGAGGTACGATTTAATTGTTCTCATATCTTGATTCACAATTTCCCACAACCTGTATTTTTCAGATTTCAGGTACAAATATTTCCTAAAGATATATAGCATTGCTCTAATTTTTTTCTTTAACTTACAATAGTCCATAGGTAGGTAGTAGACATAAGCTATATTGCAGAATCAACTTTATAGAAAATGTAACATTTTTATTAGGAAAAAATTGTAAAGGTTAAAATGTAAGAGATAATGTTTTTATCCTTTTAATATACATAATAGGTGGAATTAAATAGGTCTAGCACCTCAGCCATCATATTGTGCATATCTGGTAAAAATTTGGCCTCCTTCAAATGTGTAACATTGGATTAAATGGCACCTCAATTTGAGGAAGCATTTTGGGAAAAAAAGTTGCATCAGTTTCTATGTAATCTTTTTGAATAACCCTAAGCAGGTTCAAAAATATTGAAAATACTTTTAATTTGTTTAGAAATCGTGCTGCATTACCTGATATCAACCAAAAAAAAATCTGTGAAACATATACAATATAAACAGTGCCCAAGAGAAATAGGTGTTGATTTTCACATAATATGGAGCCGGAAAAGTATCCTGTATAATTGAAGGCCAGGCACTGTTAAAATTCAGAATTCAGGAAAGTATGTGTGATCAGAATGTATTCATTTTTGGATCACTTCATATCAGTTTATCCCTCAGAATTGACTGATTCTGAATAGCTTTGTAAATGCATTCCCCTACACTTCATTTTTATGTGACTAGTGGAGGGAACAGAAGAGGAGAGTGTTTCAGGATTCAACAAGGGAGACGATTAGGGAGCTGCAATCATAAATATGAGCTTATTCGTTTTCGACAAATGGGGAAACTGCAACTTTAAATAAGTCTGAGGAAGATACTGAGCTCCAGGTGAGTAATAATGATGATGATGCTCTGACTAATACTCACAGTATGATTCAATTATTCGTGAACGTGCCTGTAGCTAAATGGAAGAAACAGGTAGAAATATTAAGGTGTTACGTTGATCTATTTTAAAAACACCTCGGCTGATCAGATGTTGCACTTGTTGAACTGTAGTTAAGAATCATGAGTCATTCCATAGCACATTGTATCCAGTACCCTTGCCCTAGAAAGCAGTAGTTAATAAAGTAATTAAGGGTAAGTTGGAGAATCAGGTAATTTAACACTCAGATATTGAATGTTCTAATCCAATCCACACTGTAGAAAAAAGGGATTTCAGTGTGCATTTACTAACTGATGCTTATGGTGCAGTGATGTGGTTTACTGTAAAACGAGATCAACTGGAAAATGAAGGTATAGCTGGAAAAATACAGACTTTCTGTTGAATGGAAGATGTTACCTGTTTAAATGAATACCCTTCAGTCTGTCAGGATCATCAGCGGCCTTTATAACAGAACTTACAGAAGTTCTAAGAGAAGAATTTTTAACACACTCAGCATTATGTAGGTGATATTCTAATTAGTGCTGCCTTTAAGGAGAACATTTAGACATGCTATTTAATTTAAGCATTTAGTGGAGCATTTTGTTTTTGTTTTGTTTTTTGTTTTGGTTTTAGGGCGCAAAACTGCTATGGTCATTAGCGCCCAGTCCGTGAGTTAGGAAACAGTAAAAAACCGAAAATGGAAACCAGCAGCAATGGGAACGAAAGTCATAAAATTGGAGAAACTAAAAGCAGAAGGAAGGCTTAAAAATCCACTACAGAAAGGGGTTGGTTGTCTGCAAAAAAAGCTTCAAATGACTGACGTCATTTCACTGGCACTAATAAAATCGAGAACGCGATCGGCTGAGCGCGTGTCATCTGCTAAAATCGACGATATATCAGGCGATAACTGTAGACGGGAGCGTAACTGATTAAAATAGGGGCACTCAATTAAAAGGTGTCTTACCATCCACAGCTGAGAGCAGTGGGGACAGAGTGGGGGAGGATCGCCGCTTAAAAGATGTCGATGGCTAAAAAGACAGTGCCCTATCCGTAGTCTAGTTAAAATTACCTCCTCCCGACGACGCGTTCGGGAGGAAGAGGTCCAAGCACACGGAAGAGCTTTCACGTCCCGCAATTTATTACGGGGAAGCATCAACCAATGAGCGTGCCATAAATGTACAAAACGATGACATAAAACGCTCCATAGATCGGCGAAGGGAATTGATTGAATAGCTGGCCGAAGAAGGGAGACCGCAGCCTTGGCTGCAATATCAGCCACCTCATTTCCACAGATACCAACGTGTCCCGGAAGCCAGAGGAATGCCACCGAGACACCCCCCAGGTGGAGCAAGCACAGACAGTCCTGAATCCGGTGGACCAGAGGGTGCACAGGGTAAAGAGCTTGGAGACTGAGGAGAGAGCTGAGAGAATCTGAGCAGATAACGTACTGTATCTGCTGATGGTGGCGGATGTAGTGGACAGCCTGGAGAACAGCGTAAAGCTCCGCAGTATAAACCGAACATTGGTCGGGAAGCCGAAAGTGATTTGGGGTGTCGCCAACAATATAGGCACTCCCTACACCTAACGATGTTTTCGAGCCATCAGTGTAAATAAATGTGGCTTCCTTCATTTGTGCACATAGAGCAGCAAACGCCCGGCGATAAACAAGTGATGGGGTACCATCCTTGGGATATTGACAAAGGTCACGGAGCAGGCAGATCCGGGGACGGACCCAAGGCGGTGCTGTACCCCAAGTTGTCAAGAAGGTTTTAGCAAAGCGGAAGGAAAGAGAATGGAGCAGTTGACGGAAGTGGACTCCCGGTTTAGTGGAGCATGAGTCACATTACAGATGGATAAATAAGAATTCACCAAGTCACAAAACAATTTCCTTGGGCACATTTCTTTGTGCAGAATCAAATCTGATCTGACAAAAATAGAACCAGAGAAATATTTTGCTGCACCAAAATATTGTAGACAACTAAAAGTCACACAGTAATTTTAATTTATATCACAGTTTTCAACCTCGAAATTGTTTATCTTCACAAGTCTATCTCCATTTGGAAACGGAATAAGAAATATCAAGAAGCATTTAAGTTAATTAAAAACCAGCTGCGTGAGGCACTGATACTTCATCATCCTGATTTAAGCAAAATTTCTATGTTGGCTCTGATTTTGTTTATTTTCCCTTGGTGCAGAAAAGTATGAGGGTAACTGAGTCATTGAAAATTTTACTGTAGCATTCACAATTAGTGTACTCACTAACTCACTCACATACTCACTGGGAGAGGTAGTACATAGGTACTGAAAGAGATGCACTTTCCACGGGAAAGTGTTGCTGTATCTGGTATGTCATTGTTACACATAATAGAACACTTTGATTCTTACTAAATTGGTAACTACTAACCAGCAGACCAAACCCATTGAGAGTTAGCATTTGAAGGTTGAGATTTTTAAATTCAGTGTATACCAGTGCAACGAAAATAATATCTCAGCAAAACCAAGTGATAATTCTTGTTGAGATAGATTTAGGAGGTGAGCATCTTACAGAAAATTTTTTTATGTAATATCAGATGGGAGCAGGTGGTTGTTGAAATTCTTAAGAGGAATAATAAAAATATGGTGATCCTGATGCAGAAAACGCTTTTAATTCAAGCATTATATTGTTGTTGTACAAAAAAAAAAAGAAAAAATTTGTGCTCAATTATAGTAGAAGAGTAGGAGAGTAGGAGCTTTCAAAATGTGGCTGAACATTTTACGTCAACTGCATTCACAACCACACCCCCCTCCCCAAACAATGAAGTGTGGGAGCCTAATTAGCAAATGTAAAACACAAAAAGTTTAGCTCTCACCTCCTCTCATTTTGAAACCTGGAAGAAGTAGTAGCATTTATTTCCCATCTCTATGGTGTTGACCTGTGTCACTACCGTGCGCAGGTCACTGGCAGTACCTCCATTATTTACCAAATTTAACATGTTTTTGCTTTTATATTCATTCAATAAGAAATTTTTGGATTAACATTTAAAGAAAGATAAATGAATAAAACAAGAGAAGAGTAAAAATTATCTATAGAGCAGATATCAAATTTTCAGTTCATGCAGAATATAAAATGTAACAATATGTACCTACAAAGAAATGGTGTTCAGTTACTACTACCTGAACAACTGTGTTCCTCACATTTGCAAATATTTGAAAATCCATATGAAATTTGGAATGGTGGTCAGGCATGTGCTGAGTGTGGATGAAGGATGTCATTGACAAGATAGTTGATGAGGGAGCAGGTCGAGGACGTATCGTCGTCGTCTTTTGGTCGCTGTTCTTGCCTGGGTAATGTATTAACAGCTTCAGCGTATGATGTGTCATCTGTGTGCTGAAGTGTTCAGTGCATCAGTTTGGAACTTGGTAATGTGTATTCATTCTGAATACTTATTTTTGGTACTGAATAGCAATTCAGCAATAATTATTACAAGTGATGAATTTCTCCTGTCAACGTTGTGCCACACAGCACAAGCACACTGGTGTACATTCAATGCTGCCTGTGCATGCTCTGCTTCTTCTGACTGCACTGATATTTCAAATTACATTTATTACACTATCTATAATATTAGCCTCTGTAGTTGTCAGTACATCCCTGTCCTAATAGCCTGTTACCATATCATCCAGTTTAATGTTTGACATTTATTGGTGTTTTGCAATTTGGTCATTGACTTTCCCTTGCGATTCTAATATTTCTTTAGAGCACAATGCAAGGTTACACAACCAGACACCTACATTAGTAGTGGAAACACTAAAGCAACATAATTTACTCGAGTGGAACTATATAGTTCCAGAGGCCTCAAACACAAATTATATATACATGGAGACTGAAAAGAATGAAAATTAAATATGAAAGGCAGGATTTGAACCCAGGCCTCCTGCTCATTAGGCAGATGTGCTAACCACTATAGTTAATAAGACTTCAAAGTGGTTTTGCATAACCTCACCAATTATCTTCCATGCTTCACTCCTCAATCGGAACTCCCATTCATGCCACAGCCCACTTGGTATTGCTCATAAAGTAACAGCATTTCATAGATTCCCAGTATGCAGTTCATTACTATAAAATCACTGGAGAACACAGAAACAATTGTGGTTTCATTTGCTTATTTTCACTTTACAATTTTGTTACTATGAACAAAAGAATTAGGTTTCACAGTAACCTGACAAATGCCAAAAGATGAATGAGATATGGACAACAGGTGTCACAGCTGCTGGCTCCTTGTCAGATCTTACTGCTGCAGCAGGTAAGCCCTCTAGTGCTCCAGTACTTTAAAGTAATTAAAGAGAAATAACAGGTGTGACCTCAGGAGAATGCTACCCCATGATGATTCCAGGGGTACCAAATCCCCCAAGCCATCAGAATCAGAACCCAATTTCATCAACATTCTTCTAATTCAAATGATGGAGGTCGAACAAAATTTTGGTCATCAACAGAGGATAGTACAACAGTAGCAAACAATGGAGGGTGCCATAATGAACAACATGACTCCCAACATTATGACAAGCTCCTATGGGTACGATCTTTTTCAGATTCAATATATTCATCATACAATTTGAGAGATCACAAAAAACTTGCATGTAACAGACTTCAATGGTTTTCAGTTCAAACTCTTCTTTTCTTGCCTGGAAATTTCAGGTATTTTGGAATGCTGGTAGTAATATCCACCTGAACACTTTGATAGAGCAGTTTGATTCCTCACTGTCTCTCTTGTGCCCTACCTGTCACAAGCTCAAGTTTGATGTGCAGGTCCTTAGAAGGGGAATTTAGTATCAGAATCTGGCCTCTTCCATACAAGTCACATGTCCTGTCATGTGTTCCTTTTGACATACTGATTACAACCAGTATAAGCTGATATCAAACAACATCATGCCCAGAAATTTCCAACATTATGGCTTTTTAGAAGTCTTGCCCATTTCCTCAGATACATGGTTCCAAAGAAATAATAGTTTCTGACAATCCATGTAGTCCTGCAAAACTGGTTATCACATATTTGACAAAGTTACTTGTAAGGCTAAGACACATGATACCAGAAAACCATTGCATGGGTGATATTTAAGCATTCCAAACCTTTCTACATGAACCATAATTTGTTAAATTGGGTTCCTGAGTGATAACATCAAGTAGCTACGGAGGGCACTCAAATATCTTGCTTCAGCCATACAGACCAAATAACTGAATCTCACTCGGTTATGATATTTATATACCATCCAATTGCCACACACATTGGCTCTTGTATCCCCACAAAGGAATAAAAACAAGTATGTCAGTTAAGTTCAGCAAAAACAGCTGTAACTATGTCCGTGTACATACCTTGTAAGTAAATTTTTGAATGTCTCGTCTACAGTTGATGCATATTATACAAGCAAGCTATTGTAAGGATAATATTTAAGCATTTCAAAGGTTTCTACAAGAACTGGAGTATTACAACTTGAATTTTTGATATTGATTCTTCGGTCACTGATGGAAGCTAGAGGTGTTGCCACAGCCATACATTTTTTTTTTTTTTTTTGGGGGGGTTTAAGGGCGCTCAACTGCTGAGGTCATTGGCGCCCAGTCACTGTTGTTAGAGCACATGGAATCTGTTACAACTCAAGGGGATGGGGGGACACCAGAAGGACCTGACAAAGATGCAGATAAAATAAGTAAAAAGGTTAAATGTCTTTGGACAAGCCAGTTAAAGTTAGAAAACGCAGAATACGAGCAGCTGCTCGAGCGTGATCAGCTAAAACATCCGGTAAAGTAGATGGCAGGGACAGGACAACACGAAATTGACTAAAATGGGGACACGACAATAAAACATGGCGCACTGTTAATGCCTGACCACAAGGGCACTGCGGGGCTGGGTCACCGGAGAGCAGGTAGTGGTGGCTAAACCGCCAATGCCCAATCCGCAACCTGGTCAGAAGGACCTCCTCGCGCCGAGATGGTCGGGAGGATGTTGTCCATACAGTTGGGAGCGGTTTTACTGCCCGGAGCTTGTTTCCTGGGAGGGATGACCAAGCATCCCACCACAACGACACAAGCCTCTTACATACATCCCCACGAACGTCAGATGACGGGACACAATGGGAGGCTGGTCGAGGCAGGAGGACTGCAGCCTTGGCTGCAGCATCCGCAGCCTCATTCCCAGGCACTCCTACATGTCCAGGAACCCACAGAAAGCTGACAGAACCACCATTATCAGCGAAAGAATGGAGGGACTGCTGTATCCGTTGAATCAAGGGATGGACCGGATAGGGAGCTCCAAGGCTCTGAAGAGCACTGAGTGAGTCAGAGCAGAGTACGTACGATGAATGGCAGTGGCGGCGGGCATACTGAACGGCCTGATGGAGAGCAAAAAGCTCGGCCGTAAAGCTGGAACATTGGTCGAGGAGCCGGTATTTAAAGGTGGCGGCCCCGACGACAAAGGCACAGCCGACAGCATCGTCAGTTTTGGAGCCATCGGTGTAAATAAAGGTGTGACCGGCAAGGCGAGCACGAAGTTCGACAAACCATGAGCAATACACTGCAGCCGGAGTACCCTCCTTCGGGACTGAGCTGAGGTCGAGATAAATATGAACCGGAGCCTGGAGCCAAGGTGGTGTCGAGCTCTCACCCTCTCTGAAGGTGGTAGGGAGGGCAAAATCCAATTGTCGAAGCAGGCAACGGAAGCGGACTCCAGGGGGCAGCAGGGCAGACACAACCCCTACTGACGGTCGAGAGAATCAGCGAAGAAGGACTGGTAAGAGGGGTGGTCGGGCATAGACAACAGCCGGCAGGCATACCGACACAGCAGTACGTCGCGCCGGTAGGTCAATGGTAACTCTGCAGCTTCAGCATAAAGACTCTCAACAGGACTAGTGTAGAAGGCTCCGGTCGCAAGACGTATCCCCCGATAGAGGATGGAGTTGAGCCGGCGTAAGAGGGATGGCCGAGCGGACGAGTAGACGAAGCTCCCATAATCCAGCTTCGATCGGACTATGGACCGATACAAGCAAAGCAGGACAGTGCGATCCGCTCCCCAAGACGAACCGCTAAGAACTCTGAGGACATTAAGGGAACGTGTACAACGGGCCGCCAAATAAGAGACGTGGAGACCAACACAGTTTCCTGTCCAACGTGAGCCCTAGAAACTTAGTTGTGTCCACGAATGGGAGAACAACGGGACCGAGATGTAAGGATGGCGGTAGGAACGCTTTATATGGCCAAAAGTTGATACAAACCGTCTTCTCTTCAGAGAACTGGAAGCCATTTGCCACACTCCATGAGTAGAGGCTGTCTAGACAACGCTGAAGGCAGCGCTCCAGGAGGCATGTTCACTGGGCACTGCAGTAGATCACGAAGTCATCGACAATGAGAGAGCCTGAGACATTAGGTGGAATGCAATCCGTAATTGGATTGATCGCGATGGCAAAAAGGGCTACACTCAAGACGGAGCCCTGAGGCACTCTGTTCTCCTGGAGGAAGACGTCGGACAATACGGAACCCACATGTACCCTAACTTTCGATCCGTTAAAAAGGAATCAATAAAAAGGGGCAGGCGATCGCGTAGGCCCCACCTGTGCATAGTGCGGAGGATACCTCCTCTCCAACAGGTATCATAAGCCTTCTCCAAGTCGAAGAACACGGCTACCATTTGGCGCCTTCGCAAAAAGTTGTTCATGATGAATGTCGACTAGGTCACAAGGTGGTCAACAGCGGAGCGGCAGCGTCGAAAGCCGCATTGGACATTAGTAAGTAGTCGTCGAGATTCAAGAATCCAGACTAACCGAGCATTAACCATGTGCTCCATCACCTTACAGACACAGCTTGTAAGAGAAATGGGGCGGTAACTAGAAGGAAGGTGTCTATCCTTCCCGGGTTTGGGTATAGGAACAACAACAGCGTCATGCCAACGCCTGGGGCTTGACCTTCGGTCCAGACGCGATTGTAGGTACGAAGAAGGAAGCTTTTGCCCGCAGGAGAAAGGTGAGGCAGCATCTGAACGTGAATGGCATCTGGCCCCGGAGCAGAGGATCGGGACAGTGCAAGTGCACGTTTGAGTTCCCGCATAGTAAAGGGGGCATTATAAGTTTCCAGATTCAGCGAGTGGAAGGAAGGTCGCCGAGCCTCTTCTGCCTCTTTCCTGGGAAGGAAGGCAGGGTGGTAATGGGCGGAGCTTGAAACCTCCGCGAAAAAGCGGCCAAAGGCGTTGGAGACAGCCACAGGATCAACAAAGACCTCATTACCTGAGGTCAGGCCAGGTACCGAGGAGTGGGCCTTAATGCCCGACAGCCGGCGCAGGCTACCCCAAACGACGGAAGAGGGAGTAAAACTGTTAAAGGAGCTGGTGAAAGAGGCCCAACAAACTTTTCTGCTGTCTGATGATTCTACGGCATTGCGCTCGGAGTCGTTTGTATTCAATACAATTCGCCAACGTAGGATGGCGGCGAAAGGTGCGTAAAGCACGTCGTCGAGCACGGATAGCGTCCCTACAAGCCTCGTTCCACCAGGGGACGGAAACGCGACGTGAAGAAGAAGTAGTACGAGGAATGGAACGTTCGGCAGCATTGATGATAACAGCCGTGAGGTATTCGACCTGACTGTCACAACTGGGAAAATCGTGGTCCGGAAAGGTCGCCAGGGAGGAGTAAAGTCCCCAGTCAGCTTTCAGTATGTTCCAGCTCGAAGGACGTGGGGATGGGGTGTGGTGCAGGAGACGAACGACACAGGGGAAGTGGTCGCTTGAATAAGTGTCAGAAAGGACATACCACTCGAACCGACGGGCAGGAGTGGTAGAACAGATCGAGAGGTCCAAGTGGGAGTAGGTATGAGTAGAGTCCGAGAGGAAAGTCGGGGCGCCGGTATTGAGGCAGACAAGATTGAGATGGTTGAAGACATCCGCCAAGAGTGAGCCTCTTTGACAGGAGGCAGGAGAGCCCCAAAGGGGATGATGGGCATTGAAGTCGCCAAACAATAAGAACGGCGGGGGAAGCTGAACGATCAGGTGCATCATGTCAGCCCGACTAACAGCAGATGACGGTGGAGTGTAGATGGTACAAACTGAAAAAGTAAAAGCAGAAAGAGTAATGCGGACAGCTATTGCTTGGAGTGGGGTGGTCAATGGGATGGGACGGTAATAGACATCGTCCCGAACGAGCAACATGACCCCACCATGAGCTGGGATACCGTCCACAGGGGTGAGGTCATACCGCTCCGAGGTATAGTGGGTAAAGGCAATATGGTTAGTCGGGCGCAACTTGGTTTCCTGGAGACCGAGGATGAGCGGACAGTGCAGGCGGAGGTGCAGTTGTAATTCCTCCCGATTAGATTGAATACCTCTTATGTTCCAATGAAACAACGCCATCGCTAGTCAAAAAGTTGGGGGAACGAGACGGGGGAAGAGCTGGTCACCTCGACGGCTGCGGAGGGCCAGGTTGCGAGGGAACAACGCTACAACCGACGGAAGGCGGATCCGGTTCCATCGACTCATCGCCAGCTGTGGCCACTGTCCCTGGTTGTGTAGAAGAGGCCGCATCATTTGCCAACGAAAGGCCGGCGGAGCGCCTGGCAGCAGAGCGTCACGGCGAAACTGAGGACGGCCGGGAGCAGCGACTCACGGATGAAGCATCAGACGAAACGCGCCGGGGTGGAGAGGGGGGATAGTGACTTCTTCTTGGAGGCCTTCTTGGAAGGCCGAGGAGGCACAGGGATGGTGGGCTGGACCCGAAGAAGGTCCTCACGCGCGGGGTCCGTTTTGGAGCGCCGGACCTCGGAAGCTGGGGTCCGGAACGTTTCCCCGATGGACGCCTGAGAAGAGGATCGCTTCTCAGGTGGCGTGGGGGGAGGGGGAGGGGGAGGAGGAGGAGGAGGAGGAGGAGGAGGAGGAGGAGGAAGGGTGGCCCCTGGGGCAGAGGGGGTGGGGGCCACGGGGGAGGAGGATTTGGAAGGGAGGGATTTGGGAGGCGTGGGCAGAGCCCCCTGATGGGCGGAAGAGGCGGAGGGGGGGACAGGATAGGGGTGAGGATACCGCGGAAGGAGTGGACACAACTGAGGCAAACGAAGTGGTCAATGGCACGGGATGAAGGCGGTCATACTTCTTCCTGGCCTCAGAATAAGAGAGCCGATCCAAAGTTCTGATTTCTTGTATCTTCTTCTCCTTCTGATAGGCGGGGCAGTCTGAGGATCTAGGCGAGTGGACGCCAGGACAATTAATGCACCGAGGTGGTGGGGTGCATGTATGTTCCTCACGAAGAGAACGTCCACAATTGCCACAAAGGGGCTCAGCCTCACACCGTGACGACATGTGCCCAAAGCGCAAACACCTAAAACAGCGCATAGGAGGCGGGACGTAAGGTCGCACGTCACACATCACACGTCACACCGGTAGCACATCACCTTTACCTTCTCCGGGAGAACGTCCCCCTCGAAGGCGAGGATGAAGGCCCCGGTGTCGATGCGACGGTCTTTGGGGCCGCGCTGGACTCGCCGGATGAAATGCATGCCTCGGCGCTCGAGGTTGGCCCTGAGCTCCTCATCAGATTGTAGCAGGAGGTCACGATGAAAAATAACCCCCTGCGTCCTATTTAGTGCCAGATGTGGGACAATGGATACTGGGATGTCCCCTAGGCAGTCGCATGCCTGGAGCGCCGCTGACTGTGTGGCGGAGGTGGTCTTGATAAGTACGGACCCTGAATGCATCTTGCCGAGAGCCTCGATTTCCCCGAAGATGTCCTCAATGTGCTGAACAAAGAACATGGGCTTGGAGGCGGCGAATGTCCCCCCATCGGTTCGAGAACAGACCAAATAGCGGGGGAAGTACTTCGCCCCAAGCCGGCGGGCCTGTCCCTCCTCCCATGGAGTGGCCAAGGGGGAAAGGGCAGGAGAACCAGGACTAGAAACGGTACCTTTTCTTTTGAAAGACTCGGCCGCAGAGCGACCTGATACATGTTGACGTTTCATCTGCGAAACGTCCGCCCCGATACCACCCAATCCGACCAGGGGCTCTCCCCACGGGCGCCACCCAGCCGCAGCAAGGGCCACCTGGCAGGATGACCATTGCCGGGAGTCCTGATGCCCCAAGGTGACGGGCATTTACCCCTTGGCTGAGGGTGCAGCTCAGGTATCGGCAGTATGATCCCTGTGTTGTCAGGGGGCTACAACCTAGAGGGTACATGACGACCCCACCACAACGGGCTGGCTACCGTGCTGGATTTCTGGTGCCATGGAAAGTCCATCATGATTGCTGGGGCAGATGGAGATGCACTATGGGCGTAACTTGGACAACCCATCAGGCGTTTAGGTCCAATTTGAGGAATAGTGGGTATGGTTACAACGCCGGTACAATACTGAGTGCCAAGGTCTTAGTGCACTTAGGACCAGTGGTACACCACGTAAGGTGTCCTTCCCCAAAAGGCTCATACTTCTGTAGAATTTTGAAAAATGGAGGTCAAACCCCAAAGGGGACCATCACATGGAAGGCCGAAACGGTTGAAACTCCTTTTATTCACCTCGTACGACAGGCAGGAATACCTCGGGCCTATTCTTACCCCGGACCCGCAGGAGGACAGCCATACAGACCAAATAACTGGAAATCAAAGATGAAGATTCCCAAATGAGTATGATTCAGAGAACAGTAGCCTCAGAACCCACAAATGCACAATAACAACAATTATGGCAATATGTTCAGTAGAAACAGCAATGAGTAAAAAAAATTTGTCGAGATTGGATCTGCAGAATGAGGAAATAATCCTATTGGAGACAGTACCTCATAACAACAAAAGCAACAACAATTACAATGATGATGGAACAGATGATAGCCTAGTCAAAAGTAAGGGGAGAACACATGATGATGATGATGATGATGATCATTATGATGATTTGTTTGTGTGGTGCTCAACTGGGCAGTTATCAGTGCCTGTACAAATCCTTAAATTTAATCAGTCCAATCTCACCACTTTCATGAATGATGAAATGATGAGAACTATACAAATGCTTATTCCACATGTGGGGAAAATACCCAACTGTCCAAAGAATCGAACCCAGGACCCTGTGATCCAGAGGCAGCACTATTAGCCACTAGATGGGTTAAACAGAACAGACTTAGGAGCAATCACTTTTTACATCATGATGGTATAAGGGATGGTATCTGATATATGTTGATTCATTTTGTATACATCTACACCTACATAAATACTCTGCAAGCCACGGTATAGCGCATGGTTGAAAGTAGCCCAGAACTCTAGTAGTCATTTCCATTTCTGTTCCATTTGCAAACAGAACAAGGGGAAAATAATTATCTGAATCGCTCCATTCAAGCCCTAATTTCTCTCTCTCATCTTATGTGAAATGTATGTTGCCAGCAGTAGGATTGTTGTGCCGTCAGCTTCAAAAGCTGGTTCTCTAAATTTTTTCAACAGTGTTCCACAAAAAGGAAGTCTCCTTCCCTCCAGGGATTCTCATTCAACTTCCCGACCTATAATACTTGCATGCTGTTCAAACCTACACATAAAATATCTTGCAGCCTGCTTCTGAATCTTTCTTCAATCTGACCTGGTATATATCCCGCAAAGTCATTCACCCGGGGATTATTTTTGTAGGTGAGGTCTTGCTGTTTTGCATGAAGTGGTGTTCTGGTTATCAGCAATATCACATGTGGTAAGTGTGAAGATGTGAAACCCCACTAATTCAATCATAAAAAGGAATTGACACTATGGACACAATTGTGGAGAAAGAAGTTTGAATTGTGGGAAGGAGAAAAATTCACTGCTAATTAGGTTCGCCCAGACATACCAAGGACATAAGCTCTCACATACATAGTTGTAGAAGAGGATCTATAAAATTAACACCAAGCAGTATTGAATTTCAGTGGTGCAAAAACAGAGCTGAGTTTAAATGGAATTTGTGTGTTATTAAGAGCAGCTGCATCAAACCCCTATTTGCACTGAAGCCCACAACAAGAAAATGGTTTGAAATCTGTGTTTTGGGAAAATATATCTGAATGGAAAGACTGAGGTTTCTCACTCCATCTAGATCATGAACTGAACCAGGATTCTTTGACAGGGGTAGAGGTGAGATCTAAATGTCATCAGGTTGAAAGTTCTTCAGATTCAGGTAGACTGTAACTGGTTGATATTTTGTGGTTCCAACATCATGAGAAATGGAGGTAGAGAAAGAACCGGCACTAAAAGGATGCAACATATTATTGGTGGAGGTAATGAATCCATCCAAATTTAAATGCCAACCTGGTATCCTGGTAGATTTCTTACATTTACCACTGGAGGGCATACCAGTAGGTCGGCACTGTGGTGTTCATGAAATGTATTCATTGTTTCAAATATGACCAGCCATCAGTTGTATAATGGAATGATAATCATGAAAATTTCTGCCGTACCAGGACTAACCCAGATTTCTCCATATTGCGCAAGGTAGCCTTACCATTAGTCTATCCAAGCACAATTCATGGGGAAACCCAAACTTCCACTTATTGTCAACCATGTGTCTTCAACTCCCTCTTACATTCATTATGTATACTCCTGTATGGGTGAAATATTTTGACTGAAGCGCACATTTTGATTCAAATGTCACTTACCTGGTGTCAGGGGAGAGAGATGCTCTATGTTGTTAAGAAGTACAGTCCAATGTT
Organism: Schistocerca piceifrons; assembly: GCF_021461385.2. Classification (NCBI taxonomy): domain Eukaryota; kingdom Metazoa; phylum Arthropoda; class Insecta; order Orthoptera; family Acrididae; genus Schistocerca; species Schistocerca piceifrons. Next base: position 1,078,785,517 of record NC_060139.1, read on the forward strand.
CCTTCGGACAGGCATGCATGTCCAAAGCAACAGTGCATCATACTTCTGAGCATCACAAGCACTGCATTACCCCTCTCCAGTGATCAGATTGCCACACTTCACACATTGTATAAGGAACCACAGGTTATTATGATTACTGTACAGTTATGACTAGCAGTTTTCTTCTGACTTCAATCAAGGCTGTCAAAGAATGTGCAACAATTTTTGTAGTTATGACATAATATATATGTGTAAAAAATATTCAGGTATGTGTTGATACAAAAACAACATTTTCTTAACCAAGACCAGGGGCTTTTTCTTCAATGTCACATCTGTGAAAGTTGTTGCGGAGTCATTTCACAGATAGAGGTATTGTGCTATGCAATGGACTGAAATTAAGAAGTTTCTGTACCATTTTCTTCATAACTAATCAAAAGAGTTACCTCATTAATGCAGTTTTTTAATGTTAGGTCAAACTTTAGTCTAACTGGTTGAGCAAGGCAGGATGTAGGGATGACATCATGCCTATTTTCATGATTAACAGTTCAGTCCTTGAAGTGTGTTCTATGCAAAGACACTAATGGTTACTCTACTGAAGTCATTAATGACATATTTTATGTACTGAACAACAGAATCCCAAAAGATAAAGGTTTACCTCTATTCAACGGACTTGCAGTCCGTCTCACAATTCAGGATAATACCATAAAAATTACTCTATGTCACATATTGACAACATATTGACTGGTACATTGTTAAGCTGAAGGCCATTGGAAGTCAGCTTTGGAACTAGAGGATAGGAAATCAGACACACAAAGCAGATAGCAGGCAGAGTGACAGTATTTAAAATAACATAGATAAATAGTATTCCTTGAGTTGTCCAAATAGCAGGCACTTTAACTGTCCCAGGGTAGAATGTTCTCTTCAGGAAATTAAATGGCAACTCCAGGGTTAACAGTGCTGCGACATCACTCCCCACTCACGAGATGCCTCAGGGTAGTGCCAAGTGACATAGAACATGGTTGTGGCTAGTCTTAATAGGAAGTGCAGTGACATTCAGCTTTCGTTGTTACAAAACTTGGAGTTAATTTAATGGCCAGATCACCACAACCTACACAGTAGGAGAAGAGAAAGGATACAAACTCGTTAGCCAGAGACACCAGGGAAGTACAAAGCCACAACGCACAATGCATGTAGTATCAGTGGATTGTTTGTCCAACTACAGGTAAGGAGAAATAGTGTGCTACCACTATCCCTTAAACACTTGCAGTTTTTTATTCAGGGCAAGTTCTCAATCTGACCATTGGGGCCGCAACTCCTTGACATTCATAGCCAGCCTCTACTTCTACATCTTAAACTAAATCTGTACTCTCCAAATCCACCGTGATGTGCATGGCAGAGGGTATGTCCCATTCTAATAGTTAGCGTTTCTTCTTTTACCATTCATATATGGAGTGTGGGAAGGATAACTGACTGAACGCCTCTGTGCATGCAATAATTTTTCTAAACTTACTCTCACAATCCCTATGTGTGGGTTATGTAAGGGGTTGTAGAATATCCCTGGAGTAAACATTTAAAGCCATTCCATGAAACAGACTTTCTAGGGACAGTTTACATTGAAGGAGTGATTTGTAGGCAATCATTTTTGTAGATTGATTGCACTTCTCCGGTATTCTACCAATAAAGTGAAGTCTACCATTTGCTTTACCCATGGCTGAACCTATGTTCTCATTCAGTTTCCAGTGACTCATTGATACAATAGTCTAAGAACATTCCATTCATTCATTCATTCATTCATTCATTCATTCATTCATTCATTTTGTGGAGTGCCAAATTTTCCATTTATGAACATTAAGAGCATTTGTCCAGGCTCTGCACCATGTAGGATTCGTATCAAGGTCTGATTGAATATTTATCAAGCTTCTCTCATGTATTACTTCATTATATGTAACTGCATCATTTGAAAGAAGTCATTAATACACAACATGAAAAGCAGGAGTTCCAACACACTTTCTTGAGGCACACCCAACATTACTTCTATATCTGAAGAAGACCCTCCATCCGATGTAACATGCTGTGTGGTCCCTACAAAAAGCTTCAGGTAAGCTTCAACAAATCTATTTTCTCACTTGGAGTGGTGCCCTCATTGAAGTTTGCCCTTTACAGTGCTGCAAGTGTGATACAGTCATTCACTGTAACCCTGCAGGCAGGAACACTGTCTTCCGTCATGCAGCCAGTTGCATCCTTTGCTTTTCTTAAGGTCTACAATTACACTTCAGTGTAATAATAAGTCTCAATTCAAATTGTGTTATTCAGACAGATGGGCTCCTAGAATTCCTGCAGCTAGTAGCCTTTAGAATTCGAAAACCTGTGCTGCTCATATATGCCCTGAGGCCATTTGATGCTGATGAAAGTAATAAACCCTGCTGTCACTCAAAGTTTGTCTTTCTGTATTTGCTTCCAATAGCTTGGGAACTGCAGACTGACCTATGACGCATGCCTTCCTTCTATCTGATGTTACGACAACAAACTATGGTGGTTGGTGATAAAGTGTTGCAGTTTCAAAAATGTTTCATTGCGTCAATAAAACTTTACTTTTAAGGGTTTAGAACACCAAAGAATATACATCAACTACATATTGAACTGTAAACTAAATCAAGATAGTTTTTTTTAATTGCATGTGGGAATGGTGTAATTTTGATAAAAATTACACAATTTGGTTTAAGGAATAGGGTGGTGTCTACACTAGTTCCACAGACTGGTAAGGTCACCCTATGATCTTGTTTGATACCTCAATATTGCCAATGTATCTCCTGTTCATTTATCATTTTGCTCCATCATTTGATCAGCTGACACCCACAAATGCTATGAACAACAGATTTAATTAAAATTTTAAGCTTTACCTTCTGGCCTATTCAGATAATTTGGTCAATGCTGTTTATGAGAACCATTTAACTAATGCTGCCAAGAACACATCAGTATGGACATATGGCAATGAAACAACTAAGGGCAAATTTCCATCCAGGGCTTGCACATCTAAATGACATAGTTCAATCCAGAAACTTCAATACAGTGTGAGTTTATGAGAAATTACCTGAGCTCATTATCTGCATACATAGACGTGTAAAGTCTGCTGTGCCACTTTGATTTCATTGGTGGACTGACTGATCTCTATTTTGGTGAAAAAATTACAAGATTTGAGTTAGGTGAGACAACGGCATTGCTCCAGCAGATTGCCACAACTTTGGATCTCTTCTTATTATATTGGCCACAGTAGTGGAGAGGGGATGGCCCACTTCAAATACAAGTGGTGGAAATTTGGGTCTCCATACCTGTACTGAGGGATTGCCGATCAATGCCCAAGTTTTGTGAAAAAATTCTCTCTTGTTTTTCAAGCACGTGAATTGTCTCAATTATGAACCTTGCATGAATGCCAGGATTATTGGCTTATCCCAAGTACACAATATCAAGTACTGATACTGCCTGGTCTCCATCATCACCCCTCTCACCAGACATTCAAAACTTTTCATATGCACACTAACATCCAATGGAAATTACAATGGGTTTATTACTCAAGTTTAATGAGAAGCAATCATATGACAAACTAATTTCCACTAGAAAAAAATCATATGCTGCCAGCTGACCCAATCTAGCACTTCTACAAGCATATTTGATAATGACCCGCCAGTAAGTTTTATTTTTTCATCCTATGCAGTATCATTTAATTCAGCGCAAGATGGTATGTGCAAACTTGCAACCAATGAGATCTGAACCTGAGCATATTTGACAGAGTTGTCAAGACCTAATGGTCTGTCTTATATCTATGACGTGTATCTTAGGTGGCTTTCCGTACCTTCACTTCTGCAAGATACCAAACAGCAACCCTCCAGCATCACGGAACGGTAGAAAGTTTAACATAAATTATCATTGTTCAGTTGGAAAAAGAAGCGTCTCCTTGACTGAAGTAATCTCTAGTTGTTAATCCATATGCCCAATCAAACTGAAGAGCCAATAACTCCATTGACACTAAGACCTGAAATAATAAGGAGAACAAGGTTATTTTATCACATCTCCTACACACGGATCAGCCAAACAGTACAGGTACAAGGCTGTAGACATTTTAAATACTAAAATTGAATGACAGTTGCATTACCCCGTACTTGGTTCTTAATAACTAATACCTGGTACAGATACTTGTCTGTAAATGCACCTGTTCTGATGAGAGAATTTTTTTCTACCCAGTCTCACAAGCTATTAAAAAGATTTCTCTAATAATTTTTTTCTGTTTTTATAGCTTTTTGGCACTAATATTGCAGATATGATTGTATCCCTTACTACCAAATATACTGACAACCCTGAAACAAACTAAAAATGTACAAGAGATTGTATAGTCATGGATAGGCATGAAATTATGGCACTAATTGGCATTTTGCATTTGACAGGTACAGAGAAAGGTCAGCATGTAAATGTAGAAGAATTTTGGGAGTCAGGCAGTACACGTATGAATATCCTGAATGCCATAATGAGCTAGGAGAGATTTCTGCTTGTAGTACATTGTCTGAGATTTGCTGACATTTCCACTCCAAATGAAAGGAAAAAACTTGACAGTATAAGTAATGTCAGAAAGTGTCCACATTCCTTTGCAGTCAACCTGAAGTGATTCTATAATCCTGCTGATTATGTGACAATTGATGAAATGTTGACTTGGTTTAGAGGCCACTAGTCCTGGACCCTATATATACCACACAAACCCACAAAATATTAAAATGAAATATGTGCCATGAGTGACTGAAAAAAGCTTTATACAAGTAATATTGAAGTGTATGTAGGAAAGCAGCTAGATGGACCATTTCTAGTATCAAACAGCCCAGCAATAATTGTAGGAAGGCTTGTCAGTAACAAAGGTACACACAGACATGTCATCATTGACAATTGGTACACAAGCTGCCAGTAGTGGAAGACATGTTGGAGAGAAAAGTGACAATTCTACGCACTCTTCACAAGAAGGAAAGGGAGATACCTCCTGAATTTTGCATCTAAGAGACCAATCTGTGAAGTTTCAAAATTTTGCTTCCAAGCTAATAAATTTCTTATTTGTACCCAATGAAAAGTAATTGTTCGCTGATACTCCTGTCCACAATGCATGATATAGATGATATCGAGCCCAAAACAGGGAAACCAATTATCATTATTGATTACATTCACACTGAAGGAGTAGTGGATACTGTAGATAAAATGATTACAGGTTATTCTGTTTCCAAAACAGTATAGTATGCTAAACGTATCTGAGATAAATTCGCAAATTTTTTATTCACTTTCAAAACCAAAAGGAACCATAAAAATTTGATGTAATTTCCTGAAGAATTTAGCGTTTACATTGGCAAATGAACACGTTGCAAAATAAATACAAAATAATATCACTGAGGACCGATGTCCGAATTGTTGTAGAAGGAAACTCCCTTCAGAAGCTGTCATTGACACACCAGTGAAGATGAAGAATGGGCATTACTGTGTGTGTGAAAGGAAAATCAAGGAAACCCCATGATGAAAGTTTCTATTAAGTGCAGTAAGTTTACTTGTCAAGCACATCTGACTACAGAGCCTGTGTGAGTTGCGTGTCATGAAATGGAGACTGCCTGGATGTGTTGTGTCAGTTGTGCAACAACACTCTTGTCAGTGGTCATGTTAATATTGTCACACCCATTGCATGGTTGGTTGGTTGATTTATTTGGAGGAAGGGACCAAACAACGAGGTCATTGGTTCTACTGGATTAGGCAATGATGGGGAAGAAAATCAGCCATACCCCATCAGAGGAACCATCCCAACATTTACCTGAAGTGTTTTAGGGCAATCACGGAAAACCTAAATCAGGATGGCTGGATGCAGGTTTGAACCGTCATCTCCTGAATGTGAGTCCAACACTAAACATTGCACCACCTCACTCGGATTGTCACTCACATGAAAGAGATCGTGGACCTACACACAGCACAGACATCTGTCTGGACAGACACATGGTAAGGGCAATAGTGGAAGATAGTACAGCTACCACAGCATAGGTAAGAGGGCTTGCCAGCCAAGATGTGCCAACATGAACCATTGCAAACTGGTTATTAGTAGTGGGGCTAGCCTATCTTCCACCCACGGCACAGCGTCGACATGCACTATTCATGCTATCAGAGGATCATTTGGAAGACAGAATGGTGTGTCACAGACTTCAACAATGAAAGCAGATTCTGCCTGTGAGCAAGTGATGCTCATTTGCGTGTATGACATGTACTGGTGAGTGATATCTCAAAGTCATTTCATTCAAGGCACACTGGTCTCACCACCGGTCTTACGGTCGGGGTTGCGATAGGCTACAACTCTCATTTATCTTTGCATTTCTGAAAGGGACATGAACCATTGCTCTGTCCGGGCAGAATGTTGTTGGCCTAGTTGTTTTGCCATTCTTGCAGCAGGAAATTAATGTGTCATCCCAACAGGTTAACACTAGCCCACACAGTGCCCATAGAACTCAACATGTCCTGCAAGATGTGCAGACTCTTCTCTGGCCAGCACTTTCTACACACTTGTCCCCAATGGAGCTGAGCAGGAGATGATTACTGCAATTAATCTGTATATTTTAAAAATTTTTTTTGTCCCATAGTAATTCTGAAAAATTAAGAAAATACTATAGCAAGAGTAAGTTTTTGTTAAGTGTAGTTTATCTATTTAAAATAACCTCTCTGACATACGTGGAATAAATGTATTAAAACACATTTTGTAAATAATTATGTAATATTTCAAGTTCAACTGTAATTAATTAGGTCAATTATGTATGTATATGTTGTCATTCTATTGTAGGTGGTTCATACTTAGGGTTTTTGTAAGCAGAAGTGTAAATTGAAAAGGTGTAGGGATCATAGGTAGAACGGAACTCCATTCTGTGGTGGAATGGAAAAGGTGGTGGGGCGTGCAATTGAGATTTTAGCGTTGAAGTGGCTGATACAGTCGGTAGCTGCACAGCAAGTAGTGAACACGCATTACGTTAGTCAAGCACTAGAGTCCCCGAATTTAACTGCAAGACTGGGTTTTGGCCTCTGACATGTTCTACATGGCTGGCACTGTAAGGCAATAAATTAATAGCTCAGAAATTTGCAATTTTATCATCGCCACCAAGAGGAAGACGGAGTATGTACATCAAGAGCCGTATACACTCCTGGAAATTGAAATAAGAACACCGTGAATTCATTGTCCCAGGAAGGGGAAACTTTATTGACACATTCCTGGGGTCAGATACATCACATGATCACACTGACAGAACCACAGGCACATAGACACAGGCAACAGAGCATGCACAATGTCGGCACTAGTACAGTGTATATCCACCTTTCGCAGCAATGCAGGCTGCTATTCTCCCATGGAGACGATCGTAGAGATGCTGGATGTAGTCCTGTGGAACGGCTTGCCATGCCATTTCCACCTGGCGCCTCAGTTGGACCAGCGTTCATGCTGGATGTGCAGATCGCGTGAGACGACGCTTCATCCAGTCCCAAACATGCTCAATGGGGGACAGATCCGGAGATCTTGCTGGCCAGGGTAGTTGACTTACACCTTCTAGAGCACGTTGGGTGGCACGGGATACATGTGGACGTGCATTGTCCTGTTGGAACAGCAAGTTCCCTTGCCGGTCTAGGAATGGCAGAACGATGGGTTCGATGACGGTTTGGATGTACCGTGCACTATTCAGTGCCCCCTCGACGATCACCAGTGGTGTACAGCCAGTGTAGGAGATCGCTCCCCACACCATGATGCCGGGTGTTGGCCCTGTGTGCCTCGGTCGTATGCAGTCCTGATTGTGGCGCTCACCTGCACGGCGCCAAACACGCATACGACCATCATTGGCACCAAGGCAGAAGCGACTCATCGCTGAAGACGACACGTCTCCATTCGTCCCTCCATTCACGCCTGTCGCGACACCACTGGAGGCGGGCTGCACGATGTTGGGGCGTGAGCGGAAGACGGCCTAACGGTGTGCGGGACCGTAGCCCAGCTTCATGGAGCCGGTTGCGAATGGTCCTCGCCGATACCCCAGGAGCAACAGTGTCCCTAATTTGCTGGGAAGTGGCGGTGCGGTCCCCTACGGCACTGCGTAGGATCCTACGGTCTTGGCGTGCATCCGTGCGTCGCTGCGGTCCGGTCCCAGGTCGACGGGCACGTGCACCTTCCGCCGACCACTGGCGACAACATCGATGTACTGTGGAGACCTCACGCCCCACGTGTTGAGCAATTCGGCGGTACGTCCACCCGGCCTCCCGCATGCCCACTATACGCCCTCGCTCAAAGTCCGTCAACCGCACATACGTTTCACGTCCACGCTGTCGCGGCATGCTACCAGTGTTAAAGACTGCGATGGAGCTCCGTATGCCACGGCAAACTGGCTGACACTGACGGTGGCGGTGCACAAATGCTGCACAGCTAGCGCCATTCGACGGCCAACACCGCGGTTCCTGGTGTGTCCGCTGTGCCGTGCGTGTGATCATTGCTTGTACAGTCCTCTCGCAGTGTCCGGAGCAAGTATGGTGGGTCTGACACACCGGTGTCAATGTGTTCTTTTTTCCATTTCCAGGACTGTATGTGCAATGTTACTACGCAGCACCACCTCATGCCACCGTCAACATCAGTAACAGGCAAAGTAATTTATTTAGAAGATTATCACAGTATGAACCATCCATCTTCAATCAGTGGAACATAAGTGTTAAATGTACCTCTATGTTTAACTGTAATTTTCCTATTTCATTTACCTCAGTACGGTCCTTACCTAAACAAATTTATTCTGAGTATCCTGATGTTTACTGAAGCTTGAATAATAGTAAATAACTGGCAGTAGTACTGTTTTGGTAGTAAATTCTGATAATCATTATTAAATTCTGAAGTTTGCACATATCACTTTCAGGGCCACCGCTTTGCGTGACCTAGCGGATAAGTTTTCAATAGTATTTGTGAAAGTAAAGTAACATAACTGTTTAACTGCAACAATCTTAACAGTAATTGGTCGTGTTGCTTCTCCATGTCAAAGAAAGCCAGACAAATATTGGTTTTAGTAAAACATTAACAAATAAGAGTCCTAAAGAAATGAAATTTAGTCGTGTTAAGTAATGGTTTTGGTCATATGAATTGTAGCTATAAGTTTTTTTTTTTTTTTTTGTTGAAACGTGTGTCTTCTTTAAATAATTACTGAAGTATAGTGATAAATTCCGTAAGTAGGAGAAAGTGGGATTAATAATACTTACTGCCAAGTGACAGCAGTAAGTGAAAGTAGTTATTTATTCAGTGTCAAAAATTGACTTCATCTTTTGTGTAGACACTGTGCCTGATTTGGGCTGGCAGCCATTTTATTAAGTAAAACAGTTTATTGTTATAACAGGCTTTGTGTGATAAAAGGTTTCCAAAAGTAATTATTCTCACTGCCTTTCCCCAAACTGTACGATTCGGAGAAAAATAGTTGATGGTTTGGAGCATTAGTGCTGCGTGATTTTGTGGTGGTGTTCCTGCCGCTACTTACTGCAGAGTTCTGACATTCCAAATTGCGGATCTTCCAGCTTTAAAGTGGTAGAACTTAAACGTTCTGGTACCGTACCAACGAGAACGTGAAAGTAATGTTGCAAAACCAACACAGTTGCTCTCTCAGCAGCATAATACATAATACACATTTTAAGTTTATGCAGCTATGTGTAGGGACAATAACACTTTGTCTCAAAACATTGACAGCATCATGTAAGGCTGATGTTAACAGGGACATTATGCAACTAATGCCGACGTCCACATCTTTCCAGTGTTGAAGATGATGCTGGGAGGATGGTTAAATGAACTTACATTGCAAACTCTGAGAATCATAATAACCAGGTAGGGAAGTATGAGGAGCCACCCCACATATGATTAGCGAACCAGAGGTTCAATCAGCTATCTATTACTTTACTCAAGTGTCTTGCACCTGTATGTGATACTCTAGTGACAAATGGTCTACTGAATCTACAATGAAGGACCTGTCCCCACAGATTGGGGCTCCTGCATTAACTCAATGGAATAACAGTGCTTGTTCGACACGGATGACTGGATAATTCTAATGTAATTTGAGTCTCATGTGAGGAATCCTTAGAGGAGCAAAGCATCTGCTTTCTGGATGAAAAGCCAATATTGGCTGAAGCTGGCAAAATTCCTTGGAAATCAGTGAAAGAACTATGGTAGAACAGTTTAGCCTGTTCAAAGAAAGTCAACCTCAAATTATGGGCTAATCAATGTAATTTTAGTTTCAGATTCACATAGTAAATGATAAGAAGTAAAAAATGACATTTGTCAGAAGAAAACTATCAGGTTTTGAAAATATAATGCAACTGAATAGATGAAAGATCTACTCACTAACACTCATATAGAGGGTATTACAGTTTGCAAGCTTTGGGAGCCAGTGGCTCTTCTCTTGGCAGAGGGGTTGAAGGGGAAGGAAGAGAGGTGATGGAGAAGGCCTGTTGAGGTGAACAAAAAGTGGTACAATTTGCAAAGACGTCCAAAGCAAGGGGGACCATTTGCGGCATTAAGAGTTCCAGCTTCTCCCAACTCCACCCCTTTTTTTCTAAACCTCACCAGTTCTTTTCCTTGGCCTCACTTTCTTTCCCTTCAACCTTTCTTCCACAAGGAAGGCCCATTGGCTACCTAAGCTTGCCAACTTAAAGACTTTCTATATAGTAGATCTTTTTATGTATCCAATTGCATTATAAATTATTAGAAGAGTAAGTCAAATGAGGACAGAAAATCAAGATGGACATTCAACACAGTGAAGATGGGACATTGGATGCATTCTGAGCATCATACAACCAAGAAATACCTTGGCCCAATTGAATTATGGCTCCTCCTCTTGAACACCCTCCCCATTCTGTTGTTACCTTCTTATGAGACTATACAACCACAACCTTAATTTATCCTGTTTCTTCTCTGTTTAAGTCAGCTCAACTCATCACCATTCCCTTACTCCAAAACGACCTGCTCTTTCACCAAAGTTCTACTCCAATTGCTCTCCTTACCTCGTTATGCAGAATTTAACATATTGGAATGCAGTTGCTCATAATTCATTTCAGACACTGATACCTTACTCCCAGAACAGTCTGGATTCCTCAACGAGTGTTTCACAGTCTACCAGCCCCTGCGATCAGCAGAGTGGATCTGCACAGCAAAACATCAGTGATAGAGCATCAGCAGAGTGTTCCTCAATACAGAGAGAGCATCCAACTGCATTTCTTGTGGGACCTTAAATATTTAACTTATTTGTCATATGCCAGTGAGGGTATTTGCTCATAATGACATTAGTTTCTCAAGATGAGGTGACTGTTTGGATTGCAAACATTGCAGCAGCATAAATCTGATTTACAGTTGTAATGGTGTAAGTTTCAGTTCAGGAACAAACTCACTGTAATATCTACAAAAAAACATCCCCAAATATGTGGGAAGGGATATTGCCCAGGGATACATGCCACAAAACTGGAAATAAATGCAATAAATGCTGTACTTCAGAATGTACAAAAACTGCAACCCTTATGACAAGTTTTATGAGACACCAAAAGAGAAAAAAAAAAAAAAATTCATGACACTGTTTATGGAGCACTGCTACAACTGGAGAGACAGTGCATAAAGATGCACTGACAAGTCAAGAATCTTCAGCTGGGTCGTCTGAGAGGAAGCACAGAGGTGTTTTCTAGAGCCCCAATAGGACATACCCTATACATACAGGAGCACCTAGAAATGTTTACCCACAAAAACACAGCTCCACAAACCAAGTCGAATGAAAATAATGAATTTAGCCCTAATGGGTTTTCCAACACACAGTCTGTGGCATGCTCTGCTGCTGTTCACTGGGCCACACCTCACCCCACACCTGCTGGTGGTCACACAGCCAATGACATACCTGGGAAAGCGAGTTGTTGCCTCTTCTGCACAATCGAGGGACTTCAAAAATATTTGAATTTAATACTAGAGTAGTTCTGGTTTTTTATAAAATATTCTTACATGTCTGTATCTTTTAGTGTATTCTTTGCTGAAGTTTTAGTTCATGAGGCACAGTGGTTTTTTTTCTTGCCAAATTGTAGAGGCAAAAACTACTTTTACAATCAAACTTCCCATTAAAGTGAAAGGTATTTAATCCGTAAGTTTCATGTGGGTACCATACAGGTATTATGGAATAGGCTAATAATATCTACAAAGCAAACTGCTAACAAGTTCTTGTTCTCAAGTTTGGGTATACTGTACATCGAATAAATAAACCATCCAAGGAGTTGCTGCAATTAGTATGCAATTTTATTCATTTTAATTGTGCTTTATAACACAACTAAACATTTTTAATTTGAATTGTGTGTGTCTTTTTATAATTAGAAATAACAGGGGGAAAATATAACATTAATAATAACAAGTAAAATCTAAAGACAGTGTTCCCCACTGCAGTTCCAAGTGTCAACTGAAGCTACATCTTAGTGTAATTCTTAAATCCGTTTTCAGTTAACACCTCAATAAGATGTAAATTTTAACATGGACACTGAACCTCACTTCACAAGTACAAATTTTTTGCTGAGTGATCCTCTCAAATTAGGTATTTTTTTATATTTTGGGAACTAGACTTATTAATAGAATGTATTATTTTCTTTGAAATTTTCATTGGAGTAGAAGCACGATTGTTGTACCTTCATTTCTACTAAAATGTACTCTTTGTGGAATTTTCCATTACAAATGAGAAAATATGAAAATCCAATGCAAAAGAGAACAGTGTCAATATGTGCAATTTACTTACAATGCATTTAAATCTTGCAGTCCAAACACAGATTTCTGAGCAGGAACAGAAAAATATGAGTACACAGATCATGGGGTGATGTGAATCATATGGAATGAAATCGTATATGAAGTCCATAGAAACCCAGGCATCACTACACCTCCACCACCACTATCGCTCATTTGAGTAGTGCCCTGTTCACCTGCTCTGGTTCCCAGACAGAGGCCACTGATCTCGAGCCTGCACCTCTATTGCCTGCAGCCGAAAGACAGCTCTCTCTGTTGGGCAAATGCTTCTCATACAGCCACCTACCTTGTACTTAAGCTGACACATCCTTACTCAATAACTAGAATGTATCTAACAGTCGCGCCTTTTATTGTGTTCAGAGTTAGACAACACGTGGAAACAAGTAGAAATTTCAACCACTAAGTTCCTGTGACTGTTTCTTCTTGTATGTCACCTATGAATGTGGTACCTCTACCACTTGTGTGGCAGCAGCAATTTACTATAACCACCTCAGAAAAACTAGTGGCTACACTGATGGTTCAGGTTCCACCAACAAAGGTGCACCAACCATGGTTTATGTCAGTCATACGATGACTATGCTGAAGAAGCGAAATTTGTGAAAAATGGCTACACCAACACCTCATTGAATTCAGGATAATGGACAAAGAGTCTTAAGTGTTTGTTGGGGATTCCTGCCATGTGTGCAACAATGGCTGTGCTTTAAATAAACTGGCCTCACACTTTTGATGAAATGTGTAGTTTGTCGTCATCTCATAGTCATGAGTGCATCCACATCAGTGTTGCCCGTGTAGAGTTTTACCAGTAACACAGGCAGTCACATCAGTTATCAGGATTAGATAACAGAGCTGAAGGGTTTGAGGGCTGTAAATGTCACTTTGTTACTAAAAGCTCCAAAGAATCTTATGCAGACTTTATAGTTCACAACGTGAATGTCTCGCTAATGCCTGATAAGGAAATTCATCAGAAAACCCTGCAATGTGAGGATTTGTCCTCAGAGGAAGTTTTACCATTGGTCACTCTCTTTAAGTAACCTCCCAAATCGAAGCGCCAGGCGACATCACCATCATACACAGTGAACTGCTTCAGCACATGGCACCAATTCACCAGATGTTGTGGAAGTCACTGCCCCTCAAACCGAAAGCCTAGCTGAGATGGATAAACTTGTTGATGATGATGAGAAGGAGACCCTGTGGCACTATGGACAAATCCCTCTCACTTCGTGCAGCATGAGGCGGCTCCATGCCCCAAATGGTGAGTTGTGGCATAACAAAATCCACATGGCTTCTATTTGTCACACACAGCCTTCCTTGATATAAATGGACCTTGACATTCATTCTATTTCATTATTGTCTGCAGGTTAAAATGATTTTTTTTATTGAAGTGTTTGTGCTGCAGAAACCATTATCTCCAAAACTGAACACCAGATCAACCGTTTCACTCCTCTGCTCTCAGACCCACACACAGATCGGCTCCCACCATCAGCAACCATCAAATGCCATGTGGTAAGCTACAAACAAACAGCATATTCCAATTCTCACTCAGTTTCTGTCCACCAGAGCTTACATGGTTGAATGTACTGCAGATGTTTATTTGGTTGTTAAAGGTACTGACACTGAAGATTTAATTGGGTTGCATGCTTTTGTTACCTTTGAATTTTTTATTAATGAAAATATGTATCTTTTGTCAGATATGGTTCCTTATCAAGACCTACATTAATTGCGTTCTGAAACTTCGGATTTGTTTTCTGTGGGATTACGGTGTGAACAACTTCACAGCACATATCAATCTAACAATTTGGTTTGGCTGCATATTTTCACGTCCTTACATGAATGAGCACAACTGAATCTGTTGAGTCACCAGGCATAATTCGACTGCTTTAGACAAATGGGTGGGCTATTCCATTAATGATCATCAAAAACACAGGTGTGTCACCTCCAAATTTGTGGGGACATCAAATATATCAGAGTCCTGTTGTTGACACATACCTTCTGCTATGAGCTGATGAGTTACTTGCAAAAATTGCACTAATCCTATTCCCAAACTAACTGGGTACGGTGTCCCTTGCAGGTTCCATTAAAAGACACAGTGAAACAATTTCACAAAGTAAGTGCACATTTTGGTCTTAGTTGATATGAACATTAAATATTTGGAGTACCTAGCCCACAGCAAAATTTCAATGCTCACCAGAGCAACATATGGTCGATGTTGCTCACTGCATCATCTGTTCCCACAATATTGCAGTAACAGGCACTTCAACTAAAGAACAGTTACATAAGCTTCATTCTCTCTAACATTTTTTACAGCATCTGAAGTGTAATTATACTGACCCACATTTTCTCCTTCCTCTGCTGTATATCTTGGACACAAAATTTCCATAAACAGTGTCCAAGCCCCAAACAGCGTGACACTGCTCTACAGTTCTGACCAATTTGCGAGAACTACAGGCATTCCTCAGAAGGAAAGCATTCCATCACCAGTTTATTTCAGGTGCAGCCACTCTGGGACACCCTCTGCACCAGTTTCTTTATAAAGTTTTTTTCTTTTAAGCAGTCTCTCACTTGTGATCACACCTTTGTGGAACTTTGTAACACATTATGCTCTAACCATTTGTTGGGTTTCTAATCCTGATAACATGTAAGCTTTCACGACCGGCGTCTTCATTAATTAAGACTTCTGGGCTGAATTGCCATGGTTGATATATAAAACTGCTTCTTCTTCCTGACATTTCGTTGCTTACTGCGGGCAACATCTTGTGAGATGAGTCACCTCAGAAGATCTTTCCCACAGTAGGCAATGAAACATTAGGAATGAGAAGCAGTTTTATATATGGACCACGGAAATTCAGCCCGGAAGTTTTAATTAATGACAATATGCTCTGTTCCTCACCTTGCGACTTTCCATCCTGCTAAATCTATAGTCTTGCCCAGAGGCACATCTTACTATGGGGTGGTGGCTGTTCTGCCCTATTGCCATGCAAACGGCTCTGAGCAACCCATCATTTAAGCATCCAAAACACCTAACATAGCACAGCATCACTATTCGCAACTCAAAAAAGATGCCCTTATAGTAGTTTATGCACCAAAAAAATTTCACATATTCTAATATGGCAATGAAGTTCCACTTAGCCACATGTCAATCTTTCAGTTTCCTTGTTTAACCCATCATCTGCTTTATCTGACACATCCACTCATCGCCTTTCACTATCAGGGATTGCTTTTGTCAATAAGAAATTTCCACCTCACATCACAGGATGCAAATGCTGATACATTGCCTTGAGTGCCCGTTAGGGCTCCATACATCCTTTGATTGGCAAGATTTGTTGGGTTTCCAGCTATAGACAGATGCATGATAGTTACCCTGTACGAGCTCCAGGACTGCACCTGCAGTAGCTGTGGAGCCAGGGCTTAAACAAGTTGTGTGCACGTATGACAAGGGCAGATTGACTGTCTGCCAGGACACCTGTCTGGCCGTTTTTGGATCTTGTACAATTTCAATCATCATCTTTCTCTGTTAGATTGTGTCATTCTCTTCTTAATGGAAGAGGGTACTACCCTCGACATGATTCTTACAACGTTACTTAGGGAGGACCTCAACCTGTTACTCAGAGGTCATCATCAGAAAGGCCACCAAACTAAACACTTGGCACATCTGCACAAGTTCTGGACAGCTATCAATCATGAAGTAGATTGCCCAGTCATGGCATGACAAAAGTGTTCAAATTGACAGGGGGCACCGTGAACTGGAGCCTCTCTGGATGCTGACTTACAATTCAGAATGTGTGTCAATGTCACAATGCCTGTCACAACAGATCAGGCCATTGGACAAATTACATAAAATGGTTGTAACATCAGCAGCTGCTGCCAAAAAAACACATTCCCTGTTTTTTTTCTGATCACACTTCATATCACCAGAGGATTGGGTGGATAGTGTAGAGGATCAAAGTTGGAGGGAGCACAGAATTGCTGTAAACAAGGTTCTCTACAGTGTCTTGCATGGCTGGTGTCAGTGAGATGCCTAGAAAAAAACTGTTTCCACTGCAAAGAATAAGTGAAGGAAAGAAGGTCTTTCAAAGGTCCAGCATGGTTAACATTAGTATTGGAGCAAGATGAGGTCTTCAGAAAGTACTGAGACTTCTGCAGAGATCAGAGCTGCAGCAGAAAGATTGGCAAGAATGTTACAGATTGAGTGTTCAGGAGTAATGTGTTTCATGGAGGGTGAAGGAACTTTTTGTCGATATGGAAGATGGAGTAAGACAGCAAGGCACTGTTGAGGAGCTACAAGAAGTTGATGTGAGTCTCAGATCACATTTTAAAGCTTTTTATTGGCTTTAGGAAGTCACACAGAGGCCTAAGACAAATGGGGAATGCTTTTCCAACAGTTTGAGTGAAAGAGTTTCTATTACACTGATGCCATTCTAGAAGTTGGGGTCACTGAGTAAAACGATGTTTTGAAAATAGTAGAGGGCTGTCAAGTATAGTTCAAGCTGTGCATCACTGCAAAGGACCTGACTGCTGAGGGTGAGGGACTGATGGAATTGGAAAAGGTGAAGGCTCTTACAGTAGGATGGGTAAAATCTTTAGGTATCAACTTTCATGGTTAGCCCATTAAGTGGGATACTATGTGCTAACACAATTTTAGAAAGCAAATGTGTGAATTTTAATTTCCAGGAATTTCCACTTCTAATCTGATGACACCTTCCTTTCCTAAATTGGTCTCAGCGAGTCCAACATCAGTCCACTGCAGCACACAGCAGTTCATAACTTGAAAACCAATCTGAAACTTATCATACTTCCCACAGACTAAGGATTTGAAATCTCAGTGACCCTGGCTCAGGGTCTCTCTCAGCTTTCTGAAATCTCAGTACACAAACCCAACAATCATGATCCTAGTCTAGAAGTCCTACAAGACCTCCAGCAGGTTTTTGAGGCTTTAGTTTCATCCCAAAACCAGACACCTGAATCCACCTCCCTCCTCACACCAGTGACTCCACGAACACCACAAACACAATCCCATAGATCTCCTTACTTGTCACCCATTGTGGCTGAGTGCAGTGCTACTATAGAATAAACTTGTTTCTCTGTTGACTAACACCTCCACATTATATAAGCAACCTACTATCCTACATTCAAGACAATGATCACATCCTTCACTGCCACTCCACAGTTCCTGTCCCTTTACAACCAGACCCTTTGCCGGTCACTGTTGATGTGACTTTCTTTTACACTGACATCTCCCTGCCAATGGCCATTCAACCATGGAACACTATCATTCCCAATGTCTTCCTGACACAAAGCCTACTACTCTTTCCTATTCCTTTTAGACAACCACATCCTTACCCACAATTATTTCACTTTCAAAGGCCAAATCAACAAACAAATCCATGCGACTGCCATAGGTACTCTGCATGGCACCATCGTATGTTATCTTATCTCTGGGCATTCTGGAGGAATCTTTCTCATCTAGTCAACAGATAAAACCTCTTGTCTGGTTCAGATTCAGTAATGGCATTTTCATGATCGACTCACATCAGAGGACAATCTTTCCTCTTTCCTCCATAAACTTAACACCTATTCCCAGGCCAAAACAAAACAAATTCTAAAATACCTTCAGCCATCTATATTTCAGATTTTATTTTACTTATGTGACCAATTTCGCCATTTCAGTACACCAATTTCAAGCCTCCTGATCAACATGTAAGAAGGATCCAACCTCTGGTCCAATCAAAATAGGAGACACCATTCAGCAACTGGTATCCCCAGACTACCTTTGTAACATTTTGATTGTCTATCAATGTGTAATTGACTATTGTGCATGAATCTGTGATTGAACAATGAAGGGATCACATTGTTAAAAAAGTAGTCTACAGATACTAATTACAGAATGCTGGCCTCTATTTCGATTGCACATGAGGTCAGATTCTTCACACACGTCAGCCAGGCAGCATGTAGATGGTATAGTGAAATGCCGGAACTGATTGCATAATTAAAATATAATCTGAAATATAGACAGCTGAAGGTGTTTTCAGTCTGAGACTTTATACTGAAGAGGTACGGGGAGATGGATTCTGGTGTCTGAATTTGGAATCTAAGGCCTTGAGGAGCTGCAGGAGTTCCTCAGCAATCCTGTATAAAGATGGACTTGAGACAGTTTGAAAGTTTTCTTCATGCGGTCCACCTCAAATAACAGCCTCACTGTCCGAGATGTGGATCTCGACTTCTCACTCTGCTCCATAATTAAGTCCATCAGTATCGAGTGCACCAACCACTAACACTTCCTCCAATTTGACAGTTGCCAACCATTCTACGTCAAAAACCTCTTTTGTACAGCCCCACCATCTGTGGATGCCACATCAGTAATGGGACAGGGCCATGTGTAAAAAGCAGCCACATACATGGGCACAACAGGTCTACTCACAACTGTCTACTTAGATAGATGGCTGTGGCTACCACCAAACTGTGGAATACTGCAAATTGATCATCCAGCTGCCAAATGTTCACATTGCGACACAAATGACTTCAACAACTGCTTCATTATATGGGCCATTTGGATACTCCCTTACGGCACACATTTCTATGAACTATTCAGTTGTAGTCCAGTGAATGGGTGCTCAAAAGGAGTGTAGAGTGTACAGAATATACAACAAATCTTTACTTACTGACTGTTAGGGACAGTTAGGAGGTAAGCATACAAGTTCCCACCCTTGGGAGGTGAGCTAGAAGTGAGAATTTTTTTTCTTTTTCGTCTCGCAAACAGTGAATTGTAAAAAAAAAAGTGTTCAAACATGAAAGCTAATTAAATTTACTATGAGATATATGTGTTTGTCAGATTCCCAATGGTTTCTGACATATGTTACTGAAAATCTATTTTCAAAAGAAATCATTTTTACCTCTTTCTTTTTGTCAATAATTTGTTTGTAGTGCCTCCCAAGATGGTTTCTCAGAAAGATTGTCATGGACAAAGTATTAGAGCATAAAATTTCATTCAATTTCATATAAACACTTGCAATTTTGTCTTCAACAAAGACAAATTACTGAAATTCCATGCTGTATGCTCAAGTTCGATGCCCCTCTGCAAGCGAGCATGTGGCATTTTAACTGCTGTAACTTGTGATCATGATGAATAATATCACTTTTACAATGGACAAAATGTTATTCCACTTGAAACAACTTCTTTTAAATTTATAGCTTTTACTATATCATTAGGAATCATATACTGAAAGTGACTTTTCATAGAATGAGTGTTTAAATGGACCAATAGTAATTCACAAATGGAAGAAAATATGCATTCAAGACGACATATTGGTTTTTTGAGGTGCAAGATTCGAGGCACATTGCTTTTCATCAGCAATGGAGATGCTGTCAAAGTTGCCCATACCTCAAGCATGGGAATACATTAACAATGGGGAGGCCCTTCACGGAACAACAAATGCCAACCACATGGCTTCTTCTGGGAGACTGTGTGAAGCGGAGTGGGGTTCTCACTCACTCCATTTATCTTCAGTTCACTTCAAATGTTCACTGTTGAGAGTTGAGAATGTCTGTTTTGTTTAATTGTCATACATCTGTTGTTCTATAAATATTTTAATTTACGCAAATGTTGACAGTGTAGAGCATGTTACATTTACTAGGTTCTTTTTGTGTAATGAAACAATTTATGGAGCAGGTAATGGTGTTTCCACAGTGACAAAGAAGGAATATTATCACTCACTGAAGTGAATAGAGTTAGAAGAGATGGAAATGCCCTTCTCATTCATACTCAACGTAAACAAATAAATAAAAAAATTAAAAGGACCTCACACCAGACCATCAATGCCCATTTGAACAGACAGGATCTTTCAATGTCCTCTGAATCATCTTAGCCTGCAAGTTTGAGAGCCAAACAATTAAAATTCAGTTCCAAAACAATGTGTCTTTTGTGCCAAAGGTGCTAATGGTGAGCAAAAGAAGCTCAGAGAGGCATAAGAGATATTTTCAGTTACTAACATCACAAAAGGACACAACAAAGCCAACATTCAAGTAATGAATATGGATGCTGCTGAAGCTAGACACAGTCAAAGGGGAGACAAAATGATGGATTGTCTTTTCTCCCTAAATTATTTAGTTGCAGAATGAGGCTGCATGTCATGATGAATGCTAGTCAGACTTTCTGAAACCATTATACCAGAGACTGTAAACATCCACAAATGAAGATTCTGTTTCAAATGCAATTGAAATGGTTGGTTAGTTACTGGAGGGGAATACTGCTACTCAGTTTATAGTAAACAAAATTATGTGCACCATTACTGACGTGAGTGGAGAAATATCATAACTGAACTGTTGAGGAGATATGAGGATCACACTCACTATCACGGGGTTCAACAGATTCAAGGTAGCAATGATTTGATGTAGAAACACTGGGTACATATTGTTAACCAACATTTTATATTATAATGAAAATGATGGAGCAGAACATGTCAAGATCAACTGAAAAGCTTCCAAGACAACAAGGCAAGGTATTCAGAATGAGGAGTCCAATTACAACACTTAGCCACCAAGAGAACTTCTTGAAGGATGTAGATTCTCTCCCCCAATCCCTCCAAAACTTTCTCAAGGCGATTACATTGGGGCAGGGGGTGGGGACTTAGTGATCAAGGAAGAAGTCTTGTTTTGTGTATATACTTGGGTAAGAAGAAAAATTTCCTGGATTTCCAAGGTGAAAATACAATACTTCCAGTGTGAAAATACACTTTATGTTAAATGACAGTACATTTTCCCCAGAGATGTAAAACTCACCAATCCTTTCAATGATGGACAATTTATACACTGTCAAAGAACTTCCTGGCACTTTAGAAAATGAAACAGGGAAAAAATATGTTTTAGGAAAATCTTTGATGCACAGCATCATGTACATTGTGTATTTTCTTATTGGCTCTGAGCACTATGGGACTTCTGAGGTAATCAGTCCCCTGATTTTCTTTTTATGAAAGGATAAATACACATTCTGCCACATACAGCACATTAGTTTGCGAATCACTGAAATTGAGATTGCAATGTGCTTTCATCAGCCAATCATAGCTCATGTTATGTGATCTCGCCAGCCTATGACAGCAGATATGAAGAGCATAGGTTATGTGATGTAGTTAGCCAGTAGCAACGCCATTGTTAGGTAACACTAACACACAAAAAGTTAAAACTAATTGTTTAAATTAATACACATACAGCATAGCTGAAAGCATAGCTAAGCTTTTCCACAGAATATGGGCCCTTTTTCATGTGTGTTACCCTTTAAAATGTATCAAACATAAATGTGCCAGTAAAATATTAAATAATGACAGAAATGGTTGGCACTCTGGGCCTCAAATTTTCCTAAGTGATAGGTCCTCAAAGTGAATAAGATGCAAATGAGATTTAAGAAATTCATCCCACATTCTCACATGTAACATGGTTCATCTTGCATAAAAGGAAATTTACTTTGAAAGTAATGCTCCTCAAATCACAATTAGCAATATTTTGCCACAACCTGTTAGAAATAGGTCCATCTGAACAGTTGACAGAGTGTACTAGAAGACAAGCATTACTATGCATGCACAGTCATTGTCATGAAGGGAGGCCTGCTTGGTGTGCACCTTTCATCGCATTTCGTCATATGATTTGGCCATACTGTTATCTATCACTTCCAATCAAGTATGCATTCACACAGCACAGAAAAAAGCTAATTAGAAAGAATTCAAATTTCTTTGGGGGGTGGCGGAGGGTAGGGGCATGGGGGGTAGGGACAGTTTATATTCTACTCCAAGAGTAAAAATAAAGCCTTGTGGGAAATTACAATGATAAAACATGATGGTGTGCTGCCAGTCTATAAGCCTAGAGGTGGTACTAGACAAGTGTTGAAACATTTGTGGTCTAAAAACAGTGTGCTTCACAGAAGGCTCATTTCTAAAATTCTGCTAAAGCTGTCAATATATTTAAAACCTAAAATTTTATTCAATACTACTGACCAATTCCACCTGCTTAGTGATCTTCACATGAACATTTATGTATGTTTGTATGTAACAGATCTTACAGTATTTCATAACAGAATAAGGACATCAGGAAACTCCAAAAGCATCAGAATTTTGTAAACCATACTGAAGTGCATAATTTGGCTTAAAGTGCAAATTTGTATGTCCAGTTTCATCTGAAGTAGGCCCCAACCTAGCATTTACGTTCTCAGTGCAGTTGTAGGAATGCGTATTTTTGGAGTACCAGTACTGTATTTCCTAAGGGTTGGACCTTTATGAAGGCATTATGCCATACTTGCCAGTAAATGGAAACATGCACATGAAATTCAACAAACAGTTCAAACTAGGCTATAGTGAGGGATGAAACACTTCATTACAAATAAGTTGATTGCCTCTGCAGAAAGGTTCATGAAAGCTACATTTCTTTATCAAATCAACAAAAAGGTTCGTTGTCCTGCAAGATAATGGTAAAAAAAAAAAAGTCTTCCATGACTACGTGAATGTGTTTTAATTCACATCATATCTACAAGCCAATGTGAGAGCTGCAAACAAAAAGCAAACAGCAAAAATGAAAAATAAACAGAAGTCATGTTGCGACTATGTACGCCCCACCCCCTCCCCCCACAAACACCAACCCTTCACCCACCCATAACAACTCTGACTGTGTTGTAACAGAGACCATTCCAGTTGCCGTGTTGCTATGAATGGAAGCATGGTGGGACTGAATGGGAGTGGCCCACAAACAAACAAGATGGACAAATGGGAAAGTGATGTGTGCACATCGTCCTAGCGGTTATTGATCCAATCTGGCATAAAGTTTGCCTATATAGCATGTGCCTCAGGTGAGGAATGAAGAGAGAGTGAACATGGAGGTGCTAGGAGGCATGAGTCTTGCATCCACTGTGTTTGGAAGCACACTGGGTGGCAGTATAAGCTGGCAACGCATAGAACTGAGACTGTTGGTACTGGTGTTGGTGATTCTGACATTCATTGGTGGATGGGACTGAGTGGACAGCCTTGTTTCTGCTCATGATGGCATTGGAACCATGGTGTTTTTTTTTTTTTATTATTTGGAAACAATGTGATTTATGTAATGCTTCCTCTTGTTGTCTCATTTGAAATTCTTGTCAGCTACTTCACTCTCTCCTATGGATAGTTGCCAACTGCCAGTCCTGAATGATTTCCTTAGTACTGAAATGCCATGTTTTGATGGTTTATCAAGTGTGATTAATTTTTTTTTTATTTTATTTACTGTACCAATTGGTTGCTTGAAGTTTTACAGGCCATTCTCATTATTGTCTGGCCTGTATTCCCTGAAGCACGTACGGACATGTTTTTGAGGCTTGTTGAATTAACACCGTCTGTTTGTGTGTTTTATAAGTTTGTCTGTTTTCTGTCCCATGTATACAATGACCTGCCTCAGGAGATGGGAGAGGTGGGCCATTTGATTGTTGTAGAGTAAAAGGGCTCATACCAAGATTGGCAGTTCATGTGTAATGAAGGGAAAGATGTGTAACTCTGCTTGGAGTACACGCCTCCAATTATAATCACTATCTCTTGATGCTTTTGTGGTTGCATGAGTGGTGGCTTAATTTTAAAACCTGCAATTTGCTTAATGTTATTTAATGAACCTGTGTTTAATTATTCCAGAAGTTAACTCTTACGTCATTTACTTGTCATCTTTAATTTCTTTTAGAGATTTCTGTATTTAACTACAGTAACGTTTTTATGAGAAACACTGAAACTTTTTCTGCTCTGTGTTTTATTTTTCTTTTCAATTGTGAGCTCATTGATAGATGCTGCATTGGAGTAAGACCAAAACTTATATTCTGGTCCAGTTATTTTTCTAGTTGAAGTATCAGGCTTATTGGAGTCTGATTGCTTTGGTAGTGGTTGTTTAAATATTAAAGCTTGGTAAAATATACTTTAGTCTTATTATTTTAATAGCTTACCTAAAATTTGGGCATGTGCTGAAGTGCATAAGGGCTCACTTGTGCAAACTAAAGCAGACATTGGGATCCCAGAAGCTTAGTGACAGTAAGACCCTTGGAGGAAGCAATTAATAGATTGCAGAGGTATTATGCGTGTGCAATTAGGCAAAATACAAGAAGCATTGAGAATATGAGGAGAGCAGTATAGGCATCATTTTTCATACTGCATCAACAAATGAGCACCCACAACATGCACTGTGCTTCACAGGTGATGGCTCATGGTGTAAGTACCAATCAGGAAAGGAATATGCCCATAGAAACTGTTTGCCAAATGCTGTAATTGATGTAATTAAGCCCATATTTAGAGATTTATCACAGCCAAGTTTATTGTAAGAGTGTTTACATGAGAAAACAGAAAATCCAAATGAAAGTGTAAATAATTTAATTTGGATTACGATTCCCAAAGAATGTTTGCACAAATACAAACATTGCATTTTGGAGTGTATGATGCAGTGGCAACATACAATGAAACAAACATTATCAAATGTGATGTGCTGAAACTTTTAGGATTCCAACCATGACACAACACCATTTCCACAAAGCACCTAATTGATGAAGAAAGACTAAGAGGTGCAAGAAGAAGAGACAAAAGCCTACAACATGCAGCCATAGGGAAGAAAAGACCAGTGAAAAGGAAACACTGGAAAAGGAAGAGGACGCTGATAATCCATCATATGAGGCAGGAATTAATTAAAAAGCTTTGGAAGCCATTTCCCGTAAATTTAAAATTTTCATCTTTGAGGAACATTTCCTCAAAAACTGCTAACAGTATATCAATGAAATTTATACACAATATTGTTTACTTCTTTTCCTTCATTTTTATAACAAATTGTAAAAAAATATTGTATAATTGAAAAGTTAAGGAAGACAAAGTGCAAAATCTTAAAGAAAAAAAAATCAGCATCTGTTTAAAAAACTGTAAAACAAAAACCAATAAATATGTCATAACATGGCATTATAACTTTCTAGATAAATATTCACTGAAGATGTAGTCCAAATTTAAGAGCAATATGTTTAATGGTTTCAGAAAAAATGTAGCTTATATTTGCTAAAATTAACATGGAGGAGATGGATCCTTCTGGCTCCCCTTAAGAAGTTAAAATTAAGTGATTATTGGTCCAGATATACACTTTTGTACACACCAGTTTTCAGCAAAATTATGTCCCAGGACTGTTTTTGTCTACTTCTGAGAATGTTACACTTCAGTGATAACTCTGAGTACTAGAGGTGACAGTCTATATAAAATTAAAACGACTGTTGACAATGTTCGTAAGACGTTTCATAATTCATTTCACCCAAATCACAAACTTTGTAGAGATGAAAGTCTGATGAAAGAAATATGTACTGTATGACTGTCAGATAGAGTATATTTCAGATTTTATTGTATATGCAGGCACGACAACAGAAATTGGGTTCCACAATTTGGGAAAAACTGGCAACGTAGTGGCAACTCTTATGGGACCATTTTTGGAACAGGGTCATACCCTATATGTCAATAACTCGTTCTGCAGCCCAGACATGTTCCTCTGACTTCACAACCATGGAATAGCCACATGTGGCACTGTTCGCAAGAATAGGGTCAACATGCCAAAACTGAAGAAGAAATTAAAACGAGGAGAAACCGAGTTTAGGACCACTGAAAGATTCTTTCAACCAAGTGGTGTGATAAGAGAGAGGTGTACATGTTGACCACAAGTCACACAACACAAATGGTTGAAACAGAGAAGACTGGCGAAGAAATAAGGAAACCGATATGTATTGTGGATTACAATTCGAGTATGGGTGCAGTTGACCGTTGTGACATGTTACTGAGCTCAGTGGGATCAGTGCATAAGACTGTGAATTTGTATCAGAAATATTTTTTTTCACATTCTGGATTTGTGCATTCTAAATGCTCATGCTCTCCACCAGTCGGTAACAGAGCAAAAATGGCACTCGCAGAGTTTCACCTATCTCTCGTAAGGGAGACTGTAGAAAAATATAATACAGAACGGAGAAAAGATGGTAGGCAAAGGCACTACAATGACAAGAATCCTCTGTGATTCACAGGGAGACATTTTATGGCTGTTATTGTGAGTAAACATTCACAGAATAGTACACTAATGCACAGATGCACAGTTTGCACGAAACAGAAAGCGTGCCGGGAAACTAGATACCAATGTAAAACTTGCAATGTTCCATTATGTGTTGCACCCTGCTTTGAGACCTATCATACAAATAAGCATTGCTAATCACTAAATCTGAGAAAATTTATTGACCCTTCTGAATGAATTACTAAAAAAAGGCAAATATGTAAAAAATAATATATAAATCTATATTTAACTTCACCAGTGTCTTTCCAATGCCCAGATCAAAGAGGTGGATGGGAAATAGATGCAATAGATGTAAAATTATATGAACAAAGCCTGACTTCTTCATATGAAGCAGTTTACTGGCAAATGAATGGATTGGTGATTGAGATGGCACAATATCTGTACAGTATGGCAAAAGTAATTACGCTAAGCACATTGCTCCAGTATAACAAAACCCATACATTAATCTGCATATGATACATTTAAATTATTAACACATAACATGGACAGTTATATTCTTTTATCCTTAGTAGCACAATTGTAGACCACACTATCAAATTGTATGAAACATGTTTTCCATAACTGATTTAAATGCCTTTGATCAATGAGAAACAACTTGCCAAAATTAAAACTCTCTTCTCCTTGTGACTTTTCTTGCTACTTTGCCTCTGTTGTTAGCCAATATTGAAAATTGAACTCATTGTTGTGGTGTGGGTGGAAGGGGGGGGGGGCGGGGGGGGGGGGGGGCTAAAAATCTGTTGTTCTAATGAGACTGGCTTTGAAGCATTAATAGAAAACGGTATTTGAAAAAGAAGTATTGAATACACACTGGTTTCATCTTTTCTTCAAAATCAACATCTTTTGAACCAATTTGTAGATTATTGAAAAATAGTAGGGGAATAAAAATTTTTATTCCTTATAGTTATGCAGTCAATCTAATGCACCCTAAATTTTAATTTTCATCATGCGTACACACTATTACACATGCTAACCCAAAGTTTACATTGTTTTCAGGCCTGATTTCTGTGCCCAACTTCCATTCCAGTTGTACAGCTTGGTACGTTCCATGGATCATAGTTTTTTAGCAAAATCAGAACAAAAATACCGCGTTTTTATGTTTTTACAAAATCTTCAATTTTGTGCTTAATCCATTCAATACTGGAAAGTGCTATGGAAAGAAATATTATATTTAAGAATCTTGTGTTAGGTTACTACACGCCAATTTTTACATTTGTCATAGCATTAATTCAAGAGATGGAACAAGCCGAAGTTCAAAATGTTTTTGGGCGCCTATGTTTTGGTTGATTTACCTACAATTTTCTGGCTCAATATGGCCCGTAAAATTATTTTCACATTATTATTCTTAAGGAAACACATAAAATTGTACAATTTTATTTCTTTACAAAAGCTATTGCCCAAGATATTACAGCTCAAAGCTGCCAAAAATTCATGCTTGCTCTGCGCGAGTCGTATTCAGCCAAGAAATATTCAGCACAGGGTGGGTTGAGCAACGTGGGCCAATTCAGTCCCAGTGGTGGCTCCAAGAGACAGGCATGCAGAGCAGGTCGATGGAATATGCCGCAGTCCATGGCGACTCAGCGAGATAAGCAGTCAAAAGATTAAATATGCGGACAACCCACTCTGCCGTGCCAGACGAGGAAGGGTGGAAAGGCGGGCTACAGATATGTTTGATACCGTTGGCCCAACAGAAGTCATGGAAGGAGGATGCCTTGAATTGAGGGCGATTATCAGAGACCAATGTGTGAAGTAGGCCCTCAATTGTGAGAAAATGTGCCACATCCATGAGTGTGGAATCTGTGGTGGTGGACACCATGTGGACGACATATGAGTGTTTGGAATAGGCATCAACAACAAGTAGCCACATCGACCCCAAAAACGGGCCTGCAAAATTGAGATGGATGCAATCCCAGGGCCGCGAGGCATGAGCCAAGGTGCAAACAACTGAGGGGGTCTTGCCTGGTGACACGCTCACATGTTGCACCCGCAGACCAGGCAGTCAATATTGCAATTGATGCTGGGTAATACACATGCCAATGAGCCAAAACCTTCATGTTGGGCATACCCCAGTGCCCGTAATGTAACAAACTGAGTACTTGATGCCTCAAATCCAGAGGGATGACCACCTGATGGGCATCTGACTCCATGGCCAACAGGAGGGCGTCATCGACCACAGAGAGCCTGTGGGACAGGTGGTGCCAGTGGCTGAAGTCAGTCCACATCTGCCAAGTAATATAAGAGGCCGACCCGTGGACCCTGTGGCGGAGAACCTGCTGCAAGATAGGTTCTCGGTGGGTAGCTACGACAATGTGAGCAGCCATAAGAAACAGACCATCCAGCACATCCCAGCGGGCAGAGTCAGTGTGAGAACAGAGGCCCTCCTGCTGGTCAAATGCAGGATCAGAGCCTGCTGGGAGATGTGACAGAGCGTCCGTGTTAGCATGGTGGCTGGTGGGCTAATACCGGATGGTGTAAGCTTATTCCGTAAGAATAATGCCCGTGCTGGAGACATTGAACTGTCTGCTCTGGAAGGTGAGAGTTGGGTCCTAAAAGTGTAACTAAGAATTTATGGTCTGTCAGAAGGGTGAACTTTGCCCCAAAGAGATAGGTGTGAAATTACAGCACAACAAGTGCCGAGGCCTCTAGTGGTAATCGAGGTCCATGCCATCTGGTGCGGATTCGAAACCCGTGGTGCTTGGTACCAGAGACTGCTCTGTGCATACACAAATCTGGCAGCCTGAACACACTACAGAATTTTTTTCAGATATCATCTGACTGCTTGCTGCTACTGCTTATAAATTAACAGCCACACTAAAAACTAATGTTAACAATTGTGACATCACACTCATCAGAAGCAATTTGTTGTTATTAAGTTACATTGGAGAGCCAGGGATATTGGTGCAGCTGCCACAAATACATCACACTCTGAGCTGCCTAATTGTGTTACATGTCTCAGCAGATTTCATCTGCTATTGTCAATACTGGGTTGTGTGGGGTACCTGATGATTCGAGCTGGTTTGAATGATGCTCTATGCGCTATAAATGCTCCATTATCAGTGGACAATTTCTGAAAGGGCACATCTTTGCCAGAGCAGTGTGGGGTCATTTTCTTCTTGAAAATATCTTCTCAAACACGCTATTAGACAATGCGAAACTCTCTGAGGAAGAGCAAATATGCATCACAATCTTCACATCACATATCCTCTTCATGCTTCACTCACTAAATTCTTTGAACAAAAACAAACTACTTGAATAAGTTGCTTCCAAATTTGTAAAAGTGATGTACATGGTCAGGAACATGGACCCACTGCAATGTTATGAATCCAATACTTCAGAATGGTGAATTTGATGAAGGAGTACATCCATGCAGAGTTCCTTGCTCATCTGAACTACTGTAAGTGAATGATAACCTATTTTCATGCTGCTGGAGGTTTCCTGTGTATCAAGTCTTCACATTTGTATGTACAGGATACAGAAAGACTCTGTGCTCTACTTACAACAGAGGAGTATGAGAAGTTTGTGAACAAACACTACTTCACTATGAGAAATAATGACCAGCTCTGGTCAGGCATGTGGCCAGACATGACATTGAGACAATTTTGGTCTGGCCATTCTCAAGCCATGGTTGCATGACCCATGGTAGTGGTATGACAGACAGTGCTCCCAGTAAAAGGATAATTTGGGTGACTACAATTCAAGACGTATGTGCTACACATTAAGAATATTGTAGTGTGTTGTTTTCATGAAGTGGGCAGCACAATAATTTTTGAGAATCTCACCAAAGTTAAGATGAAAATGACATTGGCAAGCTTACACATTAATTTCATAATCACCCTCATTTTCTGAGTACCAAGAAAATTGTGATAATAGTGACAGGAGTAATGAGAGATGATACAATCTTATGCCATGATGCACTTACAATTGCCAAAACAAGCAATGACAAAAATGGGAAACCAGCCATTCACAAGTATCAAACTGTCACAGAAGGCTCACACACTTCAGCTCTCCCAAGCAAATTCAACAATAGAGATTGACAATGAAACTTATCATCAATTCTTGCTGTTTCAGCAAATCTCCATTATCAAGAAATCAGATGAGTATTTGAAGAATTACATGCAATATGAACTGGCTCCCTAGCCCCAGCTTTCTTCAATGAAACTGGAATGAGGAAGTTCAAAAACTCAGCACTACACGCATGGGTTAAGCAAACTGATGAGGATATTCCATTGACTTTATTGTTTATTAAGCATTACTAGTCCACAAAGAGAGAACTGTATCAACCTTTTGTGATGCTTACATTAGGTTTCTGAAGACGCGTTATTAAGGGAGAGGTTGTACAGCAGTTTTTGATGGGTACACTGGCAGTTCAGTAAGCACAAAGGCACCAGAACAATGTTAACATTGGTCCCAGAGAGGAGATGGAGGTTGTCCCGCATGATGCACGAGGGAGTGAAACTGTTGAAAGAGGGAAATCCTGTTAGCTCTTTTGCTATCCTGAAGAATGCAACAAAACTGTGCATGCACTCTTTACAAAGAATGCAGTTCACCATCATAGAATGGAGGTTAAAAACATGAAAAGCACATCTCGATGCATGATTCGTGTCGTGGCATGCCTCAGCCCATTACAGGACTGGAACATGTTGCAATAAAGAAGTAGTGAAAGACATTGATATTCTGTGGCAGAAGGATAACATTCATAAGGAACTCTACCCAGTCACCACAGCTGGAAAAAATAATGTTCACTGGAGGTCACCAGGGAGGGGTGAAGCCTCCCGTCAGCCTTAGGAAGTCCTCACCTGCATTTACACGTAGGCGGGTAGGAGTCAGCAAACTGATAGTGCATGGGATATGGTCTCCTGAGAACATGTCAGAGAGAACAGAAAACTTGAGACTAAGAGCAAACTGGGCAGTGCAGAATGAGAGGTCCAAATGGAATTACGCACATGTAGAGTCTGAAAGGAACACGGGTGCTCCAGCATTACGACGATGAGACTGAGTTGATTGAGAAGGTCAGCCAAAATGGAACCTCTCTGACAGGTTCTCAAAGAGCCCCAAAGGGGATGACAGGCATTAAAGTCACTGAGCAGCAAAAAGGGGTGAGATGAGGGAGCTAGCCAACCAACTGGAGTAAGTCTGCCCTGGTGACAACATTGATGCTGGGGTGTAGAAATTACAAAGAGAAAAGGTGAAAATAGGAAAGAAAATGGGGACTACAACAGCTTGCAGCCTATGTGCAACACGAGTCTTCTGGGGCAAGGTCAAAGTGGACTGGAAGGAAACACAAGAGCTCAAAGTGGGCTGGAGGATGCAATTTCATTTCCCGGAGGCAGAGAACAACTGTATGCTGCGATTCCAAGTGCCAGACGATTAAACGCCAGGCCTTTGGCTAGCCAACAACTTGCGAGGAACAGAGTAGGGTACTTTCTCCTTCACATGGTGCCCTGGTCAGCCTGCTCATCATGATACATTGGGCACTCACAGGGTGAGGTGACAAGGTCACCATTACAGATGGTACAGTGGGGAGAGGGAGGGAGGGAGGCAGGCAGGCAGGCAATCACCCTGATGAGCATCCCTGCAAGTAACACATTTGATGGTGTTTTGACAGAACATGATATCATCGTTATAACGTTGACACTGGTAGAAATGCATTGAGTCTAGAATGTACAGCTGGGCTGTGATGATTTCATAGCCTGCCTTTATCTGCAATGGAAGCACTATTTGAACAAATGTGAGGAAAAGAGTGCTTGTAGGCATGAGAGTTTGCCTCAATCTTTTTCATTACCTGATGGATCACAGTGATGGCCTGATCGGAGATAATTTTGGCTTTGTCCCTTGGTAAGACCATCAAGCAGGTGAATGTAAATATCATTATGCAACATACTCACTATACTGTGTGGGAATTATTGAACTATATGAAATAAAATTATTATGACTTCTGAACAATTTGTGGTAGTACATTCAAAATGCACAGTTGGCTTAAGCACATGATGTGAATTATTATGAGCATGGTTTGGTTTGGTTTTGAAGACCACTTTCACTTGGATAAGTTAGTCGCTAAGTGAAATTGAAGCATTTGGGGGACTTGATAATGTGCATTTCGCAAGTGAGAAATCCCTTCACCCTCAACAGATGACTGGGGAGTGCAATGCCTAGTCACAAAATGATCTGTGTGATATTCCTTGATGGCACAGTGGCTATTGAATGATACATGAAGGTTTTGGAAGAGCATTTCATCCCCATTATCCAAAATGACCGATTTTGACAAGATGTGGTTCATTCAAGGCAAAGCTTGACCCCATCAAAGCAGAAGAGTGCTTGATGTCCTTGAGGGGCACTTTAGGGGCAGCAATCTGGCTCTGGGAACCAAGAGGCCACTGGCATGGGCCTTAATTGGCTGCCATATTCTCCAGATCTGAACACATGCTACTCCTTTTTGTGGGACTACAATAAAGACAAGGTGTGCACAAATAAACCTGTAAGTTCTGTTCACACACACACAAATTACTACACAACCACCAACACTGAACATACAACACTATATACACACACAATATGTTTCCAAGAGTAAGTCCGATATCTCAGTGTCTGGATGAACCAGAAACTTGCATGGGTTTACCACATCGAATATGTTGCCAACAGTGTGCACGTGAGGCTCAAACAACTTTACCCAATGCTCAAAAGGGACAGTACACTGAAAAGGAGGGTGTTGAGGTCCATATATATGACACTGGTTAGACCTCTGATGTTCGCAGCGCCTGTCTGGGGAAAAGTAGCTTCTACACACCTGCGCCGCCTACAGATCATACAGAACGAAGTGCTACACATCATTAGCAACACTCCACACTACACACACACTGTGGATCTTTGCAATGAATACTGCTTTGAAACCCTCAAGGATGTATTCAGGAAACACATCACACAGCTATACAGTAACTGAAGACACACTAACAATCATTTCATCTTTATTCTGGGAAACTATGATCACAACTGTAGGTGGAAGCACATACAGCCAAAGACACTAGTATGTAGGGCATATCCACCTAGGGCAAGCTAACGTACACCCACAAGTGGCAAATGTCAGCAAGACCCTGCATATAAGCAAGGTTGACTGGATATGACAGCTGCTATTAAAGCCGACCAACAAGCTACAGCATGGAGACCAACAAGCTCACTCACTCCTTTGCAAACAAATCACCAACATTATCTTACACTCTGAATCTGATATATGACCTATCAGACACAAAATGATGATGAACCCAACTGTTACAGGTATGCTATTGCTGACTAAGAAATCTACACTGACATCCAGCAGCAGCCTCCGAGTAACAGCACCACACAATGTCAAAGGTATAGATCTGAATGGTACCCACTAATAACAAAAGCCACCCTTGTATGACCTGCCTCAGTCTGCAAGGAAACTGCTATTGCTCTTACAACCCAACTCAACCCAACTATCACAGCAGTTTTTTTCCCCTTGGCTCTTGCCTTGGCACATTTTTCCCCTCTGCCCATCAAACCACTACACTTCATTCAACTTTTGACCCAAACTATCTCCAGATTAGTGCCTATTAATGGTTAACATTAAACAGACATATGCAAACATTACAGCACCCACATCCTGTGAGACCTGACTCATGGCAATAGACCTTTTGTGTTGGCTATCAGTTTGGTGTGGGCATTCATGGGCTCCACCTATTGTGTAAAAATCATATTGCTCAGCTGAAGGCAGCAATTCAGGAGGTCATTGACAGCATCAATGTTCTGACACTTCAGCAGATCATGCAGAATTTTGCTATTCGTCTGTGCCAAGGATGGCAGGTGTATCAAACATGTCATAACCTAAATACAAATATCCATAATGATGTTTACATGTTGAATAAAGTGTGAGCATACTGTAGCTCATAACTAATTAAAATGTTTTTCCATCTAGTTCAATAATGGTCACCCTATACGGAAGCCTCGACACAAACAGGATAGCCATGGAGAAACAAAGCCGTAAGCAGTTGTCGGGCTTGAAAATCACAACTGGTCTTGAGAAGCCATTTCCCATTATGTAAGTGAGAGTAGAACTTCACAGGGCACAAAAAATCATTCACACCTTTCTGAATAATAAACAGATCAAATGAAGCAAAAGACTGACATCCTTTGGTATGCAAGACCACGAGGACCTGAGGTGTACCTTTGAGAGTCACAGAATCTTTAGCTGTACATCATTTACATTTAATAGACCTAGACTGGGGCGAAGATGATTGACTCATCACAAAAACATCCACCACGATAGCCAGTGTCACCTAAGGTCACATCTCCCAAACTCCAGACAGAGGGACCAATTGGATATTGGGAAGGTAACAGCTAAGCAAATCACCCCTCCCTGGGCCTGGCCTGTACCGAGGATATGTTTGAAACCCACCTGCTGACATGGAGCTCGGAGTTCAAAACTTTGTGTTTTCCAGTCTCCAGACATGTAGCAAATGCATGGGCTAACCTTCAGGAGTACACAGAGAGGAAGAAGGAACAACAAGAAATCTCTAACACAAGTAGAGAGAGGAGAAGAGATGGAAAAAGAAAGGAAGGCAAAGGACTGTACAGATGCCAGACTACTGCAACTTCAGAATGCATTCCCGAATATATGCAAAACATGTTCCTCCAGGAAGGGGAAAAATAATAGCAGGAGGATAGACATTCAGCACAGAAAGGGAAGAGGTACTCCCAAGACTGGGGCCCTGTGGTGGGCAAGCATGTATTCAGGAAAGAGATGTGAGCCCCACGGGAGGAGCTTTGAAGGTGGTGCAGTGATTGCCAATTTGCCTAAGTGTTCAAAAAGGTAACATTGTGCACTTCACGAAGTGATAAAGCACAGTACACTATGAATATAGTACTAGTGAGACAGAGCTTGAATCTGTGAACTCATACAAATACGTGGGTGTGCTCAAGAAAGTTTACTGATAAAGTTTCAAGAAACAGCTTTAAATCATTCCTATATGAATATACAACAAACCCCCACAAATCACTCCAATAAGGTTCCTGTGGATAAGATTAGAGTAATTACAGAACACACAGAGCCATTTAAACAATTATTTTTCCCACACTCCATATAGGAACAGAACAGATAAAAGCGCTAATAATAGGTACAGTTACATAACTGGTGCACTTCACAGTGGTTTCCAGAATGAAAATGCAGACTGTGCTGTGTCATAAGCATGGGTTTTGTTCACCATAACAAATAATGTCCATCCAATCCAGTAAATGGCCAATAACACCTGGTGAATACAATAATCACATGTCTACAATGTATTAGAAGGTGATAAAATATGTGCTAGATGACCCGAGCATGCCACAGAGACAACAGGTGGTGAACGCGCACGATTTCAGCAATGATACAACTCAGCATTGCTGATTCCAGAGATGCTGCATTAGTGACTTGATGCAGCTGGCCGCTACCCATGTTACTCGATGGGCAAAAGGAATAATAATTTCAGTGTCAAAATTTGGTGTGGTGTTACCTGTTTGTTCACGTAAATGCTTCCCATTGTATGGCATCAGAAAATAGTGAGTTTCCCAGTAGACCTCTTACCGATAAAGTCAGAGAAAGGAAACAAATAATAATAATAATAATAATAATAATAATAATAATAAATAGTAGTAGTAGTAGTAGTAGTAGTAGTAGTTACCGATTCACTGCTGCCACTGCTGTGTCGAAATCTTCCAGATCTGTGGCATTCCAGCCCAGAGATGTTCCAGTATGTCTGGTGGTACATCTGAAAATTAAGAAAAATAAAAATATGTATCAAATATCTCCTCAAGGACTGCCACCTAACTGTGGCAAGGAAATCTGTGCACTCCGCTATGATGCAGATAGCTATATTGAGGGAGTGCAAGCTACTGGCAGGGCCACCCTAGCGGGACAGGTCTTATGGTTATGAATCAGATGAAGACCAGTCCACAATGTAGGAGTGGTGGGCAGGGGGAGACAGGTTGTCTTAGGCATAGAGAAACAGACCCTCCTAGAGGGGTCAACCTTGATTAATAACAGGGAAGGAGTCCCTCCAAAACCTGGAGAGATGAAGCCATAGCTGTAGTGAAGGCAGCCATCTAAGGAGAGAGAACCCCAGAGAAAAAGCAGGTGTACTAGGACACATAAATGTGGCAGCCCTGCCACCAGGCTACAGGTCTGTATCTTTTAATGGGGAATTACAAAACTACTGACAAAAATCAAGTAGCAAAAAACACTTATGACAATGACCAGTGAGGAAAAAATAATATAGAGAGTGGGAAAAATAAGGAAAACAACAACATGGAATGTTAGAGGAATAAGCAGTAATGAACAACAAATAATGAGGGAATTAAACATTTCAAAAACTGATATAGTTGTAATATCAGAAACAAAGAAGGAACTACAAATCTCTAAAGAAATTAGTTGTTATATTATGAAATATACCAGAGTAAGTAGAACTGAACAGGCAAGAGCTGGAGTTGCAGTTACAATCAAATTGGTTAAATCCATATATTTCCATAAATTAAGGATTGATATACTTAAGGTTTAAGACACTGGGATAAGTTGGTGAATATTATTGGTGAGAATACAGCCTACAAATGCATATACGACAATGATTGGTAGAATACCTAAAGCATATTATTTAATAATTGCTGGAGATTTCAATGCAAAGTAGATAAATCTGCCATTAAAGGCATAGTGGGGCCACATGGAGAACATACTAAAAACAATAATGTATATCAGCCAAGAGATTTTTTCTGCCTTTAAACAACTTAAGAATTACAATCAATACAACCCCTCTCCCCTTAAATAGAGATATTCATAAAATTACATAGAGTACTAGGGGTACTAGATCTATAACAGAGTATGTTATTGCACATAAAGCCATCCCACTTATAGAAGACACCATAGTCTAAAGAGGATATAATGTTACAACTGATCATTTTTTCGTAATATAGAGGGGCATTCTTAGCTATGACAGTAATAAAAACACAATAAAAAGCAGACACAAGGAGAAATCTATACAATACATTTGCAACAAGATCAAAGCATTACATGGTTATAGAAAAAATGTTTCAATGAAGTACTGAAACATCTGCAAACAGCATTATCCCATTATTAAATCAAAGGAGATCACTGAAAATGTGACAATTATTGAGATATTAGTCTTCTTAACTCTGCATACAAGATATACGCACAAACAGTAACAAACAGACTGAGGTACTGTTGGAAATATTTTTTACTGAAGAACAGAAGGGTACTAAAATGGTACAGTATTTTTCCAGTCTGCCAAATTACTGAGAAACACAAGAGAATATGTGGTGAAATAACATCTCTGACTGTGTAAACGAGGGTTGCTTCATATGAGGCAGCAGGAATTGGTATGCTTTGTACACTCCTAACACTTACGCATGTTGCATATATGTACTACTAATAAATAGGATGGAAATCTGGTCTACAACACCAGACCACTATTCTGCTATCATATTGCCGGCACCCCATCTCCCATAGATGTGACCCCAAACTCCCACAATGGGCCACTGTTTTGCTGTTAAGCTGTAAATATGCTGTGCTATTTATGCGATTGGGAATGCTACCATAACAAATGGTACAACTTCACTGTTCCTACAGTGAAGTCAACAATATCTCCAACAAGAGCTCATATATTCCATGAACATCCCGTGTACAAAATCGGTAACATCCACCAGGGCTTGGACGATAGTAGAGTGGCAAATGACATAGCAACTTCGCCATCATCATTGTTTGACACATCTTCAGACAAACTTCACATCACTGCCAATGCCAAGCACAAACTGTGCCATAACAAGTATAAAATTTATCTAGTGACTCCATAATAAACATTCCACATTTGATACCGAGAGAATCCATCCCTTGTATTTCATACAATACTGCAGCAGGCAGTCACAATAAACAATAGCTCGTTTCTCCGTAATGAATGTTAATCTAAGTGGCTTCAAATATCATGCAGGGCAAAACATCAATTGCTGCAGTACTAGTGATTACGAGCATTATGACACTCACATTGACAACCTGAACCAGACTTCTCCCACAGTGCCATTACAAACAATGGCCCACACCACACCACTACTTCATTCTGTTTCCATCACCTATCTGCCAACAGACTGCGGGATCCAGGTTTACATCACATTTCAGTACCTAGGCTTTCCAATTTTCCAAATCCTATGCCAATCATTGTGACTAAACATGAGTTCCGCGAGAGATACTATGTCACTCATATCCCAGCCACACTGGGCCTCACAACCATCTCACTTCTGATCCAGCAGTGTGCTTTCCATTTGAACCATCCACAACCAGCACTGAAAGCAACTACATCCTCCGAAAATACATTTCTCGTGACCTTGTCTCGGCAAGGTCAGATAGCTCTGGCTCCCTGTTCGGGTTATGTCACACCCACAGCAGCCACACCATGAATGACTGCACACCTGCACAAATGCAAAAACTCCATGAGACACACACAGTGCTGCTGGATACTAAATGGGCTACACGAGGATATCATGCGCACTCTGACACACATTTCCCACTGTCTCAGACACCGGACATTAGGAAAGTCTTATCTACCAACTTAGCCCCAGAATTTCACTGACACGTGCAAATACTCTTCTAACAACCATGTGAGTTCTAGACAAATTGCTTTGTGATGCTGACACTATCTGCACTGACGCATGATCCACCTCATTATTTACAGTCCTATGTAAAGCCACATTTCTTGCCTGCTGCACACACCGACAATCCTCCAAATGCAGCATCGCGCCGTGCCCATCTCACTGTGGTGCCTTACACTGTAACCACTGACAACCATCATATCATCCACCACCATCCTAAACTATCTTTCTCCTGCAAGGTGTTTTGCCCTCCGTGAGCATTTGATGTCAGCCAGTGTCATCATTGCAGATGATGAGAAGTTCACCACATGCCTTAACCACTTGAAAAAATGTGCAGATCTTAGTAGCGACTTGCTTTGGGACATTCTGGCCCCTCACACATACAAATCTGCTAAGACACTAGTTCTATACAGACTAACACACACCCAAGAGCAGCTGCAACATTTCCTGATCAAAGAGACAACTTAGTCAATAGCACACCATCTTTGTCCTAGCACCACATGCAAATTCGATATAACCCAACACTCCTACCTGTTCATGTCTTATGGACACTTAGGCTCCTAAATCTCCCACAGAACATCCAAGCAGCAGTGGTAGTAGTGCATGATGAGGCACCACTGGAGCTTCAACTTTCACTGGCTGACAAAATGAGGGCACTATCACAACACTGCATTCTAATTTTTTTTATTTGTTTTGGTTTTAGGGCACAAAACTGCTATGGTCATTAGCGCCCGGGAATGAAAGTCATAAAATTGGAGAAACTAAAAGCAGAAGGAAGGCTTAAAAATTCACTACAGAAAGCGGTTGGTTGTCCCCCAAAAAAGCTTCAAATGACTGACGTCATTTCACTGGCACTAATAAACTTGAGAACACGGTCGTCTGAGCACGTGTCATCTGCTAAAAATCGATGATATATCAGGCGATAGCTGTAGACGGGAGCGTAACGGATTAAAATAGGGGTACTCAATTAAAAGGTGTCTTACCGTCCACAGCTGAGAGCAGTGGGGACAGAGTGGGGGAGGATTGCCGCTTAAAAGATGTCGATGGCTAAAAAGACACTGCCCTATCCAGAGTCTAGTTAAAATTACCTCCTCCCGATGATGCATTCTGGAGGAAGAGGTCCAAGCACAAGGAAGTGCTTTCACGTCCCGCAATTTATTATGGGGAAGTGTCAACCAATGCGTGTACCATAAATGAACAACACGACGACATAAAACACTCAGTAGATCGGCGAAGGGAATCGATTGAATAGCTGGCCGAAGAAGAGAGACTGCAGCCTTGGCTGCAATATCGGCTGCCTCATTTCCACAGATACCAACGTGTCCCTGAAGCCAGAGGAACGCCACCGAGACGCCCCCAGGTGGAGCAAGCGCAGACAGTCCTTAATCCAGTGGACCAGAGGGTGCACAGGATAAAGAGCTTGGAGACTGAGGAGAGAGCTGAGAGAATCTGAGCAGATAACGTACTGTATCCACTGATGGCGGCCGATGTAGTGGACAGCCTGGAGAACAGCCTAAAGCTCCGCAGTATACACCGAACACTAGTCGGGAAGCCGAAAGTGATTTGGGCACTCCCTACACCTAACGATGTTTTCGAGCCGTCTGTGTAAATAAATGTGGCGTCTATCATTTTTGCACATAGAGCAGCAAATGCCCGACGATAAACAAGTGAAGGGGTACCATCCTTGGGAAATCGACAAAGGTCACGGAGCAGGCAGATCCATGGACGGAGCCAAGGCAGAGCTGTACCCCAAGTTGTCAAGAAGGTTTTAGGAAAGCGGAAGGTAAGAGAATGGAGCAGTTGACGGAAGCGGACTCCTGGTGGTAGTAAGGAGGAGGGGCGGCCTGCATACCCTACATCAAAGGAGGCATCGAAAAAAATGTCATGAGCTGGATTAGCAGGCATGGAAGACAGATGGCTAGCATAACGACTCAGAAGGATTGCTCGCCGACTGGACAGCGGAGGCTCAGCAGTCTCAGCATAAAGTCTTTCCACAGGGCTGGTGTAAAAAGCTCCAGACACTAAACGTAATCCACGGTGGTGGATAGAGTCGAGACGCCGAAGAATAGACGGCCGAGCAGAGGAGTAGACTGTGCTTCCGTAGTCCAATTTCAAGCGCACTAAGGCGCGATAGAGGCGGAGAAGGACCACTCGGTCCGTTCCCCAGGAAGTACCATTCAGGACACGGAGGGTGTTAAGGTATCGCAGACAGCGAGCCGAAAGATAGGAAACGTGGGAGGACCAGCACAGTTTTCTGTCAAACATAAGACCCAAGAATTTAGCGACGTCGGAGAACGGAAGGTTGACAGGACCTAGATGTAAGGAGGGCGGAAGAAACTCCTTACGTCGCCAAAAATTAACACAAACGGTCTTACTGGGAGAAAAACGGAAGACGGTTTCGATGCTCCATGACTGGAGGCGATCGAGAGAGCCTTGAAGACGTCGTTCAAGAAGACTGGTCCGTTGAGAGCTGTAGTAGATCGCAAAATCGTCCACAAAGAGGGCTCCCGAGAAATCAGGAAGGAGACAATCCCTAATTGGATTGATGGCAATGGCAAACAGGACAACAGTCAGCATGGAGCCCTGGGGTACCCCGTTTTCTTGGGAGAAAGAACGGGAGAGAGTAGTGTTCACCCGCACCCTAAATGTGCGCTCTGCCATAAATTTGCGAAGAAGAAGGAGCAGCCGACCTCGAAAGCCCCAAGAGAACAGTGTGCGGAGGATGCCTGTCCTCCAACAGGTATCGTATGCTCTCTCCAGATCAAAAAATATTGCTACCGTTTGGCGTTTCCGGAGAAAATTATTCATGATATAAGTGGAGAGAGCAACAAGATGGTCAACTGCAGAATGATGCTTTCGGAATCCGCATTGGGCAGGTGTTAAAAGACTACGGGATTCCAGCCACCAAGCTAAACGGTAATTCACCATACGCTCCAAAACCTTACAGACAGTACTCGTGAGAGAAATGTAGCGATAGCTAGAGGGGATTTTTGTCCTTTCCAGGTTTCGGAACAGGAACGACGATAGCTCCCCGCCATCGTCTGGGAAAAGTACTGTCGGTCCAAATGCGATTATAAAGGCGAAGGAGGTAACGCAGACTATGGGTTGATAAATGCAGCAACATTTGGACGTGGATACCATCCGGTCCTGGGGCGGAGGAGC
This sequence comes from Schistocerca piceifrons, assembly GCF_021461385.2. Lineage (NCBI taxonomy): Eukaryota > Metazoa > Arthropoda > Insecta > Orthoptera > Acrididae > Schistocerca > Schistocerca piceifrons. Next base: position 1,078,828,172 of record NC_060139.1, read on the forward strand.
GAGAAGAAGAGAGTGCATGTTGGAGATCCTGCATGGAGAAAACAGTATTGTAGCTTTCGCGATTTTGAGAGGGGAAAGCAAGATGTCGCACTTCCGCTGCACGTTTCTTCGGGAGAAACGCTGGCGGGTAATTTGAAAAGCTCGAAATCTCAGCAAAGTGCTGACCCAATGAGTTAGAAATTGCGACGGGGTCCACTAATGTATCATGCGCGACTGTGAGCCCAGAGACCAGGGAGTAACTAGGCATGCCTGAGAACCGTCGAAGCCGACTCCAAACTTCCGAGGAGGGAGTGAAGGTGTTAAATGAGCTAATAAAGAATTTCCAGCTTGCCTTCTTGCTACCGCGGATGACACGACGGCATCGCGCACGGAACTGCTTATAGCGGATACAGTTGGCCAAAGTAGGTTGGTGGCGGAAAACGCGAAGAGCACGTCGCCGCTCACGTATTGCGTCACGGCATGCTTCATTCCACCAAGGAACTGGGGGGGCGCCGGGGCAATTCGGAGGTGCGTGGTATTGAATGTTCCACAGCTGTAAGAATAAAGTCGGTAATATGTGTGACCTCATCATCGACGCTGGGAAAGTGACGGTCATCGAATGTCGCTAGAGACGAAAAAAGTGTCCAATCAGCTTGGGCAAACTTCCAGCGTCACGGGCGCATGTATGGCAGTTGAGGCTGCAGTCTAAAGACACATGGAAAGTGGTCACTCGAGTGAGTATCATCAAGGGTGAACCATTCAAAGCACCGAGCTAGGTGGAACAGTACCGACCGCAAGGTCCAAATGAGATAAATTTGTCGTGGAGGCAGACAAAAACGTAGGGACACCAGTGTTGAGGCAAACTAGATCCGCTTGGAGGAAGATGTCTAGCAATAGTGAGCCATGCGGACAAGGATGTGGAGATCCCCAAAGTGGGTGGTGGGCATTGAAGTCTCCAACCAGCAAATAGGGGGGTGGAAGCTGACCAAGAAGATGAAGGAGATCAGCTCGTGCCATTGGTGTGGACGATGGAATGTATATAGTACAAAGAGAGAACGTATATCCGGAAAGGGAAAGACGGACGGCGACAGCTTGGAAGGAAGTGTTTAAATGGAATGGGTGATAATGGAGAGTATCATGGAGAAGAATCATGAGTCCTCCATGTGCTGGAGTGCCTTCAACAGAGGGGAGATCAAATCGGACGGACTGAAAATGGGGGAGAACAAAGTGGTCATTGGGACGCAGCTTTGTTTCCTGATGACAGAAGATGACCGGCGAGTAGGATCGCAAGAGGATCGACAATTCACCCCGATTGGCTCGAATACCGCTGATATTCCAGTGGATAATGGACATAGGGTGAACAGAAAATGGAGGAATGTGACCAAGGTCGCTGTCAACTCAACGACTGCTCAGAGCTTGCGACCGACAGCATGGAATGGCATTCAGTCGAAGGCAGAAGATCCTGATCCATAGGTTGGTCAGGAGCGGCTCCTGCCACCAGCGATCGGCCGCCTGCAGTGCGCCTCGGCGACACAGAAGACTGCCGAGGGCGAGTCCCGCCAGGTGGTGCTGTAGGTGGGACACACCTTGGCAGAGAACGAGAGGAACTGGGTTTCTTTGTAGCCTTCTTGGCAGTATGATGTTTAGATGAAGGAGGAACCGATGGTTGGGAAGTTGCGGAACGTAAAATCTCTTCATGAGTAAGTTCTTTTTTCGAAGTCTTGATGTCTGACTTTTGGGCTCGAGATTTAGCAGAACCCGACGAAGGGTGAGCCAGAGAGTGGGCAGGCGAATGTGGTGAGGTTGAACGGGCGATCTTTGCACTGGCCGATCTGACGACCGTGGTACTAAAGGTGAGGTTGCAAGTCTGCGTGGCCGCCTCCTTTGTTGGCCAAGGAGAAGCAAGGACAGTGCTGTATATTCCTGTCTGAGGCACGGTGGCTGTCTACTGGCGAATAATTTTCGTGCAGCAAAGGTCGACACCTTTTCCTTCACTCTTATTTCGTGGATGAGCTTTTCGTCCCTAAAAACGGGACAATCTCGAGAGGAAGCAGCGTGGTCACCCATACAGTTGATGCAGCGAGGGGATGGAGGTGGACAAGCACCCTCATGGGCATCCTTTCCACACGTAACACATTTGGCCGAATTGGAACAGGACTGGCTGGTGTGACTGAACTGCAACACAGATAGCAACGCATAGGGTTTGGGACGTAAGGGCGAACGGAAATTCTCATAGCCTGCTTTGATTTTCGATGGAGTTGAACTTTGTCAAATGTCAAGAAGACAGTGCGGGTTGGAATGATGTTCGTGTCAACCATTTTCATAACCCTATGAACAGGGGTTATGCCCTGGTCAGACAGGTAGTGCTGAATTTCTTCGTCAGACAATCCATCGAGGGAGCATGTATAAACGACTCCACACGAGGAATTTAAAGTACGATGCGGTTCCACCCGGATAGGAAAGGTGTGTAGTAGTGAGGTACGCAGCAATTTTTGTGCCTGGAGGGCACTGACTGTTCCGAACAACAGGGTGCCATTCTGTAATCTGGAACAAGACTTTACAGGACCTGCAATTGCGTCGACACCTTTCTGAATATTGAAAGGGTTGACGGTGGAAGAGTCTTGACCTTCGTCAGACCAAGAAACAACAAGGAACTGTGGCAACGATGGAAGAACTGTCTGTGGCTGAGACTCCGTGAACTTACACTTGTGAGCAGACATAGTGGAAGGTGAGGAAACCATTGCGGAAGAATCCCCCATGATTACCGGCGTCTCCAATGGCGTGCTCCTCCCTTGTGGGGGCCCTCTCTGAGGGCACTCCCGCCTTAGGTGATTGTTCACACCTCAGGTCACACCTCCTGACAAACGGACGGAGGGACCAATCGGCACTTTCGGAAGGTATCAGCTTGGGTAATCACCCCTCCCTGGGCCTGGCCGTTACCAGGGGGTACGTACGTGTCCTACCTGTCTACCCAGGGCAGGGAATTACACGTTACCCCATCACCGGCTACGCATGAAAGTGCGTGGATTGGCCTTCAGACATGCACAGGGAGGAAAAAAGAGAAAGGGAAAGGAAAGAAGAAGGGTCTCAAATGCCACAGCGGAGAAAAGTGCAAAGAGAAGAGGGAAGGAAAAGAGAAGGACACAGGAAGGATGAAGACTTGCAAGTATTGAAAGCAAGGAACTTGTAACAGTTTTGAGCGTAGGCACAAACCATACCCCCAGAGGGGGAGAAAGGGAAGGAAAGAGCCAGTGGTGAGGTGCTGTCCATTTCAGATATAGAATTTTATCATCTCATAACATACCGTAAATGTCAAACCATTGATTTACTATACAGGAGACCCTTCAAGCTTGTAAGTGTAATATGTTGTACATGGAATACAACATTTACTAGAACTATAAAAATCTGAATACATATACTTTTAATTTTTATTCTGCTCGAATCGTCAGAGCATCACAAAAAATTCATTAGTCGAGAAATAGCATTTTTATTTCAGAGCACTATATGATTTTCTTTGTACTAATCAGTTTCAGCCTTTTGAATATTTGTCTTTTTAACCAATTGTGTATTTTCATCTTTAAATGTTGTGGAGTCTGTGCAAAAAATTTGAGTCTATGTGCAGGAAGCATGAAACTAACTTTGTTTCTAGTTTCATATCCATACTGGAAGTTGTTTGGAGCAAACAATTTCAGATTATTATTTGTGAAAATAAATATTTCATATAAATACAGTGATTGAACACTTAGCATGTTTAGGTCTCTTAACAATGGCTGACAAGAATCTCTTGACTTTGCACTGCCTATGTTCCATATAATCTTTTCCTTTAAAATTAATATCAAATTGCTAGCATCTCCCCAAAACAAAATGCCGTATCTCACCATTGCCTCAGAGCAGCTAAGGTAAACTACATTTTTTGTGTCTATGACAATGACACTGGCCAAGACTGACATAGCAAATGCCAGGCGGTTCAGTCTGTTTTTTAAATAGTTTATCAGTAAGCAACAATGACAGATATCTGTCCAACTGCATTCCTATGAATTTACCACATAGTGCATCACTTAGCTCCAGACTTCCTTGCATAATGTGAATGTAATTTATTTTCGATTGTTTTGTCTTAAACCACATAAGCTGTGTTTCTGAAAGATTTTGTTTTGCCCATTTAGGTGGAACCAAACATCTGGATTTTCTGGAGTTTTTCTGATATTTTCAGGAATTTCTCCTGTATTATCATTTTCTATCAGTACTGATGGGTCATCAGTGAATAAACCTGGATGATAATTTCTATTGAAAGGTAAGTCATGTATGTAAAAAGGAAAAGTATAGGTCCTAGAATGAATCCTTGTGGTACACCCTGTGATGTATTTCTCCATTTTGAGGAGTATTTTCCTTTGATGTTTTGACCTCCCTTTGCTGTCTCTGTCAAATATGACTTACACCACTATAAGGCACTGCCCGTAATTCCGTATTTTTGCATTTTACGTGTAATAATAATAGTAGTTCACACAGCCCAACTCTATGCCTCAGTACCAAAAGATTCCTGGAGCTTTTTGAGATTTATTTAAGGTGGAGCTACCTTTATTTATGAATTTGTTAATTGCATAAATTATACTTTTGCCATTTTGGAAGCCAAATTAATTTTTTGAGATTAAATTAATCTTATGACAAAATTTTTGAATATTTAGTTAAACAATCAGTTCCAATAACTTAGAACACACAGGAAGAAGGGGAAATTGGATGGTAATTTCCCATATCTTCTTTTTTAAATAATTGTTTCACTTCCACCCTTTTCAGGGCATCTGAAAAGTAATCGTCTTAAAGTTATTTATTAATTATTTCAGACAGTGGGTGTGGTATTATATTGGAGGCTGCTTTGGTAACTATGGCACAAATTTCATCCCATCCCACACAGTTTTTATTTTTTAGGTTTAATATAGTGTTTTCTACATATTTTATTGTTACTTTGTCAAATTTAATTAGACTGATTGTCACTAAGTTTATGCAAATAAATGTAGATTCTCTTGATAAGAGTCTACAACTACAACATCAGACCTCCTACAGTTATAAATTTTTTTTACAATTTTCTAATATTTGAACAGGATTTACAATCTTACATTGGTCGCCTTTTGTTACAAGAAGTAAATAGGATCTGTTTGTGCATATTAATAACTGTGGCATCTCCTGTCATCAACCAGTGCCGTGACATGCACGGGTGTTTGGAAGTACAGTGGTGCGAAACTTTCCCGGTGGGCCTCAGAGATGCTATACACAAGCAAAATTTGCTCTGTGTTTTATTCTTTTGTTGTTTATTTCTGATTCCACATTCTACTCTGTGGTGGAAGCATGAATCCAGATGTGTCAGATATGGAATAATTTACTGTACCGTACCGTACGGTACTCACACATTTGCACGAGTTATAGGTTGCAGTGTAATATAGTCTGTTATGACCACAGGGTTTTGTAAAAAAAATTATTCCATCAAGCTGAGACGAGTCTACTTCTCTTATTCAGCCTACAAGCACACGCATATGTTAAACCGTCGATTGCGGTAATTCAAACCAGTACCGACAGGGTGGTGACCCCGATGTGATCTCCTGCATGCATGCTGAATTTGCGACATGTCTTTGCAAGAAATTCAGATGGTGAATCCACCAGAGCTGACAAATACTTCTGTTTCACATCTAGTGGTTCAACTACCACCCTTCTGGCTGCACAATCCATCCATGTGGTTTGCACAACTTGAAGGAAATTTTTCCTATGCGTGTATCACGGTTGACGCCACGAAATTCACGCTGGTGGTCAGCCAACTAGATCACCAGTATGCTGCTGAGGTTCAGAACATCATAATTAGCCCACTAGTAACAAACAGTATGACTGATTGAAGGCAGAACTAATTCGGTGTGTTTCCGCTTCACAAGAAAGACTAATCTGGCAGGTGCTTATCCAAGAGGACATCGGCAAAAAGAAACCTTCACAGTATCTAGGTCATCTGCAGAGTAAAGTAGATGCAGGTACAGTCGCAGATAGCTTGCTGCACATGATCTGGAGCAGCCGGTAACCACTACCAGTGAAGGAAATCGTGGTGTCACAGACTGATGCGTCTTTAGATGCAGTGGCCAATTTAGCTGATACGATCCAAGAGACAATGATGCCGTCATAGTTAGCTAGGCCACTGCAGAGTGCGCCTGCATGGCGACAACTGTCTTGCACACTGACTATGATGTTCTTGTTAACAAAGTGGACTTATTATCACGGCAAATCAGCAAGTTGTTACACTGCCACGAGATGGACAGCAGGAGAAGACATCAATTCTGTCATCGCTCACGCAGCCTTTCATCGGCAGCTTCATCTATGACAGGGACAGAAGAAAACAGCCTGTTGGTACCATCGCAAGTTTGGCGAGCAAGCACATAAGTGTACCATGCCCTGCACCTACCCAAACAGCAGCAGCGATCGCAAGTGAGCACCTCCTAAAGTTGCTGTCCGACTTCCAGGTGCCTGTTCGTAAGAGGCTGAGGTTCAACCTGCAAGTACTTAGTAGACACTGGTTCCGATTTGTCAATATTTCCTCGCACCATGCTACAACAAAAGGGACCGTCTATGCCCATATGCCTCACAGCTGCTAATAAATCCCAGATTATGGTATATGACACGATGTGCTTGGAACTCTACCTCTGGTTGCGGCATGCTTTCGCATGGGACTTTACCGTCGCAGACGTTGCCTAACAAATCATCGGAGCCGACTTCCTTGCCAACTACAACCTGCTGCCTGACATAAGTAACTCTTGTCTGGTAGACAATACCACCGGCCTAACAACTTCCGAATTCCATTGAGGTGTCACTGTCCACACTGCTAAGGTAATTCAGGTAGCGGATGGTGAGTACATGGAGCTGCTGCAAGGATTTCTAGCCCTGATGTGACCATCCGGTGCACCTACGGAGGTACGACATGATACTGTCCATTATATTGAGACTGCTGATGGACCCTCTACCTCTTGTAGGCTGCAAAGTTTAGCCCCAGATCACTTCAAAATAGCAAAGGCAGAATTTAACTGCATGTTGCATGAAGGTGTAATCCGGCCTTCCAACAGCCCTTGTACATCACCATTACATCTAGTGCCATAGATGTAGGGTGCATGGAGACTGTGTAGCGATTATGGAGCCCTGAACGCCTGGACAATACCAGATTGTTATCCCGCACCCTTGTTGTGCGATTACAATTACGCGTTGAGTGGCTCAGTAGTGTTCACTGTGTTAGACTGTGCAAAGACCTACACACAGATACCTATAGCCAAACGTGACATTCCAAAAACAGCCATTGTCACTCCTTTTGGTTTCTTCAAGAGCATGTTCATGACTTTAGACTGAGGAGTGCCGCACAGATATGGCAGTGCTTCATGGATTCTGCACTACAGGGTTTACCTTTTGCTTTTACATACCTGGACGACGTTTTGGTTTTTTTGTCGTCACCTGAGGAACATCGCCACCATCTAAGTGAAGTATTGAAGCAATTGGAACACTACAGAATTGTGCTCAATACATGAAAATGTGTGTTTGGTCAACCTGAAGTAGACTTTCTCGGACATAGAATTTCTGCGGCAGGATCGATACCCCTACCTGAGAAGATGAAAGCCATTTCGGCATTCCGAGAACCGCTAGAGCCAAAGAACTACAGCGTTTCCTCAGGATGTTAAATCTTTACCACCGCCATTTGCCACACTCTTCTGAGCTACAGGAATCTTTAGTTGCTGCGCTAACTGGTCGAAAGCCAAGGGTAACGCGCAGTAACTTGGACTCACGAAATGACTGTCGCATTTGAAGTGGCCAAGAAAAGCATCGCCAAAGCAGCCCTGCTGGCACATCCAGATCCTACCACCACATTAACACTGGTAGTCGACGCTAGCCAGACTGCCGTCGGCGTTGTGTTGCAACAACAATGCAGTCACATGTGGCAACCACTCGCATTTTTTTCGACGCAAGTTGACAACCTCACAAAGACTTTGGAGTGCATACGACTGAGAACTTCTGGCCATTTACAAATCTGTCAAGTACTTCATACCGCAACTAGAAGCATGTGACTTCATTATCTTTATGGATCACAAGCCACTACAGGGACAAGAAAAATAAAATTCCCAGATAATTCCCGGATTTCTCCCGGATATCCCATTTAAAAAATATGCGTTTTCCTGGGTGAAAATACTCTTTTTTCATGCTAAATGACAGTAGGTTTTCCATAGATTTTCGTTCGGAACTGTAAAACTTATCAATCCTTTAAACGGTTAACATTTTATACAATCGCGTAGAACTTCCCTGAAATAGAAGAAATGATGGGTCAGAGAAGGTTTTGGAGAGACTTTTTGATGTGTCGGCAGCTGGGCCAACACCTTGTAGATCGAGAAGGCTGAAAATGCACGCTAGACTAACGCAGACGGGCGTGAAGTACGGAACAGGCTACGTAATTAATGCTATGAAGAAAAGTACGTAGCTGGATTAATACTTATCTTTAATCAATCATTGTGGTACATCGCTCTTGACTATACACAGGAGACTTTAATTACAATCACTGTAAGGCTAAGGGCGCCTTGCTAGTTCGTAGCCATTAACTTAGCTGAAGGCTATTCTGTCTCTCGGCTAATGAGAGAGAAAGGCTTTGTACATCTAGTCGCTAGCTAGGTCGTCCGTACAACTGGGGCGAGTGCTTGTTCGTATCACGAGACCTGCCTTGTGGTGGCGCTAGTTCTGCGATCACACAGTGGTGACACGTGGGTCCGACAGCCTGCCAACTATCCACCCTGCCAGCTATCCACCCTGCCAGCTATCCACCCTGCCAGCTATCCACCCTGCCAGCTATCCACCCTGCCAGCTATCCACCCTGCCAGCTATCCACCCTGCCAGCTATCCACCCTCCAAAGCACATTCAAGCCAGACCTGGATACTTCTTCAAGCGAATTGGTTTATAGTGAAGCATTGTGCCTGCAGGGAGAATTCGTAGCTACCGACATTCTGCCGAACCCTACTGGTGACTAGCTGGCATTTCTCCACCAACTGTGACAACTTGTGGCTCGCCTCCATCCACAGCAACCTCACGAACATGGGACTCTTGCCATGTTTGTCCATCATGATCTCTCCTCCTGCACACACGTCAAGTTATGAAGGGAAAGTATTAAACCCTCGCTCCAACCACCATATTCCGGCCCACATCGTGTCTTAACTAGAGGAAGCAAGACTTTGGACATCTAGATCAATGGGAAACGGACTACAGTCTCGTTTGACCGCGTGAAACCAGCGTGCATCTTTCAGGGAGCAACGAGGCCTTACCTACCACAACTTCCAGCCCACTCAGCAATAACTCCATCAATGTCGTCGCCGATGCAGCCAGGTTTCATCGCAGATCAACCAACACGCACCTCAAGATACGGACGACATGTCAAATTTCCAGCACGCTATTTGGGATGATGCTCCACTTCCACCATGAAATCAGATGTGGCGTCTGCTGTCATCATCCAGTGCCATGACATGCACGGGTGTTTGGAAGTACAATGCTGCAAAACTTTCCCGCTGGATGTCAGACATTATACACAAGCAATATTTGTTCTGTGTTTTATTCTTTGGTTGTTGATTTCTGGTTCCACGTACTACTCCATGGTGAAAGTGTGAATTCAAGTGTGTCATATTGGATAATTTACCGTACTGAACTTTTCTCACACATTCACACGAGTTATCGGTTGCAGTATAATATTGTCTGTTCCGACTGCAGGGTTTCGTAAATAAATTATTCCATCAAGCTGAGACGAGCCTACTTCTCTTATTCATCCTACAATCACACACAGATGTTAAACCATCCATCACAGTAATTCAAATCGGTACCGACAATAATCATTGCCTGAGAAGGGAATCTAACCCACATACTATGTATACAGGCCTACTGTTGACACATCAGACCACCAAACACCACACAGCCTGGCAATAATCATTTGGTAATGGAGTTACACTGTAACGGATGAGAGTTCTGACTCCCTAATTCCTTGCAGTGGATTTATGGTTCATTCCCTTGTTTGATCAAATCACAGTTACCCAGCTGGCATAGCGACCCAATATGTAAATTTGACTTGATTTTGTAATAACTGAAATAATATTACATAATGACCAGCTACACAAAGTGCTGACACTGCAGAATGCAGAAACTTTCGCACAAATTATGCCTTCCACTTTATCTACTCTGCTGAACTATCTGCATCTGCTAAATGTTGGACACTACAGAGGTCTAGCTGTGTTACTACCCCATTTTTTCTGTGATTTAGTAGACCAAATCTCATCTGTCTCCAAACAGTATCAATCTATTGGAAATTCAGATAAAATTTACTTAATTTTCTAACCTAACAGTAATAATAAAACCATGGAAAACATTTCTGAGAAAGAACTCATTGCGCCTGTCCTGATGAGAATAATTTCTATGCCACTGGACACTCACTGGATTCAGCCCAGATGATCACACTGCATCATGCCTTGCAGCTATAATCTGGAGTGGACATTTCTGCACTCACATGGACAAGCATCATATTATTTAATATTTTCAGCATGGATCACCAAAAATATCAAAAAGGATGTAGTAGGATAATTCTCTGTCACTTCAAGGTTGACAGGCACATTCTACAGTGTTGCCATGTAACAATCAACATGCTGCTGGAGGAATTAAGTTTCCACAACCACTGCATTTCTTGAATGGCCTAACAATCTAGAAATGCAGATTTTATTTTGACAATGCAGTGTAAGAGTTGCCAAATTGACAGAAGCCTTAAATATGACAGGTGTAAGAAAATGTGAATAAGCCACCCTAAAACCACAAATTGGAAGCAGGGAAATTAACTGGATGGTCCTCCTCCTCATAGCTATCATTGTTTTACTTTTGTTTCAGTTTCTACATTATTAGCATATTTATATGAGACATATCAAGGAGTGGTTGCTAGAATAGACTGTTAGGCATAAATAAGAAAATAACTAATCATTCTAATGCAGGGCTCAAAGACCTCAAGTTCTTATTTAAAAAGGAATTCAACCCCCCTACGATGAAACTGCAGGTTACCTCGTTTTTATAATTTTATCAGGAACTTCAACTGCTAGGTATACTTGGGAACTGAAGAAACTCACTCACTATTCTCTGCCCCCTCCCCCCCGCCACCCCAAAAAAATAAATAAATAAATAAATAACCCCCCCCCCCACACACACACACACGTTATTATTATTATTATTATTATTATTATTATTATTATTATTATTATTAGTGATCTTCCTAATATTGTAACTAATTATTTTGAGTATTTTGAGCTTTAAAAGCTATATAAATATACGTTTATATGTCATGTCCTTTGTTATAGGAGGTTTTCACTAATAAAAATGTATAGTGGAACATAATTTAAAAAACAATCTTATGTTGTCAGTCACATTTCAATTCAAATCTAATTTCTGTCATCTAAATAATTGCTCAACAGTGTGTGAACAGCATTGTCAACACTGTACCCTCCACACACCATACAACTCCATCCCATTCTAATTAACCACAACAACAAACCTAATGCTTCCATCTCTTTGCAGCCACTATGTGAATATGTTCATAGCAGACAGTCACCTCATTTTGGAAGTGATGAACAAGGGTACCCAACTATCACACCATCATACACCTAACACAGCACCAGTACCCCACATCCATCCCCAACCTCCATAGTGGAATTCTCTAACTATAATACCACACACAGAAACATATGTGAATTCTTGTGGTCTATCCACTCTAAATAAGATCAACATCTCTGTTTGAAGCTCAAATGTGTCTTGGAACATTAGCATACCATTACACAATTTCCATATCCTTCATCCCTCTGGGTCCTAAGGTCTCTTTTCTATTCCCTGTGAGGTATAACCATCAACTCCTGGATTACCTAAGTTTAAAACAGCTCCTACATTTGTTTAGGATCTATGCATTATTGCCAATCAATCACTCCAGTGGGTATAATGTTATTGTCATCTTGTATCACCCAGAGACCATTGCCCCTAGAAGCACTTCTCTGCAAACCTCAAATAATCTCCTCATTGTGGATATTAGAACAGTTCACTTGACATCATGGGGAACCCTCACATTAACTTTAGGACAGGTGACAAGTGTAGTGTTTTATGATTAACTGCTCTATACAAATGTAGGCAGGCAGCTTGTGTACCCTCAGCTCAAAGCTTGCTTAATTCATTTAAGCTCTCACAACCTGTTCCACTGTTAAGAGCAGTCACTTATAAACTATGAACAATAAACTAATTAGGAGGCATTCCTTTTCCACCCACTCATTACTGTAGGCATGTAGACAAAATCTTAGGCAGTATCTTGATATTTAAACTTCTTGGCAGATTAAGAATGAATATTAGACTGAGACTTGACCTTAGGACATATGCCTGCCCTGGCAAAAATAAAGCTCGTGAGTTGTGCTTGGCTAGCTCTGTCAGTAGAGCATTTGCCCATGAAAGGCAAGTTCAAGCCTTTGTCCGGCACACAGTTTACATGTTCTAGGAAGTTTCATACCAGCACACACATTGATGTAGAGTGCAAATTTCGTTCTGGTAGCTCAATATTCCCAACAGAATCAACTACAGCTACTTACACAATACCCTACATCATGCTTTCCATAGGACTTGTGAACTGTTGTCAGTTTTATATGTTACACAAGTAACTGTTAGTTGTAACACTGTAGTTTTGGCCCAAAAACAGTGCACACTCAGTATTTCAACATTTTTCGACTCCATTCCAAATCTTTCAGAATTCCAGTGTCATGAAACTGTTCTGCCATTTACAGTTAATTCAGTGGGTATAAGATATGAAACAACAGAAAACCATTCTAGGCTACTTGGGACTGCACATTCATGGCTTCCTAGTGGTAGTTGCATATTTACTCATTCTATAATTGTTTACCTATTCTAGCATGTACTGCTTTATCATTAAAGTGATAAATCACCAGAAATGGTTGCAGATTTCTACTTAATGTTATCAGCTGTTCTAACATGTTCTCCTCCTCCTCCTCTGAAAATTACATGAACAGCACATGACAGAAAATGCTTCCAGCCTTCCAACTCACTGTTAAAGAAGGTGAAAGTAATTGACAAAGAAGTTTCTGAGAACTAACATAACAACATCACTATTGTCATAGTACTAACTACAGAATTTTGGTGCATACCACTGTTCACCTGTTGAGTATCAAAAGTTGCCTTATTAGTCTGTACAAAACAGAGCAAACTCTCATATTTTCTTAAGATTGTGTTACCTAATTTCATTCTGGATCTTTTGATTTGCACTAGCAAAGAGGAAAACAATTGGCATTACATATACCACTTTTGCAGATGTATTTGGCCTTATGGCAACAGTTTAATTCATATTAACAAGCATGATATCACAGAGCTACTGAGATATCAATACTAGAAACATTTTCTCACTGTTGTAGAAGCAGTTATGGTTGAAGAATAACAGTTTGCTAACAAAATGAAAGATGAGAGAAATTCTTATAAATTATGAGTAAAATGATATCCTTTCATGCGAAATAATAAATTCTCTTACTGTCACTTATTATGCAAAAATTGCTCAGAAAATGTCACCAAGTTTACAGAAGTAGCTAATTAATTTGGAAGAATGATTCACCTCCAGTCTCAAAAGTAAGTCAACAATAACTGACTTGCCAAACAACTTAGAGATGTTTCCAAAGTCTCAGCTTTTCCAATGGCAGGAACGTATTGTAGTATGATTGTATGGTTAGTTGGTTAGTTGGTCAGTTGGTCGCTTAAAGAGACCTGCATACTAGGTCTTCAGGCCATTTTCCTCAAACAGGATGACAGATTTTTTTTGCACGCATTCTATTTAGTGACGAAGCGTCATTCACCAACAGTGGTAATGTAACCTGGCATAATATGCACTATTGGGCAACAGATAATCCACGATGGCTGCGACAAGTGGAGCATCAGGGACCTTGGCGGTTTAATGTATGGTGCGTCATAATGGGAGGAAGGATAATTGGCCTCCATTTTGTCGATGGCAACCTAAATGGTGCAATGTATGCTGATTTCCAAAGTAATGTTCTACCAATGTTACTTCAAGTAGTTTCACTGCACGACAGAATGGCAATGTACTTCCAGCATGATGGATATCTGGCACATAGCTCATGTGCGATTGAAGCGGTATTGAATAGCATATATGATGACAGGTGGATTGGTCATCTAAGCACCATAACATGGCCTGCACGTTCACTGGATCAGACCTCCACAGATATCTTTATGTGGGGAAAGTTGAAGGATATTTGCTATTGTGATCTACCGAAAACTTCTGACAACATGCGTCAGCGAATTGTCAATTCATGTGCGAACATTACGGAAGGTGAACTACTCGCTGTTGAGAGTAATGTCGTTGCACGTATTGCCAAATGCAATGAGATTGATGGACATCATTTTCAGCATTTATTGCATTAATATGCTATTTACAGGTAATCAAGCTGGAACAGCATGCATTCTCAGAAATGATAAGTTCGTAAAGGTACATGTATCACAGTGGAACAACCGAAATAAAATGTTCAAACTTACCTATTTTCTATATTTTAATTTAGAAAACCTACCTATTACTAACTGTTCATCTAAAATTGTGAGCCATATGTTTGTGACTATTACAGCACCATCTATCACAAAGTGAAAAAAGTGGTCCAAATAAAACATTCATATTTCTCTATGTACAACATGAATATGTAATAAAAATGGAGGTTCCTATTTAAAAAACGCAGTTGATATCCGTTTGACCTATGGCAGTGCCATCTAGTGGGCCAACCATTGTGCCATCTGGTTTCCCCCTTCAAGCTAGACAATTTCTGTTATCTGTAGCTCTTTTATTTGACACTTATTTCGTGAGATATTTGGCCCAGTCACGATGAATGGACCACCCTGCATATATGTAAGATAAACAAGGTGAATGGACCACCAGACAAATTTGGCTGGGTGTCAACAAGACATTCTAGTGTGGTTGAAACAATGACACTGGTAGCAGTGCATTGGGTTTAGAATAAATGGATGGGCAGTGATAATTTTATAGCCTGCTTTCAGCTTGGATGGAAGCACCACTCTATCAAATGTGAGAAAGAATGCAGTTGGGCACTAAGGATAAATCTATCTTTTTCAGGGGGCAGGGGGATGATGGAGAGGGAGAGGGAGAGGGGGGGACTGGGGGAGATTGGGGGGGAGGGAGAGGGGAAGATGATGGGGGGATTGGGGGATGATGGGGGGATTGGGGGATGATGGGGGGGATTGGGGGGATGGGGGGGGCAGGGGGAGGGGGATGGGTATAGTTCTATGGGTCTCGACACGAACAGGGTAACTGTGGAGAAGTGAGGCAGCAAGCAGTAGTTGTGCTTGAGAATCAGCAGTGATCTCCAAAAGCAAAGGGGGAGATGGGGATGGGGATGGGGATGAAGATGGTGGGGCGTTGAGGTAGAGCAGGATTCCACAAGATCCACAATTGAAAGACACTGGTAGGACTTTGGGGCATACAGATTTGTGTCACGTGGTTGTGTTGTGGCAGCAAGTCTCTTGCCTGAGACGCACCACAGGGGAGTGTTTCTGGGAGGGAGCCTCATTACCGGCAGTTGCCAAAGAAGGGGCCACTACTTCAGCTGGGGTTAGGAAGAGGAGAGAGTAAAGGGCGACAATTGGGGGGCAAGGAAGAGGGAGGCGAGGAAAGGATGTAACTGTGTCAAAAGTAGATGTCATTGACACTGAATGATGATCAAATTTCTGATGAGCCTCAGTGTAAGGAACAGTCCAGCAACTTATCTCCTTTTCTTTCTTGTACGCCGGGGAATCAGGTGGGTGTGAAGACTGATGGTCCTGACAACACACACAGCTGGTGGAATTCAGGCTCCCCTCATGAGGTGGGTGCCCTCTGTCACCACATGGACAATCTGCTATACATCAAGAAGACGTGTGCCCAGAAAGCAAGCACACAAAGGACTTCAGGGGTGGGGAATGTATGGCGTCACATCACACCAGTAACACATAACTTTGACTTGCTCTGGGAGGGTATCTCCCTCAAATGCCAGAAGAAAGGAGGTGATTGGTGTGATTGTCCTTATGACCTTCGTGCACAAAATGAATGCCCTGACATTCAAGATTGCCCCAGAGTTCCTTACCAGTCGGAACGATAATGTCCATATGAGAAACGACTTTCTGAACCATATTCAGAGACTGCTGATGTTTCCAAGATGATAACAAGCATGAAGAGCTGCAGACTGAGCAGCAGTAGTAGTATTGATCGACAGTGAACTTAACTGCACTGTACTGAGAAATTCCAGTTCGCCAATCTTGTCTCCAATATTACCTCAAACGATAATGTCTTTGTGGTGGTGGGTGCATCATTGTCCTTCCTAATGCAGATCAGGTATTGGGGAAAGTGTGTCACCACAACTCAGCGAACCTGGCCCCCCTCACAGAGTGTAGCCAGGGAATTTAAGGCTGCAGAGTGTTATGAAGTAGTGGTCAATGATCTTTTACCTCTACAAGAGACAGCCACAGGAGAATGGCCAGAGTTTTGGAGCTTGATATGTTTCATATGGATATCATCTGCCCTGATACCACCCTATGATCAGGGGCCCTCCCCATTGGCACCACCCAGGCACACAGTGGCCTTTGCTGGAAGTTCTGATGCACCAGAATGACAAGCAACCACTCCTATGCACACACAGAGAGGCAAAAGCTCTGGTATCACAAGTGTAATCCCTGTGTACTCAGGTGAGTACATAACAGCCCTACCACACAGGCTGACTGCACATACTTGTGACCTAGGGAGTGGAGGGGTGCTGTGGCAAGGAAGGAAGAGGTGAAGGACGGGTGGAGAGGAATCCAGACTATAGACTCAAGGGAGGGAGTTGTTCCAAATGGTTCACACTACAGACAGAAAATTTAGAAGTCAAGGTCAAACTCCCAAAGAGGGACCAAAAAGGGAGGATGAAAATGAAGGGGCAAGGGAAATAAAACAAGAAATACAAGAATCAATTGAACACCCAGATCAACATAACGAACAGCTCAGAGGATAGGCAAAGGCGCTGGTGAAGGAGCAAGGATAGCAGCATCAGCAGCCTTGTTTCCAGTCAGACTGACTTGACCAAGGACCCAGTTAATTGTCACAGTGCCTCCCTCAAGACTGAGCAACTGGACTCTTTCTTGGACCTGTTGAACTGTGTACAACATATGTAGGTTTGGAAGGGCACAGAGAGAATACGAACAGATGATAATTGAAAAGCCTGTGTTGCCGGATGTACAGCATGGCCTGATACAGGACCAAGAGCATGGTTGCAAACACTAAGCATTGCTTTGGAAGCCAATACCAAAAATCTTCAGTGCCAATGATGAAGGCACACCTGAAACACAGTCAGAGTCATCATGTACACATACATTCTTTCATTAAGTTCCCAGGGATGTTCGAGAGACTTACATCAATATATATAGAATTTGGATTAGTTTCTTTAGAAAGCCAATGAAGTCCAAGGTGAACTTGGACCACCACATGAAGTGAAGGTGGTGAATGGTTCACATCCATCAGAAAATTGGAGGGTAGCATGAAGTTAAGCTGCCAGAGTGAAAGTGAACTGCAGAGGGTAACAGAAGAGAGATGCTCACCAAACTGGCCATCAAAGGAGTCATTGAAGGAGGCATAGAAAGAGTGGCAGAGCATGGAAAACAAATGGCATGTGTGTCTGCTGACTAGAGCATCATGCCAGTATGACAGCAGTAGTTTGGCAGCTTCTTCATAGGTACTTTCAACCAGGCTAGTTTAAAATGCACCAATGACTGAATGGATTCCATGATGGTGGATTGTATTTAGATGACATAAGGTCAGTAGTCTGCGAGGAATGGTAAGAATGGTACTGTAAGTGCCATAAGGTAAAACACAGGGCTTTCAACTAGCCAACAACCTGTTAGCAACACGGTAAGGTACATTTTCCTTCATGTGGATTTCCTGGAGAGCCTGCTCATCAAGAGGCACAGGACATTCTTGTGACAAGGCGGCATCATCTCCATTACAATTGATACAGTGGGGAGGAGGAGGTGGGTAATCATCCTCCTGAGCATCCCTTCAACAAGTAAAGCATTTTACAGTGTTTTTACAGGAGATTAGAGTGTGGTTTTAATGTTGACATTAGTAGCAAAGCATCACATTTCAAATGTATGATCAGACTGTGGTAACTTCAAAACCTGCTTTGATCTTTGATGGAAGCACAACTTTATCAAAAGTGCATAGAAGTAATGTAGCATTAACCATTTATGTTACCTGATGCACTGCAGTGATGCCCTGATCAGAGAGGTAAGTATGGATTTCTCCCTCGGTCAGACCATCAAGTATTCGA
Source organism: Schistocerca piceifrons (assembly GCF_021461385.2). Taxonomy (NCBI): domain Eukaryota; kingdom Metazoa; phylum Arthropoda; class Insecta; order Orthoptera; family Acrididae; genus Schistocerca; species Schistocerca piceifrons. The sequence goes on from NC_060139.1 coordinate 1,078,846,556, forward strand.
GTGCAAAGAACAACTCAAGAAGAATTGTGTGTTTGGTGGTGCTCAACATGAACAGTATAACGATGAAGGAGAGAAGCTTTATGCAGTTGTTGGGCTTTAAAATCACTATTGGTTTCAAGAAACAAAATATCATTACGTAGACAAAAATCAAGATTTCACAGGGTCAGCAATTACACCAAAACCTTCTTGAATAATGAATGGACTAACGGCAGCAAAAAAATGACCACATTCAGTACATGATATCATGAGAAGCCAAATTGCAACTCAGAGTGCCTTATTTTTCAGCCTCATACCATTCATGTTACATAGAATGAAACTGAGATGAAGGTAAGTGGCACATTGTGAAAAAATTGCCAATGGCTGCCAGCATCTCTGATGGCGAGCTCATTCCAACCAAGCAGAACAACATTTTTGGTTCTGTGTCTGATGTCTACTTTTATGGAAGTTGCAACTAATGAATTTCGTCATTCAGATCTATTTTGAAGCTAGACAAATTTTCTCATAAATTCTGACCTTAGAATGGAGGGCAGTATAGGTAAATTAAGATAAGGCAGTATATGACTCAAATTTAGTCAGAAATGACTCAATCTCTGCATCCAGTTTTAAAAAAAATGTTGAATGAGCTGTCAGCATAAGGCAGCTAACACTTATGAATTTCGATAGTTACCTTAGGTTCTGATTTTACCTACTGATGTTCCTACTTTCTTTACACATTATTAAACAGCCTTTAATATTTTCTGAGCCCAGACTCTCACCATTTTATTTTCCACACACCAAACAGTGTGAAACATCTGTGGGAAAACAGATGTGATTGTAATATTATTGAAATCAATAAGGCAGGACTGAATGTTTTTAAATAAATTATGTAAAGCTCTTACACACTAGTACAACTCAAGTCAGCATGCACTATATGTAAGCCCCATATCCCAAAGTCCTTAAATGCAGGACCCTCTGGATTACCCTAGACTGTGAGCTCCACGGACACCTAACAACTTTTCTTTTCCATTTTAGCTTAGACTAGCATGCATCTACCTCAAATCCAATATTCTTTTAGTGCAATTTTTTTCCAAAAACACTGAAGTAAGACAGCTGCTCTGAATCTCACCCAACACTAATCCAAAAATGGAAACAAAACTGTACAAATAGATCAAACTCAGTCACTACCATGTCACAGGCGCCAACATTATCCTACAGTTGTTTGGTTAAAAATGCCTTAGTCTGAACATGATACTGTAATTTATTTTTGACTTAAAGATGCATTTTGGAGGCAACGTTACTGTCTGGGAATGCACTTGGTAAGAGATAAACGAGCTGCCAATGTTCCCAGAAGATAGGTGGTTCACAACAGCTAGACACAAATGTATCTCTGCCTCCATCACAGCACCCTCTGCAAGTAATGTAGCATCATTGACCGTTGGCCAGAAGTTCCTGCAGTAGGTGCTCAATGTCACTACTTCAGGGTAGTATCTACATAGTTGCTAGGACACACCGCAACTGTATGATACACTCCCTGCATGCACAACAGTAGGTGAATTAGAAATACTACTTTTCTTTACTGAAATTAGTAATGTCACACTACCTGCAATTCTTTCTTTCCATTTCTTATGAGCCACTTACAACCCACCCACTTTTTTTACGTATCTCCTTGACAGGGTCCAAAGACAGGCAATATAATTTTCCGTATGTACGTGTAATTGAAAGTGGTTTATGACGACTCACATCAACATTGGAAGTGTTAGCCAGTCAGTACAGAAATGATGCAAGGAGTTCCCACATAGTCCCATAGTCATCACTCACGCTGTGGCCACCTGAATTTCACCGTTGCTGGAATGGGCTTTAGCTCAATGTTAACTAAACCAACAACCTTATGCCAAAGACCAGTAACTGCTTGACATTGTTCTAATTACACTATTTTATTCCTACCACTGAAGAGCTATAATCACTTATTCATACACAATGCTATCAGAATTATTGCTTTTGGCATGTACAGCAGTAATTTTTTAATATATATCCAAAACAATGTACTGTGTGCATTCCTAGCACACCCTGAAATTGCTGGTTCAAAAGAAATTGATATGAATAGCCCACAAATTCCCCAAAAACAAAACGTTTGTGTGATTAAATTATATTAGCAAACAAGGTAATACATTTGGATGTATGTGAATACAAACAGCACCATATATTCCTGAATGTAAACATCGAATATTCATCACAACTCCTAGTCAGTCAAATCATGCTGCAAAAGCACAAGCACTAGTGTAACTGAGGCCACACTGCAGCGACAGGCATGCAATCCATTCCATATCAACAACAAACCTCCACACAGCTTGTCTGCATTCAGCCAGCCCAGACTCCCCAACTTAGCAACTGCTGTGGACTGCATGGGCGGGAGAAGTTGGGGAATGCCAAAGTCCCGACGGATGGTGGTTGCGAAGCACCGATGTGAGTGCGAACAGCGAGAGCAGCGAGAGCAGCACTGCATTGAGAAAAGCAGGGGGGGCAAGCGAATGCCTCTGCTCCAAGAAGCAAATCAAATACTGTGCCTTTTTAGGTAAAATGCAATCATTACTTGAGTTTCCCCAAGTTTCCCCACAACAACAAAAATTCTGGAGTCTTCCCTTTTTTCCAGGATGCTGGACACCCTGTTATCAGACAATGAAAGTGCCTCTTTGTGTGCTACCACTTGCAAAAACGTCATTTCAACATCTTGAACTGTTTATTAAGTATGACCTATGCTACTACCTAACAATTCACAATGCACACAAGAGAAACTGTCCTCCAGATATGAAAAATGGATGAGTTGCCATTCTGTTCTCCATTTCATGTGAAATATGATATCTACATTTCATACACACAGATTTAATCAGTCCTCTATTGAGCAAAGTTAGACCAACAGCCCAAAATCAAATTTTTTCACTGAACAGCTTTCTTAAAATCGGACGACAAGTAATTGGTAGCAGCGGGAGTGGCATGTCAGTAGAGGTGGCAGCATTACGTGAGCAATACAGTAACAATGAAGCCATGGTCAGCACAGATTGCAGCGATACACCTGTAGCAGTCTGAGGTTTAAAGCATTGGGATTTGTCAGCTGAATGATGAACAGTTGTATCTGCTTAATTAAAACAACTAAGAACAACAAATCAATACAGGAGATGAAAATTAACTGGTATATAAACTAGCAATAAGTGAAAATAGTTTTATAGGCTTTAGGAAGGAGTACAGATAACTTCTTACGACACTGTTGTGCAGCAGAGTATTATTTTTAGTGCGGTTAGAAAAACTTTAAAGTTGTTCCCCATGCAATGCCAGAAGCCGAGCAGATGTGCCACAGGGCAGGCAGAATTTCAGCAAAAGAGACAGTGCGACCAGTATCACAGAAGCTATCGTAAACCCGAATGGACGTATTGCTCAAGCAAGAGCTGTAGTAAAATGACAACATGGAAACAGAGGCTTATGTCATAATGGTGACTGCACAATATGTTGCAAGAAAGCTTAAACTGGACAAGATACTGGACATTTAGTTGCTGACAGCACATAAAGAGCATCTGCAATGTGAATTGGTCAAGCACTGAAGCAACTGAGATAGCCGATCAAATGAAAACACCAGAACAAATCGTGTCATTTATGCCTGACAAGAGCAGAACACACATGCCCATCCTGCACCAATCCTACCACTAATGAGACAGAGATCTGTTCAATCCCTGCTGTCCTGTTTAGACCAGAGACTTATGTCAGTAGATCACCTCATCTGGTCACCTACGCTCATCTACGTAGCAGCCAGTTCCGTCAGGAGCAGCTCGGTCACTGTGAGGTGCAGTAACTACCGAATCGAAACTGGCAGGTTTCTGTGATTGCCATCACCTGGAAGGCGTAACTGTCAGAGCCGGGATGAAGATGATCATTCGCCACCACGTGGGCGAGCCACTGCCACTGTTTGGTTCTGTTCCCATGGCGTACTCTTTCGCTACCGGTCTGTCTCTCCCATCTGGAGGCCACAGCAGTTCTTTTAAAGGTGTCCAGTATTCCAGGCAGCACTGTAGACACTTTCTCCATTTACAGTCAGTGGTAGGGTCATGGCTGCTCTTGCCACTGTCTCTCAGAAGACACATGCAGCTGGAGTCAGCACAGTTGTGGCCGAGTGCTGACACAGACCAGACGACCAGCCCCATAATGTCACAACTGCCGAGCCGACCCACTACAGACTGTGTGCCGACTGCTGACTAGTATATTCCACAGTGCTGTGCTTCCACCTGCCCTGCTCACACCAGCTGCCCCATCGATGAAGCTTCTGAGGTCCTATTTTGTGGACAATAGATATTCAACATTGTATTACTGTTTCACTTATCTACCACCTGAGTTGCCGAATACATCTACCTGAGGTGACATGTCCGTCTACATTCTGAGCTCCACACTGTTCAACGTTGCAACTCCTGCTACACCTAGCAGTGGTGCTAATGGTTGGTGACTGCATCTTTGGTAGGCTTTCATTTTGTGTGCTGTGGTCACAAATATAAGGAGATTCAATCAGACAAATTTGGAAGGAACTTCTGTAAAACCACAGGAGACTTCTCACCTGTCCCATTTTGAGAGCAAACCTGAGGGATGAAACTTACAGGCTGTAAGATGCCACTATTTTACAATGTATCTGGGCACATGCTGCCTGTACAAAGGCAGTGTCACTTACATGTAGGGTTAGCCATGAACCAAAGCAATGTACCTAATCTAGGTGGGCCATTATAAGGCGCAAAGTTTAGTTTACCAAATGCCTACAGCTGTGTACTTGCAGCACTATGCCTTCCTAATTTTTGTATATGTCAGATGGAGGCTACATAAATGGCAGAAACAATTGCAGCAATGAGGCATGAAGTAGTTTAGGTCTTTAAGTGGTAATTAGCCACATTGTTGGAAAGTTATGTCACATTACAGAGATGGATACCTTACAAACCAGTGGTAGTTGAGCACAATCCAAGTTGAAGGAGGCAAAAACACTTTTGAATGTACCTATCACTTCTGTAAACCCAGTATGAGATAGTCTCTTGACTTTTTCCAGAGGAAGCAACTGAGGATGTGTATGTATTTACTAATGAACAGCTCAACTGTCTGCTGTGCTCTGATAGACTGTGGACCTCCAGAGACTGTTTTCATTTAATCAAATTATGTTTTATGTTGTTTTCAGACTGCAACACCATCCAAGCATTTCATGCAAATTAACACCATATAAGTACAGTCTTTTCAGAACGTACTTTTTATCGAAAGTCATTTCTGGTAGCTCGAGTCTGAAGATTTGTTGATCATGCTTTTTCCATATGAACTTTCATTATGTATCAGCTATTTCTTCATATCTAACCCAGAACTCTAATACCAATTTTCATAAACTTAGCCTTAATTATTTTCATCCCCTATTTCACACCCTTAGGAGTGGAATTTCAGCCAATCTTCTCTTAAGCAATGCCTACAGTGCAAGATCCACACCTCCTTCAAATTTAAAGTTTCCATCCTTAGTGGTCTGGGCTGGACAATGATTCAGTCCGCTCACTCTGCTCAGTCCAGTCAGTCCACTCAGTCCATTGCCTTTGATACATAGATATTTGAAGGCTGCTGCTAAATTTGGTCATTGGAAATGCAAAATGTGCTTGCACATCACTCAGTGATGGTCGATGGGTGGCAGAGCAGCTTGCCTTGAAGGACTAAATCAGGGGCGGGCAGTTAACAGGTGTTCTGCGTGCACACAGGGGCAAGCTGGCCACCCGCTTACCTCCCGTCCCCACCATACCTTCAGTCCGCTCCTTCCTCTGCAATGCGTTTTGTTTCCTAGCTTGCTTTATTGATGAAGGAATAAGATTAGTAGGAGTGCTAGAAAGATGTCATGTTTTGAAAGAGTACCTATTACCTACGACACTTTTTATTTATCTATCACAGGCGGAGTGGTACAAAATTTCTACATACAGACAAACACAAACAGTTACTTAAATTTTCATCACTGATGTTTGCTCTTAACTGACACTTACTAATTCAGCAAATGGTTTTCGAGCTCTCGCTATATTAAGCGCAATCTTGTAACTTGCACGTACCGCTGAGCTATTATTCCTGTCATCCTGAAAAATTGAAAACAGTGCTCCATAAAATGTTATATCAGTTAGACGAGAGACATGACGAAAGGAAGTCGCAGATCTCTCGTGATGACAGCAACTACGACAGATTCATCTAGTATCGTCAGATCGCTCTTCTTAAGCTCAATTTCCCCATCCGCTCAGAATCCAACAGTAAATTGTACTCATCGTGAAATTTATTATAATGGCCTTCAATATTAAACTTCCGCTGACCAGCAAGAATACTGCCACATATTAAACATTTCGAATTTTCACGTTTTTGCACAAAGAAAAAATGATTCTCCCATTACTTTTTAAAAGATAGCAAATCTCCACTTCTCCGTTTCCTTGTTTCACCCTGCATTTTCCGGTTCTTGAAATACAACGTTCACTACGTAGTGGTCGCTTCGCATCAACGTCCACAGCTTAGCCTGGCACTACACTGCAGCAACCTGCCGGCTGTCGCCAACTGCCCCAGTCGACGATTGCACGCGAGCAGCACACGTGCAGTGCTGTGCACTCATGAGCCACGTGCAACGTTTGCCCATCCCTGGACTAAATAAAGCTCAAAAGTTTGAACATCTAGTTTTACCAGTGGTACCCTAACACGAAATATGGTTGGTCAAAAAAGCACATTGAGTCAGTAGAATCACTTTCAAGGAGGGTCATAGACGTAATGTGCGAAACTATTAACCGATTCGGAGTGAGGAAACAATTTTTCTGCAGGAGGCAGAGAAGAGGAAGTTAGATGTGTGTTGATGGGACTTCCAGCTGATAATGAGAAGGGTAAGAATGGGGAACTCTAGCAATGCCACCAACCTTCATATTACTAATGTGTAAGTATGATATAAGGCATGTGATCATCTGAATAGGAGTGTGTGTGGTATGAGTGTTCGTTGAATAATTGTTACGGTCTTTCACAGAAACAAAGACAATATTGGAAACAATCCAAAGAAATTAATTTACTCTAACAAGTGACTGAAGACTGCGGGTCCTTTGTACCAGGACAGACAGCACCCTAAACAATGTCTAGATGTTTGTAAGAGTTCTGGTTCACCCTGTACGATTTCACCATCTATGAACATTGTGGACAATATTTTTCACTTCAGTTTTATTAGATCATTTGATATCATGATTCTCAACATATATAAAAATTCACTGCTAAATAAAAATACACATGGCAAAACTTAAGCCCAATAAACAACAACTTCATCACACAGTGATTAGATCAGATTCAGTTTTCCTTCCATAGCCCCAAAAATGGGGTAATTCTCATGGGTGTGGAACAAGACAAAGTATGACAAACACAAAACATTTGAATGTTTGATACACCAATCATTTGTCAGGAGATTGTCAAAATATGACAGTACTTTACACTAAATTTGAACTGCTTGTATTTACAAAATTAATGCACTGTCAGCATGAAACATTTCTGCAATTTTAATAGATTTATCATACACAAAATACCTAACAGTGACTGTTGTGATGAAGCGTTAACAACACTGAAATCTGACATTTTAACTTAAGCCCATTTGAAAGTCCCTGTTACGATATTCATCTATAGAGCAGAAAGAGCTGTCTATTCAGGTGCAATTGAATAATCTGTTTAAACTGCTCTTTACTCAGAAACCAAGCTTTCAATGGGAGGATGCAGCAAGACCTACACCACCCCCTCAGGTAATCAATGAGGGCAAAAAGCTCTACATGAGTGGGACGAATGGATACCACCTTCAAGGGCAAAACATTAACACCAGGCAAGCCACTTTGGTGCTGTCTACTAGCACTAGAGGTAGTGTGTTAGGAAGATTACAATACCACCTCAAAGCAGCCAAATTTGAGCAGTCTGTGAGTAAGTGGCCACAAAAGGTGGGTTCTACACTGGCAACAAGGGGGATCCTCACATCAGAACATGGCCAAGAATCAGCTTCCAGCAATCTATGACATATAAATGGCTAAAGGTGCAGTTCTACAACTCAAACTTCCAGAATTGGCACACTGGTGGCCAGGTTGGCCAACTGGTCAGTTTGTTTATTTCTAAAAATCCCAAAATTACTGGGTGTCCAAGTGAAAACAACTGGCCATCCACCTTGATGTAGCTCCAAGACGAGATTCTGGATAGCCATAATTAGCAGGTGAGGAGATTAGTACTATTCTATAGCCTTAAGGCTGCACAGGGAGTTGCTGCAGATTAGGATACTTTTGCCAGTGCAAGAATGAATACGGCTAAGGGCTAGTTTAGCAGCCGTTAAAGCAGCAGTGAACACACAACAGCAATTTGGAAGAGAATAAAGTTCATTACACTGTGCATTTGCATTTGCAAAGCAGCTTTGTCAGCTGTTGAGCCATCAGTGAATACCTCGTCCAAGCTGTGATATGTCTTAAGGCCAGTCAAGAACAGGCAGCCAAAAATCATGGGCCGAAAAGAATCTTTTGGACAAAAGGAGACAGACAAATCAGAGTTCTGGGTACTAGCCATGGGGGCAGATGCTATGTCTCCCAGATCAGATGAAACAGTGGAGGCAGTTGCAGTTATGGGAGTTGGAACTCCCTTCCAGGGGAAATGACAGAGCAGTTGGGGTGTTCAGGGAAGTTATGAATGCATATAATGTAATTCAGTAGCTGTTTTTGTTGTCTGACAGGTAATGGAGGGAGTCCAGCCTTGGCCAGTAGGCTGTTCACTGGGCTATTTTGAAAGGCTCTCGTATCTGCAATGCTGAGAGTGTTACTGAACCACATGCAAGGCTTCTATAATTAAGATGGACAGAAACGGCTTTGTACGTATGTGAAACCATAGAGCCCTCTGCTACCAAACTAATGTTACTGAGCCAGTGGAATGGACTGAAGTGTTGCCAGCACTTTTGCTTAAGTTGGAGAATGTGGGAAGCCACACCAACCACAAATCACAGACCAATACCAAAAAGTGGTGCACCCCAACCAAAACAGCCCGCCGCGCACCCCCAAACAGCCCGCCGCGCACCCCCAAACAGCCCGCCGCGCACCCCCCAAACAGCCCGCCGCGCACCCCCAAACAGCCCGCCGCGCACCCCCAAACAGCCCGCCGCGCACCCCCAAACAGCCCGCCGCGCACCCCCAAACAGCCCGCCGCGCACCCCCAAACAGCCCGCCGCGCACCCCCAAACAGCCCGCCGCGCACCCCCAAACAGCCCGCCGCGCACCCCCAAACAGCCCGCCGCGCACCCCCAAACAGCCCGCCGCGCACCCCCAAACAGCCCGCCGCGCACCCCCAAACAGCCCGCCGCGCACCCCCAAACAGCCCGCCGCGCACCCCCAAACAGCCCGCCGCGCACCCCCAAACAGCCCGCCGCGCACCCCCAAACAGCCCGCCGCGCACCCCCAAACAGCCCGCCGCGCACCCCCAAACAGCCCGCCGCGCACCCCCAAACAGCCCGCCGCGCACCCCCAAACAGCCCGCCGCGCACCCCCAAACAGCCCGCCGCGCACCCCCAAACAGCCCGCCGCGCACCCCCAAACAGCCCGCCGCGCACCCCCCAAACAGCCCGCCGCGCACCCCCAAACAGCCCGCCGCGCACCCCCAAACAGCCCGCCGCGCACCCCCAAACAGCCCGCCGCGCACCCCCAAACAGCCCGCCGCGCACCCCCAAACAGCCCGCCGCGCACCCCCAAACAGCCCGCCGCGCACCCCCCAAACAGCCCGCCGCGCACCCCCAAACAGCCCGCCGCGCACCCCCAAACAGCCCGCCGCGCACCCCCAAACAGCCCGCCGCGCACCCCCCAAACAGCCCGCCGCGCACCCCCAAACAGCCCGCCGCGCACCCCCAAACAGCCCGCCGCGCACCCCCAAACAGCCCGCCGCGCACCCCCCAAACAGCCCGCCGCGCACCCCCAAACAGCCCGCCGCGCACCCCCAAACAGCCCGCCGCGCACCCCCAAACAGCCCGCCGCGCACCCCCAAACAGCCCGCCGCGCACCCCCAAACAGCCCGCCGCGCACCCCCAAACAGCCCGCCGCGCACCCCCAAACAGCCCGCCGCGCACCCCCCAAACAGCCCGCCGCGCACCCCCAAACAGCCCGCCGCGCACCCCCCAAACAGCCCGCCGCGCACCCCCCAAACAGCCCGCCGCGCACCCCCAAACAGCCCGCCGCGCACCCCCAAACAGCCCGCCGCGCACCCCCAAACAGCCCGCCGCGCACCCCCAAACAGCCCGCCGCGCACCCCCAAACAGCCCGCCGCGCACCCCCAAACAGCCCGCCGCGCACCCCCAAACAGCCCGCCGCGCACCCCCAAACAGCCCGCCGCACACCCCAAACAGCCCGCCGCACACCCCAAACAGCCCGCCGCACACCCCAAACACCCTGAGACTGAAGGATGCAACAATTGCTTGCTCACCATGCATCTGAACAAGTTACAGGTGACTTTGGTAAGAGTGACTGGACATTAACTGTCCATGTCTATGGGGTTGTTACCCAGCTTCAGTATTAAATCTATTGTGGTTTCTTACCACTGAGATGGTAACTCCGCCGTAGTCCAAATCCAATTAAAGAGGGCAAGGCTGTGTTGCAGCCTATCCACTGAGAGATGTTTAAGCATTTGGTTGTGGATGCAGTCTGGACACTGGGCTCTGTCAAGGCAATGGGGTAGTGCACAGGAGACTTCCCATTCACTAATTAGAACATTATATGGCTCAAGGTGGGATGTAGTGAAACTTAAGTGCAGTCCCTACAGCCAATATTTTATGAGCTGAAATGTGGGGCAGTAATTCTTGGGCACAGATGAGCAAGCATAATGCTCAGCAAATTGTTTAGCAACAGTGTCTCGATTAGTATAAATGGCACCATCTAGGGAAATAGTTTGTACACTTGCAGGGGACTGGAAGCTGTAGAAGCATCTGTCTTTGCCTAAACCTGTCATGGAGAGGTATGTGATCCAATGATAGAAACTTAAAATTCCCAGGACTCTTGCTTTCACCATTTAAATAGGTAGTGGATGTGGGCAGGGATCCATTTACAGGCAAAGAGAAACTCCAGTGGAGGATGCCACTTATGGTGCTTGAGAGCCCACCCACGATCTCTACAAGTCAGTGATCTCAAGTCCAACAGGGTACTATCTTCCAAAGGGAAAGGGGGTGGCTTGCTTTCATGCAGTTCTGTGGTGTACAGCTGTATCAATACAGCCATGTGATGGGGACCTTAAAATGACAGCAGATGTGTACCCTCCCTAGTCAACACTATATAGAACTGATCTGGCAGTGTGTCCAGGGGAGCAATGCTAAGGGACAGACAGAAAGATCAGGAAGTTTTCACTACCACACAGGTCACTGTTTGACAGTGATCCACATTTTTCTGGACTGTTCCAATCTATCAACACTGTGGCAGACTCTCAATCTCTGTGACTTGCTACCCATTGTATTAGGAGATGATGCTTCAATGGCTGACGTAGTTTTATGTTTTATTTGTGAAGGGGGCTTTTACCCCTCACTGTAAGGAAGGGCCACTTAGTCTTATCAGCCCACTGACAAGTTGGCAGAATGCTCTGTTGTCTACTTTGTCCAGAGTGTCTGCGGCTGTCCGAACTGGCCCTTGCCCTACCTGATCTTTTACTCTTCCTCCCCTCCCACCCTTCCATGTGGTCAGTTCACCTTGTTTGTCTTAAATCTATATACACTTTTCTTGCCCCATTTATGTTGTTAGTCTTTCCTAGACATTTCTAAGTGGAGTACCACTTGTATGACCGGAGGGAATAGTAGTAGTAGTAGTAGTAGTAGTAGGGGGATGGGGATGGATGTCCCCTCTTTGCAGTCTGTTTTTGGGAGCATCCAGCTGCTCCCTGGATAGGGCACTCCACCTGCCTTTTTTCCTATATACTCCCTGTCTTCTTTTTTGTTCCTCACCTAACCTTCATTGACCTTTAAGACAAGTCTGTTTGAGGAAAATGGCCTGAAGACCTAGTATGCAGGTCTCTTTAAGCGACCAACTGACCAACTAACCAACTAACCATACAATCATACTACAATACGTTCCTGCCATTGGAAAAGCTGAGACTTTGGAAACATCTCTAAGTTGTTTGGCAAGTCAGTTATTGTTGACTTACTTTTGAGACTGGAGGTGAATCATTCTTCCAAATTAATTAGCTACTTCTGTAAACTTGGTGACATTTTCTGAGCAATTTTTGCATAATAAGTGACAGTAAGAGAATTTATTATTTCACATGAAAGGATATCATTTTACCCATAAATTATAAGAATTTCTCTCATCTTTCATTTTGTTAGCAAACTGTTATTCTTCTACCATAACTGCTTCTACGACAGTGAGAAAATGTTTCTAGTATTGATATCTCAGTAGCTCTGTGATATCATGCTTGTTAATATGAATTAAACTGTTGCCGTAAGGCCAAATACATCTGCAAAAGTGGTATATGTAATGCCAATTGTTTTCCTCTTTGCTAGTGCAAATCAAAAGATCCAGAATGAAATTAGGTAACACAATCTTAAGAAAATATGAGAGTTTGCTCTGTTTTGTACAGACTAATAAGGCAACTTTTGATACTCAACAGGTGAACAGTGGTATGCACCAAAATTCTGTAGTTAGTACTATGACAATAGTGATGTTGTTATGTTAGTTCTCAGAAACTTCTTTGTCAATTATTTTCACCTTTTTTAACAGTGAGTTGGAAGGCTGGAAGCATTTTCTGTCATGTGCTGATCATGTAATTTTCAGAGGAGGAGGAGAACATGTTAGAACAGCTGATAACATTAAGTAGAAATCTGCAACCATTTCTGGTGATTTATCACTTTAATGATAAAGCAGTACATGCTAGAATAGGTAAACTACTATAGAATGAGTAAATATGCAACTACTACTAGGAAGCCATGAATGTGCAGTCCCAAGTAGCCTAGAATGGTTTTCTGTTGTTTCATATCTTATACCCACTGAATTAACTGTAAATGGCAGAACAGTTTCATGACACTGGAATTCTGAAGGATTTGGAATGGAGTCAAAAAATGTTGAAATACTGAGTGTGCACTGTTTTTGGGCCAAAACTACAGTGTTGCAACTAACAGTTACTTGTGTAACATATAAAACTGACAACAGTTCACAAGTCCCATGGAAAGCATGATGTAGGGTATTGTGTAAGTAGCTGTAGTTGATTCTGTTGGGAAGATTGAGCTACCAGAACGAAATTTGCACTCTACATCAATGTGTGTGCTGGTATGAAACTTCCTAGAACATGTAAACTGTGTGCCGGACAAAGGCTTGAACTTGCCTTTCATGGGCAAATGCTCTACTGACAGAGCTAGCCAAGCACGACTCACGAGCTTTATTTTTGCCAGGGCAGGCATATGTCCTAAGGTCAAGTCTCAGTCTAATATTCATTCTTAATCTGCCAAGAAGTTTAAATATCAAGATACTGCCTAAGATTTTGTCTACATGCCTACAGTAATGAGTGCGTAGAAAATGAATGCTTCCTAATTAGTTTATTGTTCATAGTTTATAAGTAACTGCTCTTAACAGTGGAACAGGCTGTGAGAGCTTCAATGAATTAAGCGAGCTTTGAGCTGAGGGTACACAAGCTGCCTGCCTACATTTGTATAGAGCAGTTAATCATAAAACACTACACTTGTCACCTGTCCTGAAGTTAATGTGAGGGTTTCCCATGATGTCAAGTGAACTGTTCTAATATCCACAATGAGGAGAGTATTTGAGGTTTGCAGAGAAGTGCTTCTAGGGGCAAAGGTCTCTGGGTGATACAAGATGACAATAACATTATACCCACTGGATTGATTGATTGATCGGCAATAATGCATAGATCCTAAACAAATGCAGGACCTGTTTTAAACTTACGGAATCTAGGAGTTAATGGTTATACCTCACTGGGAGTAGAAAAGAGCTCATAGGACTCAGAGGGATGAAGGATATGGAAATTGTGTAATGGTATGCTAATGTTCCAAGACACATTTGAGCTTCAAACACAGTTGTTGATCTTATTTAGAGTGGATAGACCACAACAATTCACATATGTTTCAGTGTGTGGTATTAGAGAAATCCACTATGGAGGATGGGGATGGGGAAGGATGGGGTACTGGTGCTGTGTTAGGTGTATGATGGTGTGATAGTTGGGTACCCTTGTTCATCACTTCCAAAATGAGGTGACTGTCTGCTATGAACATATTCACATAGTGGCTGCAAAGAGATGGAAGCATTAGGTTTGTTGTTGTGGTTAATTAGAATGGGATGGAGTTGTATGGTGTGTGGAGGGTACAGTGTTGACAATGCTGTTCACACACTGTTGAGCAATTATTTAGATGACAGAAATTAGATTTGAATTGAAATGTGACTGACAACATAAGATTGTTTTTTAAATTATGTTCCAATATACATGTTTATTAGTGAAAACCTCCTATAACAAAGGACATGACAAACTAACTTATATTTATATAGCTTTTGAAGCTCAAAGTAATTAGTTAAAAAATTCGGTAGATCACTAATAGTAGTAGTAGTAGTAATAATAATAATAATAATAATAATAATAATAATAATAATAATAATAATAATCCTGTGGAGGCCTGGGAAAAGAATAGGTCTCCGGTATGTTCTGCCAGTCATAAAAGTGGATGAAAAGAACAAACCACTAATAGGGCTAACCCCCCTTCTAGTGTGATGAGTTGGTTCAGGACAGAACTAAAGAAGCCTCGGACAAGCGCCATCATGGTCGGGGACGACGCTTGAACCCTATGCCCGCCCACAATGGTAACAACACTGCTAGCTAACTGGAAACTGATTTAAATCCAAATAGAGGTGTTTTGCAGGATATGCTTCCTGCAACCACCCTAGAAGGAAAACAAAGACAGAGGATGAGATGGTCAGATGAAGTTAATCGACATCTCATGTTCTGTTATTACCAAGCAACAAACCTAGGACCAACACAACTGGATACAGATCACAAGTATACACAACATATATTACCAGATACCCAGAATTAAAATTTTTAACAGAACGATGACTAGCTGATCAGATCTGTGTAATAATCAAAAATAACAGGATACCACAGTCAGAATTAGAAAACATCACACAACAAGTACAACAAATACTGGAACAAAATAATGTGCAGTCAGAAGAAGAAGAAGAAGAAGAAAATACAGTAATGGACTCAAACATCCCAGAGCAAACAAACAAAGAACAACATGCATCAATTAGACAGAGGAAAACGAAATCTTAAGACAGCCACCAGAACAAGTACAAATAGAATACGAAGTGACACACATGTTAGATATGGAAGAAAAATTTCAGCTGACATACATAGAATACAAAGACACAAATACAGACATTAGACCATTCTTGCATAGACTGCCAAATAACCCACAAGTCGAAACAACAATAACAACTATCAACACAATCATACACAACAAGCTAAATTAAAAACAACTATGGAAGAGTTACAACTACTGGTTTATGTAAAAGCACTTACTACACTAAATATACACACTAGGCAGAAACCAGAACCAACCAACACACAGAAGAAATCCACAAAACCAGCATGGCAACACAGGCTACAGATCAGAATAGAAAAACTGAGAAAAGACATCGGACAGCTAACACAATTTATAAGAAATGAAATGTCAGAAAAAAAAAATAAAAAAGGTTAGGTAAAATCTCAAAACAAGAAGTGATAGAGCAATTAGATGAAAAGAAGCAGTAATTACAAGCATTGGCCAAACGACTTAGAAGATACAAAAAAGTGAAAATAGAAGGAAACAAAACCAAACATTCAACACAAACCAAAAGAAATTTTACCAGACAATAGATAACACACACATTAAAATTGACAATCCACCAAACATAACAGACATGGAACACTTCTGGAGCAACATATGGACAGACACATACAAGATGATACCACAAATGCCTGAAGTGATAATTTTGCAACATGAAGTCACGCAAGCAATTAATTCTACTCACAATTGGAAAGCCTCTGGAAAAGATAAAATAGCAAATTTCTGGCTAAAGTAGTTCACCTCAATACATTCACATCTAACTAAATTATTTAACAGTTACATTGCAGACCCATACACATTCCCGATAAACTTACACAAGGAATAACTTATCTGAAACCTAAAGATCAAGCAGACACAGAAAACCCCATAACATGCCTACCAACAATATACAAACTATTAACTTCAGTCATTACACAGAAATTAATGACACATACAACACAGAACAAAATTATAAATGAAGAACAAAAAGGCTGTTGCAAAGGAGCACAAGGATGTAAAGAGCAACTGATAATAGATGCAGAGATGATGTATCAAGCTAAAACTAAAAGGTCACTACACTATGCATACATTAATTACCCAAAAGCTTTTGATAGTGTACCCACTCATGGTTACTACAAATATTGGAAGTATACAAAGTAGATCCTAAATTGATACAGTTCCTAAACACAGTAATGTAAAATTTGAAAACCACACTTAATATTCAAATATCACATCACAGCCAATACAGATTAAGCATGGAATATACCAAGGAGATTCAGTAAGTCCTTTCTGGTTCTGCCTTGCTCTGAACCCACTATCCAAGATGCTAAATAATACAAATTATGGATACAATATTACTGGAACATACCAACACAAAATCACACATTTGCTATACATGGATGATCTAAAACTACTGGCAGCAACAAATCAACAACTCAACCAATTACTAGAGATAAGAGAAGTATTCAGCAATGATATAAATATGGCTTTCGGGAAAGACAAATGTAAGAAAATAGCATAGTCAAGGGAAAAAACACACTAAACAAGAAGATTATGTGTTGGATAACCACAGCGACTGCATAGAAGCGATGGAAGAAACAGATGCCTATAAATATCTAGGATACAGGCAAAAACTAGGAATAGATAATACAAATATTAAAGAAGAACTAAAAGAAAAATATAGACAAAGACTAACAAAAACACTGAAAACAGAATTGACAGCAAGAAACAAGACAAAAGCTATACATACTTATGCTATACCAATATTGACCTATTCATTTGGAGTAGTGAAATGGAGTAACACAAGACTCGAAGCACTCAATACACTTACATGATCACAGTGCCACAAATATAGAATACATCACTTACATTCAGCAACAGAAAGATTCACATTAAGCAGAAAGGAAGGAGGAAGGAGATTTATCAACATAAAAAACCTACATTATGGACAGGTAGACAATTTAAGAAATACTTTCTAGAATGAGCAGAAACTAGCAAAATACACAAAGCAATCACTCGTATAAGTACATCGGTTACTCCATTGAAATTTCATAGCCACTTCTACAACCCTTTAGACCACATAACATCATCAACAGATACGAGGAAAGTAAATTGGAAAAAGAAAACACTACATGGCAAGCACCCTTATTATCTAACACAGCCACACGTCAATCAAGACGCATCCAACACATGGCTAAGTAAAGGCAATATATACAGTGAGACGGAAGGATTCATGATTTCAATACAGGATAAAACAATAAACACCAGATATTACAGCAAACATATTATTAAAGATCCCAATACCACAATAGATAAATGCAGACTTTGCAAACAACAAATAGAAAGAGTAAGTCACATCACAAGTGGATGTACAATACTAGCAAATACAGAAGACATGACAATGTAGCGAAAATAATATATCAACAACTTGCCATACAACAAACTAATAAAGCAACACGTTCCCACATACAAGTATGCACCACAAAATGTACTGGAGAATCATTAATACAAATTATACTGGAACAGAACCATTATAACAAATAAAACAACACCACATGACAAATGTGACATCATACTCACCAATAAAAAGAAGAAATTAACACAACTAATCGAAATATCCCTTCCCAATACAACAAATATACACAAGAAAATAGGAGAAACAATTGAAAAATACATCCAACTGGCTGAGGCAGTCAAGGACATGTGGCATCAGGATAAAGTTGACATTGTACCAATTATACTATCAACTACAGGAGTCCTACCACACAATATCTACCAGTACATCAACACAATACAGCTACAGCCAAACGTATAGGGACAACTACAGAAATCTGAAATTATTGATACATGTTCAATTACCCAAAAGTTCCTAAATGCAATGTAACATATGGAAATGGAAATGAAGTCCCTTGCTTCTTTACAGAGCACAGTGGAACGATGCGGGAGACTCGCACCGCCTTACTAGGCAAGGTCCTAATGGAGGTGGTTTGCCGTTTCCTTCCTCCAACCGTAATGGGGATGAATGATGATGATGAAAATGACAACAACACCCAGTCATCTCGAGGCAGGAAAAATCCCTGACCCCGCCAGAAATCGAACCGGGGTCCCTGTGCTCGGGAAGCGAGAACGCTACCGTGAGACCACGAGGGGCGGACATATACCGTTCAGTTAAAAGGAAGTCACGCTTGATCAAGGTCCGTGTCACTTTCCATTTTTAACCAGACATAACGTCTGAGAAAAGAAAGAAATATAAAAATAATAATAATATAACAATAATAATAACAATAATAATAATAGCATTGGTGGTGGTGGTGGTAGTTTTAGTAGTAGTAGTAGTAGTAGTAGTAGTTACCAATGCACTGCCGCCACTGCTGTGCCACCATCTTCCACCTTCGTGGCATTCCGGCCAGGAAATGGTGTAATATGTCTCGTGGTATATCTGAAAATAAAGAAAAATAAAAATATGTATTAAATATCTCCTCAGGGACAGCCGCCTAACTATGGCAAGGAAGTTTGTGTGCTCTGCTATAAAGCAGATAGCTATATTGGAGGGAGTGCAAGCTACTGGCAGGGCCACCCTAGCGGGACAGGTCTTATGGTTATGAATCAGATGAAGACCAGTCCACAATGTAGGAGTGGTGGGCAGGGGGAGACAGGTTGTCTTAGGCATAGAGAAACAGACCCTCCTAGAGGGGTCAACCTTGATTAATAACAGGGAAGGAGTCCCTCCAAAACCTGGAGAGATGTATCCATAGCTGTAGTGAAGGCAGCCATCTAAGGAGAGAAAACCCCAGAGAAAAAGCAGGTGTACTAGGACACATAAATGTGGCAGCCCTGTCACCAGGCTACAGGTCTGTATCTTTTAATGGGGAATTACAACACTACTGACAAAAATCAAGTAGCAAAAAACACTTATGACAATGACCAGTGAGGAAAAAATAATATAGGGAGTGAAAAAAATAAGGAAAATAACAATATGGAATGTTAGAGGAATAAGCAGAAATGAACAACATATAACAAGGGAATTAAACATTTCAAAAACTGATATAGTTGTAATATCAGAAACAAAGAAGGAACTACAAATCTCTAAAGAAATTAGTCGTTATATTATGAAATATACCAGAGTAAGTAGAACCGAACAGGCAAGAGCTGGAGTTGCAGGTACAGTCAAATTAGGTAAATTAATAGGTTTTCATAAATTAAGGATTGATATACTTAAGGTTTAAGACACTGGGACAAGTTGGTGAATATTATTGTTGAGAATACAGCCTACAAATGCATATACGACAATGATTGGTAGAATACCTGAAGCATATTATTTAATAATTGCAAGAGATTTCAATGCAAAGTAGATAAATCTGCCATTAAAGGCATAGTGGGGCCACATGGAGAACATACTGAAAACAATAATGTATATCAGCCGAGAGATTTTTTCTGCCTTGAACCACTTAAGAATGACAATTAATACAACCCCTCTCCCCGTAAATAGAGATATTCATAAAATTACATGGAGTACTAGGGGTACTAGATCTATAAGAGGCTATGTTATTGCACATAAAGCCATGCCACTTATAGAAGACACCATAGTCTAAAGAGGATATAATGTTACAACTGATCATTTTTTTTTGTAATATAGAGGAGCATTCTTAGCTTTGAAAAGAATAAAAACACAGTAAAAAGACAGACACAAGGAGATATCTATACAATACATTTGCTACGAGATCGAAGAATTACATGGTTATAGAAAAAATGTTTCAATGAAGTACTGAAACATCTGCAAACAGCATTATCCCATTATTAAATCAAAGGAGATCACTGAAAATGTGACAATTATTGAGATATTAGTCTTCTTAACTCTGCATACAAGATATACGCACAAACAGTAACGAACAGACTGAAGGTATGTTGGAAATATTTCTTACTGAAGAACAGAAGGGTATTAAAATGGGACAGTATTTTTCCAATCGACCAAATTACTGAGAAACAAAAGAGAATATGTAGTGAAATGACATCTCTGACTGTGTAAATGAGGGTTGCTTCATATGAGGCAGCAGGAGTTGGTATGCTTTGTACACTCCTAACACTTGCGAATGTTGCATATATGTACTACTAATAAATAGTGTGGAAATCTGGTCTACAACACCAGACCACTATTCTGCTATCATATTAATATGCCATTGAGAATGCTACCATAATAAATGGTACAACCTCAATTTTCCTACAGTGAAGTCAACAACATCTGTAACAAGAGCTCATGAATTCCGTAACATCCCGTGTACAAAATCGGTAACATCCACCAAGGCTTGGACGATACTGTAGTGACAAACGACATAGCACCACCACCGTTGTTTGACACGTCTTCAGACAAACTTCACATCACTGCCAATGCCAAACACAAACTGTGCCACAACAAGTATCGAATTTATCTAGGGACTCCTTACTAAACATTCCAGATTTGATACAGAGTGATTCCATCCCTTGTATTTCATACAATACTGCAGCAGCGAGTCACAACAAACAATAGCCAGTTTCACCATAATGTATGTTAATCTAAGTGGCTTCAAATATCATGCAGGGCAAAACATCAATTGCTGCAGTACTAGTGATTACGAGCATTATGACACTCACATTGATAACCTGAACCAGACTTCTCCCACAGTGCCATTACAAACAATGGCCCACGCCATACCACTACTTCATTCTGTTTCATCACCTATCTGCCAACAGACTGCAAGATCCTGGTTTACATCACATTTCAGTACATGGGCATTCCAATTTTCCAAATCCTGTGCCACCCATTGTGACTAATCATGAGTTCCGCGAGAGATACTATAAAGTCACTCATATCCCAGCCACACTGGGCCTCACAACCATCTCACTTCTGATCCAGCAGTGTGCTTTCCATTTGAACCACCCACAACCAGCACTAAAAGCAACTACATCTTCCGAAAATACGTTTCTCGTGACCTTGTCTCGGCAAGGTCAGATAGCTCTGGCTCCCTGTTCGGGTTATGTCACACCCACGGCAGCCACACCATCAACGACTGCACATCTGCACAAACTCCAAGAGACACACACAGTGCTGCTGGATACTAAATGGGCTACACGAGGGTATCACATGCACCCTGACACACATTTCCCACCGTCTCAGACACCGGACATTAGGAAAGTCTTTTCTACCAACTTGGCCCCAGAATTTCACTGACTCATACAAATACTCTTCGAACAACCATGTGAGTTCCACACACATTGCTTTGTGATGCTGGCACTATCTGCACTGACACATGATCCACCTCATCATGCACAGCCCTATGTAAAGGCACGTTTCCTGCCTGCCGCACACACTGACACCTCCAAATCCAGCATTGCGCCGTGCCCATCTCACAGCGGTGCCTTACACTGTAACCACTGACAACCATCATATCATCCACTACCATCCTAAACTACCGTTTTTCTCCTGCAAGGTGTTTTGCCCTCCGTGAGCATTTGATGTCAGCGAGTGGCACCATTGCAGATGACGAGAAGTTCACCACTTGTCTTAACCACCTGGGAAACAGTGCAGACCTTATTAGCGACTTGCTTCTGGACATCTGGCCTCTCACACATGCAAGTCTGCCGAGACACCAGTGCTACACAGAATAACATGGACCCAAGAGCAGCAGCTACATTTCCTGATCAAAGTGACTTCTTTAGCCAACAGCATACTGTTTTTGTCCTGGCACCACATGCAAATTCCAATTAACCCAACACTCCTACCTGATCATGTCTCATGGACACTTAGGCTCCAAATATTCCCAGAGAACGTACAAGCAGCAATAGTAGTGCATGAGGAGGCAACACTGGAGCTTAAACTTCGACTGGCTGACAAAATGCAGCACTATCACAACACTGCATTCTCAGTGACAACAGACAGTGGAACATAGCAGTAAACGTGCAGTACACCTGCCCTGAAACCAATTACGCGCGATCCTGGATGAGCTGCCATGACACTGTGCACAGCAACAGAGAGCCTGATGGCGGCTGGACTCACCCAAACTCTGCCACGTCCCCCCCACATCTACGACCCTGAGCACCTTTCACAGATCCAGCAGACAGAAATCACCAAACATGACAGCTGAGTGTCACCCTCCCAAATGGCCACTGTCATGACTGCATATAAAATAAGCTGCACTGAGCAAGTGCACCATCTGTTTCCAAACCCAAAACAAAACTATGCTACTGCCAGTTTCCCCACAAGATTTGGGCAGCATTCATTGCGCTGCAGACAACCCTATGCCTACCGAAACTTCTACGGTGACCTGACATCAGGCTGATCTTCATTAATGAGCCACCTCTACACAGCACAATGAAACAGTATTGACAGAACATTTTGACGGGCAGTTGGTCTCCAACTATTTGTCCAAAACAGGTGCCTGCATGTGTATTTCCTCACTGACACCATGGTAAGTGAGCACTCTACCACCTGCTCTCACACCTGCTACACTGTTGCCATCACTGCTACAAATGTGTGTGGCCAATGACTGATCACCATCGCACACTACACGGCACAGATACAGAAACTCTTCTGACATTCCTAGTGCCAGAGAAAGTTAAACCAGCCATTCGAGTTTACTTCCTACAGAACTAACTTCTACTGCCAGATTTAAATGGTGCACTCCTTCTTATGATGGTGGTGGTGGTTATTTGAGATGAGGGCTGCTCAACATCACATTTGTCAACACCCTGATGGAAAGTCAGCATGCAAATCTCATGGGTGGGGACAAAGGCCGTCTCCACATGTGGAGCATTTTATAATGTTTTAAAGTCTCCCTCCCTTCCACACCAATTGAGGGATGAGCTTTGTCAGCTCACAAAACTTCACCACTCTTAACACTGGAACCAGTATCGGTGAGGATGGTGGGCAGATCTCCATCAAGATTCACGGCTGCCCTACAATCAGTATATATGACACACATTGTCAAACTACACTGAACTGAAAGTGGCACACCACAAACTTCACACAGTGGTGGATCCTCTCACCAGAGAAGGAAGCTACGGGTTAAACGGCTATGCCCATCGCACAACCTGGTAAGCAGAACCTCATTCCAGCAGAAAGGCTAACATCAAACATTCAGTGTCCCACAGACACGATGCATCCATCAGAAAACGAGATGATGGCATTCAGCAGGATGGGACATTGACAGGCAGCACCATTCTGACATACTTCCTTGACGGCTTTGTCAGCCATGTCATTTTACTGTATCC
This sequence comes from Schistocerca piceifrons, assembly GCF_021461385.2. Lineage (NCBI taxonomy): Eukaryota > Metazoa > Arthropoda > Insecta > Orthoptera > Acrididae > Schistocerca > Schistocerca piceifrons. Next base: position 1,078,870,119 of record NC_060139.1, read on the forward strand.
CAGAGTGACCAGGTACGCAAGCAAACAATCACGTCCTTGCCACAGTGCTGGACCTGCTGTAAGAAGTCACAGATGAGCTGAATTAACTGATCAGCTAGTTCCATTTGGGGAAGTGCTTGTAGTGCACTATGCAACTCTGAACAGACAAGAAACCTTTTAATTGATGTCCTTTCATTTCAGGGCACAGATGAAGCATGGCATAATGGATCTCACCAGTTCCTGGAGCAGTGCCTCCAGCTCCAGACAAAGCTAATTCCAGTTCCCACATGGCAAACGGAAGGTTGTAGACTTCCCCATTATGCAACAACAACTTGAGCTTCGTCATCTCCACAGTCCAATAGAACACCTGAAAAGCAGGAGCTTGTCTGGATGATGTAGTGACAGTAGAAAAGTGTTCAGCTAAAACCTGAACATGCCTTCTGACATGTCCACCAAGGCCCCATTATTTGACAAATCTGAAGGTACGAGTACTGCCCTTGATTGAAATCTGCCTTAGTGAGTCCCAAACTTCCACAGTGGAAGTGGACCAATAAATGGAAGTCAAGGAAGTTGCAAATTCCTTTCAGGAAGTCCTCCTCTGTTCTTTTATCACTCGCCTCACATGTTCTCTCACAGATCTGAAAGTTTGAAGGGTTTCTATAGTTGGACAGTGTTAAGTTCTGTAGCTCTGTTTGTCTGGTCATGATTGCCAATCAACAGTCATCATTCCAACAACCTACAGGTCATCGTGTGAGATGGTTATAAGACCGGGAGATGGACTCTGTGGTAGTCCATTGATAAGGGTCACCATCTCCTGTGTACAGTCCTTCTGTTTAAAAATAGCCTGTTGACTGTACTGCATTAAATTTGAACTTTGTATCATCCATAATCCTTGTCAGCAGACAGATACATACTGGGAAGTCAACACTACAGTGTAAATCCATACCTGCTTCCCACTGAACAGAGTCTGCACTAGCTGGGCAACAAAAACAAAGTCAGTGGCTGATAAAGACTCTGTAGTTGTGGAAAAGTGCCATCTGACCTACATTCAGAATGCAGATGTCTCAAGTGGTAGTCGAGATGCACAGTACATTGTGCGCACTATAGTCCCCCACTAGGAGGATTGGGCGTGAGAGTGCCTGGAAGACTTCTATCGGTGCATCTGCATCGAGAGCATCATTAGGTGGAAGATACAAAGAACACACTGTGATATTAAAGGGTGCTAGAACACACACACTTACTGCTTGGATGGCGGTGGTAAGAGGGACAGAAGAGTGGCATCTGTCAATTACAGCAGCCACTCCACCTTTAGCACTGTCTCCAGTAATATCGTCCTTATTGTAGGGGTGGTAACCCCATAATGCAGGTATGTTGGTGGCTTCTCCTGGACCAGGAGCTGTAATTCTTCAAAATGTGGTAGGAATCTATTTAAATTCCACTGCACCACAGAAATCCTTGTGGCAGCCACTGTTCAGTGACGGTTGTCCTATTCTTTCTACCCTGGAGGTGGTGATTTATCTGGGATGTCAGGGGGGAATGTTAGCCAATTCAGTTCACAGCTTTCTGGTTCCTCCAATTGGAAGTCCATACCCTCAAAAGCATAGTCCCCATAAGAGAAGGAGTGAGCTTGCCAATCTAAAGGTTTAACCACCACATTCTATGAGTTGGAACTAATTTTTGGAGGACTTTTGGTTTACTTATGGGAGGAGGTGATTGCTTGGGTTGAGGGGCCTGCTTAGTAGGATTCTGATGTTTGGCAGTGATATGTGGCTTAGGTGATAAGCCCACTGCCAATGGCTTCTTAATGACTTCTGTTTTAAATGTAGCATTTCCCATACAGGTATACAGACAAGTGCACATGCTCCTACTTGAACCGGTGGTCCTAGTTTGAGTGCAGGCATCACACTTGGTGATTGGCGTCTTAAGGGCCGATGCCACAGAAGTAGCACAAACTGGAGGTTGCAAAGATTTGAAAGGTTTTAAAGGTTTTTGAGCTTTACCATAGGGTATGTGTCTCTTGACTTTCAACTCATGGATTTTCCTTTCCTCATTGTAAACCTCACACTTTCTGCTCCACACTGGGTGATCCCCAGCGCAGTTTACACATTTTGGAGGAAATGTGAAAGTATTGTCTGATTTACGAGGTCAACCTCCACAATTGACACATGTAACACTCCCACTATATCCCATATTGGTATAGCCAAATCTCTGACATTTGAAGCATCACACTGCATTAGGAATGAATGGGCAAATCCAAGATGGATATTGTTATGTCACTGCCAGACACCACAATTGCTAGGTGGTAGCCTTTAAATCGGCCGCGGACCGTTAGTATAGGTCGGACATGCATGTCGCCACTATCAGTGATTGCAGACCGAGCGCTGCCACACGGCGGGCCTAGTCTAGAGAGACTCCCTAGCACTCGCCCCAGTTATAAAGCTGACTGCTAGCGGTGGTTCACTGACTACATACGCTCTCATTTGCAGAGGCGACAATTTAGCATAGCCTTCAGCTACGTCATTTGCTACAACCTAGCAAGGCGCCATATTCAGTTACTATGTCTTCTGAACAGATATTATTGTGACTCATATACAGTCAAGAGCGACATTCATCATTAATGGATTAAAGTTAAGTACCAAACTAATTACATCCGCTTTCTGAATTCTAATTCCTTGTCATGTTCCAGACCTCACGTCAGTATAGTTCTTCCAACACGGTGTTGGCTCTTCTGCCAACACAACAGATATAGCCTGCAAGAATATGTTCAGGTAACTCTGCATTACTAAAGGTTAGAGAGAAAGTTGCAGATTTTTCCAATTTTCCATTGACTCTTCTCATATAGTTCTGCACTTATGTGATGTCCATATTTTTCCATACTTCATGGAACTCCGTAGGGTCCACCTCCAATCATATCTGAGTAGGTAACCATGCCTTCCTAAAGTTAACGGTGGTATGCAACTCAGCCTCAACTGGGTAGTCACTAAGGCTTACATCCCAGGAGGTCAGATACTTGGTTTGAATTAACAGTTTCATCTGGAAGTGTTCCATTACAAAGTCATTTAATACTTTTTGGGACCCAGCAATACCTTCCAACACCATGCAAATATAGAAAGTGGAGACCTATTCAAATATTGCCCCTGTTCTCTTGATTACAATGAATGTGTTATGACACACTAGAGCCCTATTTCTATAATTCTGAGGCTTCTTTTTGGGAGGATTGACCAATCGAGCTCTTATAGATGAGTGGGTTTAAGTACTACATGACTATACACCCATCACATCGGTAGTTGCAAGTTCATGAAAATGTTTCAGAGGGATCCCACGAGATGTTCAGAACACAATTATCAACCCAGGCAGAGCCCTGCATGCCTGAACAATCCTTTACCCCTGGCGGGGGTGGCATGTGCCCCAGAGGTTGCCCACTTGAAACTTTTTGACCTGAACACTCATTCACCTTGTCAGCACATAGCACACCTCGAGGTTGAGGGGTTTGTTGTAGGGGTCCAGGTGGTGGTGCCTGAAGTGTGCCCAGAGCTTACAATAACAGAGGACTGATGGTGCTTACCAGTTCGCAGATCAGGAACCTGGGGCTGCCAATACTGTACCCAGCAACCAAATGCCAAGCCCTCAGGGGCTTTAACACTCCTATTATCATGGGGCAGCCAGAAGGCCACCTGTGGTGTGGTCAGTAATACACTAACTGCTGGCACTACAAAGCCCTCAGTTATGCTGCTGCTGCTCAACAAACAACTCAACCTGAAGTTTCAAAGCAAAGCACTTTTCAACCAGCTTCTCTTAAGGGCAGCCAAGTACTCGTCATTACCATCATGACAATGGGGTTATGTGACTCACGAATAAACAACTATGGAGATGAATTGTGGATGCCACCTCATCACCGCATGCAGCCCAACGGCATCTCTAAAGCCTTTGTCATCTCGACACTGACCAGTGCCATGGCACCACTACTATGGACACTTCTGAAGTTACTGAAGTGCCACAAATCCCTGTTCAATTGCACACCTGATACAGTGCCATGTGACGTTAACAGCAATGATAAACCACATCATGCCCCACTTCCTGGACTTACACACTCACCCATTAAACCACATACAATTCTTGCCATATGGACAGTGCAGTCCACCACATTATAATCACACCACGTCCCCCTATCTGCTGCTGGCACCACTGGCTAGTTCCCTACAAACAAAGTGGCTAAGGATGTGGCAGAAGAATGTTTGTGAGCTGGTAAAGTCATGTCATGAAACAGTGTTCAGCCCTCCCCAATTGAACTAGTTTCTACAAAGAATGGTACTTTGTGCCTACACAGTGACTACCACTATGTCAATGCCCATAGAATCATTGACAGTGATCCCATTCCCGATTTGTACATTTTTCTTAAGTCTTGGCTGGGGAAAAAATTGCCATCATTGTCAGTTGCAAAATAGCGTATCAACAAATTTAGGTGGCAGACAAAGACATACCAAAAAATGCTATAATCACACCATTTGCTCTCTGAGTTACTCTACATGCCCTGTAGACTAAAATTTATTGATAGTGTACAGTGGGGTCCATTACTGAATGGATTTATTTGCATAAAAATCTGGTTTTATTTTCCACTTTATGTTCGTCAGTGCCTTCTGCCTTGTGGCTAGTTGCAGTGTCTCAGTCACGGTGCCCAGAACCAGATAGAACCACTCTGTATTTCACATGTTCAACGATCAGCAGCTAAGTTCACATGTTGCTGACAAGGTAACGCTATCAAACTGCTTGTCTTATGATCTGGCCTACCAATAGGGAGGTTGGAAGTGGTCAAATGGGAGTGTTACTGTGGCCAGCTGCTGGGAGCAGACATACTGTTTGCTCTCTTCTGCTGGCAGCTTCTGAACCGATCAGATGCCCACCTCTCTTGCTGTCTTGGGCGGTAATTCATTCAGTTCCAGCAGCTTCTCTAGGCCTGCATGTTTACGGCATTGAACATTCATGCCTACAGCTTTCCGCTCCTGGCCATTCCTGATGCTTTAACAACTGGTGTCAGAAGTGGGATAGATCACTGCTAGGCCCGCCTCATTTGAAGTTTAACCACCCATACCTAATGAAGCTGCCAGCAATACTTCACACTTGATGTGCCAGATGCGCCATGCGATAACAAGTACATGCATTCGTGGTTCACCACACAGCGTTCTGCCATATCGGCACCTTTTCCCAAGCAGTTGCCGCAGAGACTGCCAGGCCGCATGGCTGGGTGCCTCACTACACATCTCCACCAGTTGCCATGCTGCGGCTGCCCCAAGCAGTCTGAGGCTACGCTACGCAGCAGGAAGCCGCCCTCCATGTCATGCCGCAGTATAGTCACATGTTCCACCTTGCTAACAGACACAGCACCCGGCTGCTGACACAGCTGACGTCACCTTCACTGTCAATTCCTACTGCCATCACCCAGTGCACCACTTCACAACTTCTGAAAGTTTGTCGCTTCATTTTTCCACGCAACCACCTCCATGCTGTCAGCTACACTGTCGTCCCATCCAATATAGACACTTTCTTTTCGTGCTCCAATTGTAAAGTTCCCAGTGAGCTCTAGGTGCTCTAACATTGTAACTATGCTTCAAACCCATTGTACCTCCACTGGCAAAGACAACTACCCACCTATGGGAGAACCAGACACAGTAGCTGCCCTCCAAGCAGATATTGATAAGTTACTATTACGGAAGACAAAATTAATGGAAGAGTGCCAAAAATTGGCTCAAACCCAGTCTGCCAATTTGAGTGTGCTAGAAACACACCCTGCTGCACTGCAAATGACAGCTGCAAGCACCTCCGGTAGCATTGTACCCCAGCCATACATTGGAACCTTGGCTAACAGTTTCCCTTCAGTCAACTTTATCCTGATATTTTCCGGGAAACCCAATGAACAAATACACTCCTTTCTGCAAACTGTCCAAGATACAGGCCATGCTTGCACTTGGCCAGAAGATTTCCTATGGTATGTATTCCGCCCTAAATTGTCTGATGATGCCACACCGATACTAAATCGGTGCACACCGATAGAGACACCACCTCTTTCAACAAGTTAGAAGCTGGGTTGAAAGAAAGGTATTTGGACAGACGTGACACTTGCTATTACAGGCACATGTCATCCACCCTCTGCCAGAAGCAAGGCGAGGATGTAGAAGCATTTTCTGAGTGAATCTGCGCTGTGGCTTGCTGCACTTACACACTGCTTTTAGATCTCGCACATAACGAGGTATTAATTGAGCAAGTGCAAGCCCGGTCAACTGACATATTTATACATGGAATCGACCTTTATGTGGGAGGTGTGGTATAAATAGCATCACCCGCCTCATTGTATGATGCCACATGACTTACGATGATGCAGGAGGAGGTAGTGCATTTTATTGCCAGTTTGACATGCCTGGACAAACAGCTGCATCCAATTTTGAAATATGAGCAGGCATTTCAATGCTGCCAAAAGGCATGCCATGCCGCCATGCTGCCATGCAGTGCCATGCACCTTATTGCTCTCAGTGTGGAATAACAGGGCACACGAGTTCAAACTGCCCACAGAAGCTGGGCAATCAGCTGCCCCACCTCCAAACCAGCTAGTACAGAGTTTGTGACTGATTTCACCAAATGGTTCACTAGCTGCCCGAGAAGTTTCTCCTGTGCCCATCTATCTTGCTTTAAGGACATTGACCAGTTGTTCCAGAATGTATTGCATTATCATTTTTGACCTCCTCCACAACCTTGCACATCTGGGAGTGTGCTCTACTGTGTGGCTCATCACATAATGGTTTGTCTGGTCTGACATTAAAAAGGATTGTGCCACAGGCAAAAACTGGCTGTCATGCTCAGCCCCCTTTGGTATATTCTCGATTCCAAAGAGCAGTTGCAGCACATTGACATTGTAGAGCTACTTCTGAATCACATGGTTGCCATTACATTCCCTCAATGATAGATCACATAACACATTGGATGGGGTGTGTGCCCATTTATGACATATCACTAGAGACAGTAGAAAAAGCTTTTTCCAGTAGTAGCAGTGCCAGATTCAGCCACCTGGCCTCTAACATTGGACCAGGGTGAGGAGTTTGAATTCAAACTCTTCAATAACTTGTGCGACATATGTGGATGCCAACAATTTGAAACAACTGCGTACTACACCCAATCCAATGACCTCGTGGAATTGTGTCATTGGACAATGAAAGCTGCTCTCTTGTGCCACTCAGTATCATGTGTGAAGGCCTTTTCATGGGTTCTCCTCTGCATTCACACATAACAGTCCCCATTGATCAGGTTAGGTCACACGTGTGTGCACATAAGAAAAACATGCATGTGCCACTGCCCATCCCATCACATGACATAATTAACTTTTTATTCATATGGACCTGGTCACATGTTCTCATATTACACTACATACCGACTAAGTGAAACCGGTCTTACAATCAACGTTTACAGGAATATATTGAAACAAGATTCAAACAGTTTTGATATCACAATTGTTGGAAAATAAACAAAAGTGTTGGTGAACTGCCTTAAACCGGCATGGACTTTAGTGTTCCCATCTCAAAAGATACACTCTGACCCTCCACCTCCTATGCAACCATTAACAAATTTCCGGAAGTGTGCGATTCTGCACAATTTTCTGCCTATTAACATATGTAACATTTCATGATAATGACCTCACAATTACTACTACCTACACATATAGGTGGTTGGTTGTGAGCACACACTCACAGTTTTGGGCACACCACTCTTGTCCCACCAGAAGTCGACACGGCAGGACTCGCCTCCCATTTTTCAGCAGATGGTACAATCATCACCACCAACCTGGCTGGCCCTGCAGTGCCTCCTATGGACACAAAAATGCAAGGCAATAAATCCAACATGCTTCCCTCTTCAAATGCTGCCACTGAGCAGTCAATAATTAATGACATATATGATAATGCCATCGGAAGCAACGCATTTGTTGCACCACCAATATTGGCTGGCTGCACCCCCTGGTGCACTTTGCTGATATTACATTTCTTTCGCTGAATTCAACATCATACAGCTATCTACATCACTTCAGCCAGATAATGTCCTGCTGCAACATCTTTTCACAAGCTCCGCACTAAGGTGGGAGGGGAGGCAGGGCCTCTGTGGCAGCATAACATCTCTGACACTGTATACGATGCATAAGGATTACTTCCCTGTGAGGCAGCAGGAGTTAGTATGCCTTGCATGCTCATAACCCTTACACTTTTTTTTGCATATGTGCTTACTAATAAAAGATGTGGAAAACACATCACTATGCTGTGTAACTGATATGCTGTCATACTGTCTGTAACCCATTTCTCACAACTACAATCACCCGACAAACATAACATTTATTGAATATGCAAAAGCTTTTGATAAAATGAAGAAAAGTAAATTGTGAGGAATTATGGGAAATTTTAGAAACGAATGGTATATCCCAGAATCTAATAAGTGTAATTCAGTGCATGTATATACATAACAAAACCAAAGATTTTAGGCTATAGTGTCTAGGGGAAACACAAGAAGGGCTTCAGTCTCAAAGGGTGCAGGTCAAACACATGAAGAACATAGATCCAGAAACCAACAGTACAACAGTTGCAAATTCTTCTAGCTGTGTTGGCAAAATACCAGAGCTCTAAGCACTAATAGTGCTGCTGCTCATATCATTATAGGCACTGAAAGCTTGCAAAAATTGGACATTAGTTCAACCATAATTTTTGCAAAGAACCCAATGGTGTTCAGAAAGGATAGGCTAAACACAGTTAACATTATATTAACTGCGACCTGGACAGTCGCAGGGTTGAAATGATGGAAAGCGTGGTGGGACCCACAGAAAGGCCCACGAACAACAACACAATAGGAGGGGACAGACATGAACAATGAAGGACAGAATGAACAACAACAAGATCGAACAATGGAGTCACAAGGAAACCTAACAAACACGTCCGCTCATACACAGAACATAGTAAGTAAGCCGCCTAACGCAAGGCGATGTGTCCACAGACATACGGCTGGCTCAGTGAGAGGCAGGCACTTAAGTACTCTATCGGGGACGCCGCTATTGGCAGCTGGAACCATGTGTTCCACTGTGGTGTCCTCACACCAAAAGCAGGTCAGGAAGTGAAGACCGCCACAGCTTACAGCCCGATCGTGCAGAGACCTCTAGGGGTCTTCGAAGTGCATGACGTCTGGCAAGGATTCAAATTCCATGGTGCGCAGTACCAGAGGCAGTGGGGGTGTGTTTTTTTTTTTTGCTGTTGGAAGTAGTTTATCTTGTACCAAAATTGAACGAGAGTGCTCCTGTGAGTGGAAAGAGGTCATTGTTGGCAACTGGAATAAAATCATAATTGGATCCTTTTGCTGACCTCCAAACTCAGATGATACAATTACTAAAAGGTTAAAAAAACTTGTATTTAATTTCAAACACTTACACAACTTGTACGGTTATTGTTAGTGGTGACTAATTTATCCGCAGTACGTTGGCAAAACTACATGCTTAAATCCAGAGGTAAATGTAAAACATCATCTGAAATGGTGCTAAATGCATTCTCTGCAAATTATTTCTAGCAGATAGTTCATGCACCCACACGAATAATAAACATTTGTGAAAACACATTTGACCTCTTAACAATAAATAATCCTCAGCAAATAACGAACATCGAAATAGATATAGGGATTAGTGAACAGTGTTGTCATAGCAAGATTGAACAATGTAACCCCAAATCCTCCAAAAATGAATTAAAAATACACCTATTCAAAAAAGCAGATAAAAATTCACATTATACATTCCTGAGAGACCATCTTCACTCTTCCAAATTAATAATGTATGTGTAGATCAGATGTGGCTAGAATTGAAAAAAATATAATTGACAGCAGTTGAGAGATTTACAACAAATTAATAAACAATGGAGCTGATCCCACTTGGTAAACTACACAGGTCAGAACACTGTTGCAGACACAATGAAAAAACATGCGAAAATCTCCCAGATTGGCAATCTTTTACAGAAGTCCAAATTTTAGTGTGGACTTCAATGCTAGAGTTTCCAGAACAAAACTGCCTGAAAATCTGGCAGAACACCGAAAGAGATTTTGGCTATATGTAAAGTACATTAAGATCAACATACAATCAATGCTAATCTGTGCAATAACAATAGAAATACTATTGATGACAGCACTGCCAGCAGAGTTACTAAACACAGCTTTCCAAAATACCTTCAGCAAAGAAGACTAGGTAAATATCCCAGAACTTGAATTGTGAACAGCTGTCAACAGGAGTAACTTATAAGAAGTTATCCTTGGAGTAGTGAAGCAATGTAAATCAATTAATAAAAGTGAGTCTTCCAGTCGAGACTGCATACCAAGTAGCTTTCTTTCAGAGCAACTGCTCACTTGATGAAAGATCCATATCCAAACACTGGAAAGCTGCACAGGTCACATCTATATTCAAGAAACATAGTAAGAGTAATCCACTAAGTTTCAGGCCCATATCACTAATGTCAATATGCAGCAGTGTTTTGGAACTTATATTGTGTTTGAAAATTATAAATTACCTTGAAGAGAATGGTCTATGGATGCTCAGTCAACAAAGAGTTAGAAAGCATCATTCTTGTGAAACACACAAAGTGATCAGTGCTACTGACAAGGGATTTCAAATTGATTTTATATTTTTAAATTTTGACAAGGCTTTTGACACAGTACCACACAAATGGCTTGTAATGAAAATGCACGCATATGGAACAATTAGTTACGAAATTGTATTCTTGGGTTCCTGTCAGAGAGGTCACATTTCTTAACAATTGACGGAAAGTCATTGAGTTAAACAGAAGTGATTACCCAAGGTCCTGTTATAGGTTCTCTGCTGTTTTGTATCCATATAAATGATTTAGGACTTAATCTGAGCAGTCGCCTTAGGTTTCTTGTAGATGATGTTGTAACGTATAATTTTGTTAAGTCATCAGCTGATCAAAACAAATTGCCAAATGTTCAATGAAATTTTTCTGAGGTTTAGACTGCATTGTCAATATATTTAAAACTATTAGCATTTCACTCCCTATTGCAAGTGACCTCATTCAGGTCCCCGAAGGAGGTCGTTTGCAATAGGGACTGAAACATTGATAGTTTTATATATATTGACAATGCAAAACAAACCCAGAAAAATTTTATTGAATGTGACAATGGCCACAGAAGCCTATGTTCATTAATTGGAAAATGATTTAGAAGAGATGTCTATATCAGGCGAAAATTGGCAACTGACCCTATATAATGTGAAGTGCGAGGTCATCCACATAAGTGCTTAAAAGGAATCAATTAAACTTTGGTTACATGACAAATTGGTCGAATCTAAAGGCTGTATATTCAACTGAATACCTAGGAAATACAATTTTGAACAACTATAATTGTCAAAAACACATAGAAAACATTGTGGGGAAAGAAAACCAAATACTGTGTTTTATTGGCAGAATACTTAGAAAATGTAACAGATCTACTAAAGAGAAGCCTACGCAACACTTGTCCATCCTCTTTTGGAGTACCTCAATGCAGTCTGGGATCTGTACCAGATATGATTAACAGAGTGCACTGAGAATGTTCAAAGAACAGCAGCTCATTTGGTATTATCACAAAATAGAGGAGCGTGTGTCACTGACATACACAAATTCGCATTTTTTTGCTGCAGTGGAATCATTCAAGAAATTTCAATCACCAACTTTCTCCTCCAAATATGCAATTATTTCATGATGCCAACCTACATGGAGAGAAACAATTATCATAATAAAATGAGGGAGATAAGAGCTGACATGGAACGATATAGGGTTTGACTTTTCTTTTTTTAGTGCAGTGTTAGTGATTAAAATAACAGAATTATTGTGAGGTTGGTTCTCTCAACCTTCTCCCATGCACTTACACGTGATTTTCAGAGTACCAAGATAGACTTAGATGTAGATGTAGAAAGTACAAAAAGGAAGTCGATCTTTGAGAAACGTCTGTCAAAGAAAGAGTCAAGAATGTCCGTTATCACCAACATTAATATATACACAGACGACATCAAAGTCATTACAAGATAAAGAAGTGTAACATTATAAGCTTAATAATAAAGATATAAATATACACTCCTGTTTGCAGATGATCAAATAATTATAGCTGTCTCTGAAGATAAATTACAGAGGGCATTTTCTTCCTCGCCCAAGGTGGCAAACGATGATATAAGAATATATGAAGGTAAAAATAAAATCATCACATTTAACAGTAAGGAACACTTAAAAGCACACACACACACACACACACACACGCAGCGACACACACACACACACACACACACACACACACGCAGCGACACACACACACACACACACACACACACACACGCAGCGACACACACACACACACACACACACACACACGCAGCGACACACACACACACACACACACACACACACGCAGCGACACACACACACACACACACACACGCAGCGACACACACACACGCAGCGAGACACGCGCGCAGCGACACACACACACGCGCAGCGAGACACGCGCGCAGCGAGACACACACACGCGCAGCGAGACACGCGCGCAGCGACACACACACACACGCGCGCAGCGACACACACACACACGCGCGCAGCGACACACACACACACGCGCGCAGCGACACACACACACACGCGCGCAGCGACACACACACACACGCGCGCAGCGACACACACACACACGCGCGCAGCGACACACACACACACACGCGCGCAGCGACACGCGCGCAGCGACACGCGCGCAGCGACACACGCGCAGCGACACACGCGCAGCGACACACGCGCAGCGACACACGCGCAGCGACACACGCGCAGCGACACACGCGCAGCGACACACGCGCAGCGACACACGCGCAGCGACACACGCGCAGCGACACACGCGCAGCGACACACGCGCAGCGACACACGCGCAGCGACACACGCGCAGCGACACACGCGCAGCGACACACGCGCAGCGACACACGCGCAGCGACACACGCGCAGCGACACACGCGCAGCGACACACGCGCAGCGACACACGCGCAGCGACACACGCGCAGCGACACACGCGCAGCGACACACGCGCAGCGACACACGCGCAGCGACACACGCGCAGCGACACACGCGCAGCGACACACGCGCAGCGACACACGCGCAGCGACACACGCGCAGCGACACACGCGCAGCGACACACGCGCAGCGACACACGCGCAGCGACACACGCGCAGCGACACACGCGCAGCGACACACGCGCAGCGACACACGCGCAGCGACACACGCGCAGCGACACACGCGCAGCGACACACGCGCAGCGACACACGCGCAGCGACACACGCGCAGCGACACACGCGCAGCGACACACGCGCAGCGACACACACGCAGCGACACACACGCAGCGACACACACGCAGCGACACACACGCAGCGACACACACGCAGCGACACACACGCAGCGACACACACGCAGCGACACACACGCAGCGACACACACGCAGCGACACACACGCAGCGACACACACGCAGCGACACACACGCAGCGACACACACGCAGCGACACACACGCAGCGACACACACGCAGCGACACACACGCAGCGACACACACGCAGCGACACACACGCAGCGACACACACGCAGCGACACACACGCAGCGACACACACGCAGCGACACACACGCAGCGACACACACGCAGCGACACACACGCAGCGACACACACGCAGCGACACACACGCAGCGACACACACGCAGCGACACACACGCAGCGACACACGCGCAGCGACACACGCGCAGCGACACACGCGCAGCGACACACGCGCAGCGACACACGCGCAGCGACACACGCGCAGCGACACACGCGCAGCGACACACGCGCAGCGACACACGCGCAGCGACACACGCGCAGCGACACACGCGCAGCGACACACGCGCAGCGACACACGCGCAGCGACACACGCGCAGCGACACACGCGCAGCGACACACGCGCAGCGACACACGCGCAGCGACACACGCGCAGCGACACACGCGCAGCGACACACGCGCAGCGACACACGCGCAGCGACACACGCGCAGCGACACACGCGCAGCGACACACGCGCAGCGACACACGCGCAGCGACACACGCGCAGCGACACACGCGCAGCGACACACGCGCAGCGACACACGCGCAGCGACACACGCGCAGCGACACACGCGCAGCGACACACGCGCAGCGACACACGCGCAGCGACACACGCGCAGCGACACACACGCAGCGACACACACGCAGCGACACACACGCAGCGACACACGCAGCGACACACGCAGCGACACACGCAGCGACACACGCAGCGACACACGCAGCGACACACGCAGCGACACACGCAGCGACACACGCAGCGACACACGCAGCGACACACGCAGCGACACACGCAGCGACACACGCAGCGACACACGCAGCGACACACGCAGCGACACACGCAGCGACACACGCAGCGACACACGCAGCGACACACGCAGCGACACACGCAGCGACACACGCAGCGACACACGCAGCGACACACGCAGCGACACACGCAGCGACACACGCAGCGACACACGCAGCGACACACGCAGCGACACACGCAGCGACACACGCAGCGACACACGCAGCGACACACGCAGCGACACACGCAGCGACACACGCAGCGACACACGCAGCGACACACGCAGCGACACACGCAGCGACACACGCAGCGACACACGCAGCGACACACGCAGCGACACACGCAGCGACACACGCAGCGACACACGCAGCGACACACGCAGCGACACACGCAGCGACACACGCAGCGACACACGCAGCGACACACGCAGCGACACACGCAGCGACACACGCAGCGACACACGCAGCGACACACGCAGCGACACACGCAGCGACACACGCAGCGACACACGCAGCGACACACGCAGCGACACACGCAGCGACACACGCAGCGACACACGCAGCGACACACGCAGCGACACACGCAGCGACACACGCAGCGACACACGCAGCGACACACGCAGCGACACACGCAGCGACACACGCAGCGACACACGCAGCGACACACGCAGCGACACACGCAGCGACACACGCAGCGACACACGCAGCGACACACGCAGCGACACACGCAGCGACACACGCAGCGACACACGCAGCGACACACGCAGCGACACACGCAGCGACACACGCAGCGACACACGCAGCGACACACGCAGCGACACACACACGCAGCGACACACACACGCAGCGACACACACACGCAGCGACACACACACGCAGCGACACACACACGCAGCGACACACACACGCAGCGACACACACACGCAGCGACACACACACGCAGCGACACACACACGCAGCGACACACACACGCAGCGACACACGCAGCGACACACACACGCAGCGACACACGCAGCGACACACACACGCAGCGACACACGCAGCGACACACACACGCACACACACGCAGCGACACACACACGCACACACACGCAGCGACACACACACGCACACACACGCAGCGACACACACACGCACACACACACACACAGCGACACACACACACACACAGCGACACACACACACACACAGCGACACACACACACACACAGCGACACACACACACACACAGCGACACACACACACACACAGCGACACACACACACACACAGCGACACACACACACACACAGCGACACACACACACACACACAGCGACACACACACACACACACAGCGACACACACACAGCGACACACACACAGCGACACACACACAGCGACACACACACAGCGACACACACACAGCGACACACACACAGCGACACACACACAGCGACACACACACAGCGACACACACACAGCGACACACACACAGCGACACACACACAGCGACACACACACAGCGACACACACACAGCGACACACACACACAGCGACACACACACACACACACAGCGACACACACACACACACACAGCGACACACACACACACACACACACACAGCGACACACACACACACACACACACAGCGACACACACACACACACACACACACACACACACACACACACACACACACACACACACACACACACACACACACACAGCGACACACACACAGCGACACACACACACACACACACACACACACACACACACACACACACACACACACACACACACAGCGACACACACACACACACACACAGCGACACACACACACACACACACAGCGACACACACACACACACACACAGCGACACACACACACACACACACAGCGACACACACACACACACACACACACAGCGACACACACACACACACACACACACACACAGCGACACACACACACACACACACACAGCGACACACACACACACACACACACAGCGACACACACACACACACACACACACACAAAGGCAGCAGAGATGAGACTCTTAAGACCTCTCAAGCTGGTTACTAACATACAAATAAAATACAAATATACACCTTAAGTGTAAAGTGAATAGTGGGTGTCTTAAGAAGAGATCAAAAGTTCAGCTGCAATCTGCTTGAAATCTGAATGGGAAAGGATGCATATACCCAAAACTGGATATTATTAGGATCTATTAAATTTATGCTACAACTGTATCAATTGACTGTACACAGATTTTGCTTTACAGCAAACAGAGACAAAAAGAAATAAAGGACAGGACAAAAGTGATACAGAAATCGAGTTCCCTCCATTTAGCAAAAGAAAGGAATGATTTGGAGGAAAGACTGTGCTTGAATCAAGTCAACCAGAGGTCAATGTAAAGAGGCACCACAGCGCTACCTATTTGTCTCATTCAACAGTTGTAAAAATTTGTTAATTGTGTTAGAAGTGTGAAAAATCTGTACGGAATAAATGAATGAGTAATCAGTTAATTGGCATAAAATGTTTTCATTTAAAAAAGTTACCCTCCATTAAGGGCAAAAGCAATCCAGAATTTTCCAGTAGTGAGGAAACCAGTGACTCTTCAGCAAAGAAAATGGCTCAGTAACTGAGCTACACGAGATCTACAACCTGAATCTTTTGGACTATAAGCTTTTTAGGTTTGCTTCGGGAACAACAGTGTCACAATGGTAATAAGAGAAATAACTATCAAATACCAAAATGGATAATTATTAAGTTAAATGTTCTCAGTTGATTGATGGCCAATGAAGAACAAGGGTGGGTGAATCACTGACACATATTACAGTCTCTATTCCAGACAGTGGCTATTAGCACAAAAAACACATAAATCTATAAATACTTTTCCAAGATTTCCTAACTGTCAGGAGTCGAGGTCTCTGTCACATCTGACAGAATACTGTATGTTTCATTACAGTAGTTGCATGTATCTGCTCCAAAACCTACAACTATGACAAGAATTTTTTGGCAATGTACTGGACAATGCCTTCAAAGCACCAGAATTTATTGGCAATTGTGAACTCCAATATGTCCATTACAAGCTACCACAACAGACACACAATTGTGGAGTTGTAAAATAGCTTTTCTTTTATTACTACCACAAAGCTGTGTTTAAACCACAACAGTCACTGATATGAAAGCCTATGCGTTGTGTTAATGCACATAGATGAGATGTACCATACTGACACAGATGGAACTACAGTCATAATACTGCCCGACAGCATTAAACCAGTTTTCAGGAAGAACGAAGATCCTGGCATCAGAAAAGAGTAATTTTCAACAAAACATGAGGGTGGACAATATGTACCAACCAGTGATTACTACTCATCTGCCAACAACCAACAAAACAGTATTCACACATGCCAAATGAGGAGTGCAGACCAATCCTTGGTATCACTGGCACAAACAGGACAGTATTGATTGTAACTTTTATGTTATTTTCTATTTTATAACACTGACACTTTTATATTTACTATTTGCTCTTTTGTCCCTATTTTGTTTACTCTTTGGTTTGAATATTGTCTACATTCTACTATCAATGTTATGTTTCCAGCAGTGGGAGACAAAAAGCAGTGGTAGGCAAAAAGCAGTGGGTGTTTCAGAGGAATAATTTCAAGTATTAATTGGAATCCGTGAAAGCTATGAAACTGTATAATTGTGCTCAAACATGTCCTAATAACCTGAACTGCAGTCCACATAATGTAACTGTTGTACAGTTCTGTAATCTCTTTTCAGTACAGTCATTTGACTATGAAAACTGGTTACCACAACTGACCACTAAGGGACACTGCTATGTATAGTATTAACTCCTGATGTACATTAATAATATAATACTACAAATATCAGCTAACACCTTTTAGGTATGAGACAGTCCTTAACGCTTATAGTCTATCAATTATTGTAATCAGTGACATTTCCAAAATATATCATTCTCATTAGTATTTAAGACAAGTAATGGCCATAATTCAGACACACAAACTGTTCCATAACCCTTTCCCAACACTGAATCTTTTTCAATTAAATATTTTTGAAAAATATCTGGAATCAGCAGTGAAGTAGTTCTCATTCCTCCAAGATTTTCCAACCATCTATTAACTGTTGCTTCCTTGAAACCCTCACCATCAACAATGTATCACTAGTAACTCCACAGTATTCATGATGGTATGTGCATCTATGTGCAGCTCACATATCACCCTTGCCTTCTCACATAAAGTGACAGTAAAACATGTGACAAGCTAGCTGCAAATTTGGTTGAACTTTAATATGCATGACCAACCATTTTATTCTGCTTATGAATTGAAACCCATTATCTGTAGGCAATGCAAACTAAGGAAAGCTTGTGTGGCTGACCGAAACTAACACAGGACCAATCACCATTGCTGACTAGGCATAAAGAAATGTGATACACCTCATTTTACTACAATCAGTTAGTGAATCTGCACATGAAATTACATGATGAAAATCTTTATACTGGACTGTGACTCTTGTCCAGAAACCCTTGTTCCTATTAACCAACCAGATAAGGTATTATGTTTCATTCACAAGTAACAAAATTGAAATGACATGACAAAGTTCTCAATTCAAACTCAGCACCTAATTAGTTTGATAACTAATTAGAATCAAAAGTTACATGTTTGATTTTTTAGTAGCAGTGAGATGTATGAACATGAAATGTGATGGTCAAATTTTTTCTGGGGTCCCAGGATTTGAACCCAGCACCAATCAATCACCATTGTTTTCTAGTGAAAATGGATGTTAAACACCGATTTCGTGCAGCGAGATGTGAGCTTATTTGAAGAGACATTAATTATGAAAAAATTTTCCACCAGTAACTAGGGAGCTACGCGAAAACTTGAAATGCTGTTATGAATAGTTTTGTACATTACTGGAAGTCAGAATCTTCTGACAACATTATTGTTCACAACAAATGAATGTATATTAGAAATTAAAATCATTTTCTAGTAGCAGTTAGGTGTGTTAACACAAGAGCTCGAAAAAGCATAATGAAAATTTTTATGCTGCTCCAGGATTTAAACCCTGGCATGTTATGCAGACATTTTTGTCAAAATTCCAAAACTACAATGAATTAATAAATCTGGCCAATCTCAATCTGAAGTTAGAAATGAGAGTACAAATATAATCAAAGAAAAAGTCAGTGATAGCCATATCTAAATATTATGTTTCTACATTAAATTATTCTTTTACAGATTTGTTTGCATATAGTTAGCAATCTTATTGAGTACATGTTTAGCAGAGGCAAGTCAAATAGGGGGAAGTCACTGACCATTATAAGAGGCTGCTGTCCATTTCAGATATAGAATTTTATCATCTCATAACGTACCGTAACTGTCAAACCATTGATTTACTATACAGGAGACCCTTCAAGCTTATAAGTGTAATATATTGTACATGGAATACAACATTTACTAGAACTATAAAAATCTGAATACATATACTTTTCATTTTTATTCTGCTTGAATCGTCAGAGCATCACAAAAAAATTCATTAGTCGAGAAATAGCATTTTTATTTCAGAGCACTATATGATTTTCCTTGTACTAATCAGTTTCAGCCTTTTGAAAATTTGTCTTTTTAACTAATTGTGTATTTTCATCTTTAAATGTTGTGGAGTCTGTGCAAAAAATTTGAGTCTATGTGCAGGAAGCATGAAACTAACTATGTTTCTAGTTTCATATCCATACTGGAAGTTGTTTGGAGCAAACAATTTCAGATTATTATTTGTGAAAATAAATATTTCATATAAATACAGTGATTGAACATTTAGCATGTTTAGGTCTCTTAACAATGGCTGACAAGATTCTCTTGACTTTGCAGTGCCAATGTTCCATATAATCTTTTACTTTAAAATTAATATTAAATTGCTAGCATTTCTCCGTAACGCAATGCCGTATCTCACCATTGCCTCAAAGTAGCTAAGGTACACCACTTTTTTGTGTCTGTGACAGTGACACTGCCTAAGACTGACATAGCAAATGCCAGGCAGTTCAGTATGTTTTTTTAAATAGTTTATCAGTAAGCAACAATGACAGATATCTGTCCAACTGCATTCCTATGAATTTACCACATACTGCATCACTTAGCTCCAGACTTCCTTGTGTAATGTGAATTTATTTTCAATTGTTTTGTCTTAAACCACATAAGCTGTGTTTCTGAAAGATTCTGATTTGCCCATTTAGATGGAACCAAATATCTGGAATTTCTGGAGTTTTTCTGATATTTTCAGGAATTTTCAGGAATTTCTCCTGTATTATCATTTTCTATCAGTACCAATGTGTCATGAGTGAATAAAACTGGATGATTATTTCTATTGAAAGGTAAGTCAACTATGTAAAAAGGCAAAGTGTACCTAGAATTGATCCTTGTGGTACACCCTGTGAGGTAGTTCTCTCTCTTGAGGTGTATTTTCCTTTCTCTGATGTTGTGACCTCCCTTTGCTGTTTCTCTGTGAAATATGACTTACACCACTATAAGGCACTGCCCATAATTCTGTATTTTTGCATTTTGTGTGTAATAATAATAGTGGTTCACACAATCAAATACTATGCCTCAGTACCAGAAGATTCCTGGAGCTTTTTGAGATTTATTTAAGGTGGAGCTACCTTTATTTATGAATTTGTTAATTGCATTTATTATATTTTTGCCATTTTGGAAGCCAAATTAATTTTTTGAGATTAAATTAATCTTATGACAAAATTTTTGAATATTTAGTTAAACAATCAGTTCAAATAACTTAGAACACACAGGAAGAAGGGGAAATTGGATGGTAATTTCCCATATCTTCTGTACAACCTTTTTTACGTAATCGTTCAACTTCCACCCCTTTCAGGACATCTGAAAAGTAATCGCCTTAATGTTATTTATTAATTATTTCAGACAGTGGGTGTGCTATTATATTTGAGGGTGCTTTGATAACTATGGCACAAATTGCATCCCATCCCACACAGTTTTTATTTTTTAGGTTTAATATAGTGTTTTCTACATATTTTATTGTTACTTTGTCAAATTTAATTATACTAATTGTCACTCTAAGTTTACGCAAATAAATGTAGATTCTCTTCATAAGAGTCTTCAACTAAAACAACATCGGATTTGCTACTGTTATAAAAATTTGTTGAAATTTTCTAATATTTGAGCAGGATTTACAATCTTACATTGGTTACCTTTTGTTACAAGAGGTGAGTAGGATCTGTCTGTGCCTATTAATAACCATTGCCTGAGGGGGTTGGTTGGTTGGTTGGTTTGTTTTTGCATTTGATGGGGGCTGAACATTGAGGTCTTCAGTGTACTGTTCCAGACAGACATACCTGTGAAAGGCCTATACAGTAAAAGCGTAACCTCTGCACCCAGAGGGAGGGAACACCAAGGGGTACAGAGCTAAAATGAACACTGCAATAACACAAAATAGAGGACACTTAAAAGGAGCAGAGAAAATAGTTAACTAGAGTAAAAGAAACTACCGTGGTTGATGTATCAGGTGAAAGGTCAACCAATCAACTACTGACTAAGAACCTCCAGCTGGAAAGCGGTGATAGGGGTACCAACGTAACTTGTTCCCATAAAAGACACTATATTGGTATCCACGTCACAAAAGTCGCTGGAGTGGGTGTAGCCTGAGAAATCATGCGAGAGCTCAGACACTAGAGCGAGTGATAAAACCCAGCTGCATGGATACAATGTAAAACTGAGTCAGCAATAGAGGCATCGTCACTGAGAATTAAAGGAAGTGCAGCTGGTAAATTAAAGGACTGTCGCAAAGGGGCTAAAAGGGGGCAGTCCATCAGAAGATGGACCACTGTCAGCCCTGCATCACAGGGACACTTGGGCGGGTTCTCATGATGAAGGAGATAGCTGTGGGTCAACTGTGTATGTCCAATTCAGAGACGGCAGAGAACCATTGAGTCCCTATGCGTGCCCCTCAAGGATGAGTTCCATACGGCCATGGATGACTTGACCATGCGGAGCTTATTTGGCGTGTTCAAGACAGACCATTCAGAGCTACAGACATTGTGGACCTTGCAATTTAGGGCTGACTGGAGGTCTCTTTCCATGAGACCAAGCTCCAGGGGTGGTGAAATGGTGGCCTGCTTGGCCAACTGATCGACACGTTCATTTCCTGGAATGGCAATGTGGCCCAGGGTCCACACAAGCGTCACTGAATGACCACACTTGGCGAGAGCAGAAACAGCATCTTGAATACTGTGCACCAAAGGGTCCTGATAGAAACACTGGTCGAGGGGAGTGCAGAAGATGGGAAAAGGAGCCTGCAGTTTGGGTGGTCGGGCGACGCATGAATGCGGGTGATGTATGACATAAGCAACTGTTTTTGGCAGAATCATAGGGGAGGGATTCCAGCTTCTACAAGAAGGCTAGTCACTGGACTAGTGCGGAAGGCATCTGTCACCAGTCTGACACCGCAATGGAGAATCGGGTCAAGGATCCGCAATGTTGAAGGTGCTGCAGAGTCGTAGACCACACTCCCGTAGTTAAGATGGGACTGGACTAAGGCCTTATAGAGCTGTGCAGCCCCCCAAACAGCGTGGCTGAGACACTGAAGGATGTTGTGGTGCCGCCAGCACCATTGTTTATGCTCGCGAAAATGAGGTGTCCAAGTTAGCTGAGCATCAAACAGCATGCCAAGGAAGCGAGGAGTTCATTGGCAAGGTACAGCTTTGGATGGAGGTGGACCGTTCGACGACAGCAATCCTCAGGTCTTAGAGGTTGAGAACTGAAAACCATGGTTGGATGCCCAAAAATGTGCGTGACTGATAGCTTCCAGCAGCCGCCGTTCAGCAACATTTATGCTTTGGGAGCTGTAATAAAGACAAAGTCATCGGCATATAGAGAGGAACAGACCGATGAGCCCACCACAGCCGCAAGACCATTAATCACCACCAAAAAGAGGGGAACACTGAGAACCATGCCCTGTGGGACACCATTCTCCTGAATATGAGCAGAGCTAAGATAAGTACCAACTCTAACCTGAAAGGAGTGATTGGAGAGAATATTCCGTAGAAAAATCAGAAGTGGACCCCGTAAGCAATGTAGCAAGGATATGATGGTGCCAGGTGGTATCGTACGCCTTCCGAAGTTCAAAGAAAACAGCAACTACATGTTCTCGACGAGTAAAAGCTGTATGAATAGCCAACTCTAGCGAGTCTAAATTGTCGATCGCTGAGCGGCTCTAGCCCAGACCTCTGTTGCTGGTATAGGAGGCCCCAAGCTTCGAGGATCCACATGAGCCGCCGACTAACCATCTGTTCCAGCAGTTTGCACATAACGTTGGTTAAGGCTGATAGAGTGATAGCTATCAACCACCAGCGGATCTGCACCAGGTTTCAGCACTGTCAACGAGTTGGGAAAACGCCCTCTTTCCAGATGCGGTTTAACAGGGCGAGTAATTCACCCTGACAGTGCACCAAGAGATGGTGAAGAAACTGGTTATGAATTCGGTCTGGACCTGGAGAGGTATCAGGGCAAGCTGTAAGGGCACTTTGGAACTCCCATTCAAAACGGTGCATGCAGAACAACTGCGTATGCTCAGCCTGTTCTTTAATGGCGCGGAGTTCTGAGCTGTAGCCTGCTGTTGTGGAAATACGAGCGAAGTACTCTGCCAGATGTTAGGCGATGGCGATTGGGTCAGTACAAAGTGTACCCCAAAGAGAAAGGCAAGGGACAGACGCATGAGGGCGAAAGCCAAAAATGCGCCGAACCCGCGACAACACCTGAGATGGGTAGGTGCAAGAACCTATGGTGACAACATATTGTTCCCAGCAGTCCTGTTTGCTCCGCTGGATGAACCGTCAAGCGCGGGTCTGCAGCCGCTTAAAGGCAACCAGATTCTCTAGGGAAGGATGACACCAGTGTCATTGCAGGGCTCGCTGGTTGTCCCGGATAGCTTCTGCAATCTCTGGTGTCCACCAAGGAACTGACTTACGCCTTAGGGTACTGGTAGAGCAGGGGACAGTTGCCTCGGCAGCAGAAACAATGACAATAGTGACCTCGTCCACCACCAAATCAATGTCACCCGGAAGTGGAGTGATGGCCACAGTAGCTGAGGTGTCGGCTGCCCTGTCAGCTCCATGAAGAGACCATCGTGGCAGCTGGTCAGGGGGTTGGGATTGAAGAAGAGAAACCAGGATAGGAAAGTGGTCGCTATCACAGAGGTCATTGTGGACCTTCCAACTGAGGTATGGAAGGAGACCTGGGCTACTAAGAGAGGTCAATGGCTGAGTATGTGCCATGAGTCAAGTTAAAATATGTGGGAGCACCAGTGTTAAGAAGGCAAATGTCCCCAAAAGGAGGAATGGCAGAGGGAGCTGGGCCAACAGGGCAGCGAGGTCAGCAAGAAAGACAACCTTATCTGGGGGAAGGTAGAGGGAACATATGGTAAGCTCCAGTCCTGTCCAGACTAACAGCCACAGCCTCGAGTTCTGTGTGAAGTGGCACTGGGGCACTAGGAACAGTGGCAAGAACATAAACACCGACACCGCCAAACACCCTGTCATATTCTACATGGTTCTTATAGTAACCATGGTAGCCACAGAGGGAGGGGGTCTGCCAAACAAGTGGCAGGGAAGCGGCACAAAAGCTGTTTCAACTCAGCAAAGTAGTGGAAAAAACTATGTCAGTTCCATTGCAGGATAATGGTATCCGACTGAAGACATGGAAGAACCTGAGGGGGATAGGTCACACTTCAGAAGCGCTCGCCGCCACTGACTGTGACTTAGCCTGATCAACTTCCATAGGAGCTGCGGGTCGAGCAACATATAGCTCCTGAATGGACGCTAGATGCTCCACATCATCTTCAGGTGCAGTGGTGAACTTTTTTGTCTATGTCCTCCTCTTTTTGCTTCTTCTTTTCGGTAGGGTCCCATTTGTCATTCAGTTTATCAGGCTGGGTGGGCTTTTCCGACCCAGTCTCATGGACCAAGGAAGACCCGGAAGCCCTACGGCCCTCAGGTGGTGCCTTTTTCAGCCACTGGCTGACATCTGGAGGGGCAGTAACTGTGGAAGGGCGGGCACCAAGCGATCCCTTCTGTGCGAGGGGAACCGGAGGTGGCGAGCACTTCTCCGGCTCGGAAGTGGGGAATGAATTCCCCAAAGAAGGAAGGGGTTGCTACTCCCGCTGCTGATAATGGGAGCAACGGAAGAGCATGTTGCTCCAACTACCTGGGGCAGGAATAGACAGTTGGGCTGGAGGGGCCATAAAAAGTGGCTGAGCTTGGGTGCTCGTCACCAGGGATGGTGACATAGAAGTTGCTGCAGCAAACGTTGATGAAATGCGCACAGGGTGAAGTCGGTCGTACTTGCATTTAGCCTCTGTGTGAGCCAGGCTGGCTCTGAGCACTATGGGACTTAACATCTGAGGTCATCAGTCCCCTAGAACGCAGAACTACTTAAACCTAATTAACCTAAGGACATCATCCCACACATCCATGCCAGAGGCAGGATTCGAACCTGCGACCGTAGCAGTCCCACGGTTCCGGACTGCAGCGCCTAGAACCGCAAGACCACCGTGGCCAGCCAAGTGAGCCTGTCCAAGGTCTTATACTCCATGATCTTCCATTCTTTTTGATAAACTGTGCAGTCGGACGAGCAAGGTGAATGTTTCTGTCAGCAGTTGATACAAACAGGGGGCGGCGAACACAGGACGTTGTGGTGGGAGGCACGTCCACAATCCTGACAGGTAGGGTTGGCGTCACATCTCTATGATGTATGTCCAAACCTCCATCACTTAAAGCAGCGCACGGGAGGAGACACATAAGGCTTAACATCACATCAATATATCACCACCTTGACCTTCTCGGGCTGGGTGTCTCCCTCAAAAGCCAAGACGAAGGCGCTGGTGGTGACCCTACTATGTTTAGGTTCCCTGAAGACCTGTCGTACAAAGTGGATACCACAGCATTCCAAAATTGCATGGAGCTCATCGCGAGACTGCAACAACAGGTCACGATGAAAAATAAGTCCCTGAACCATATTTAGGCTCTTATGAGGTGTAATGGAGACTGCAACATCACGAAGCTTGCCACAAGCAAGCAATGCCCGTGACTGTGCTGATGATGCTGTCTGTATGAGGACTGCTCCAGACCTCATTTTAGACTTCTCCAAACTTTTCCTCTAAATTTTCCACAGAAAACTGCGGCTTTGTCGTCAGAAATTAGACTCCATCTGTTCCACTGCAAACCAGAAATTTAGGAGAATACATCTCACCAGGTAATCTATACCGCCGTTCCTCCCCTGTTGTGGACAGGAAAGGGAACGATTGGGGGTCATACTATAAAGCATTGAACTTTTCTTTCTTAGAGACTCATGCCTGCACACTATTCGTATTTCGTTTCATGGTGGTCCCATGAGCAGCTAGGGGAAAGAATGCCCACCCAGACAGAGCCCCGCTTGCCTGGGTAAGACTAATACAACCGAGGGGGTGGCAGATTCCACAGAGGCCACCCGCTAGCAACTGTTCTACCTCAACAACCATGCGTCTCCTCTGCATGCAACACACCTTGACACTGAGGTTTTTTTTATATAGGTTTATACCATCCTCGCAACCCAGGCAGGGAAGCCAATATACTGGGCTCTGTACCATACAATGTTCCACCGTCACACATTACAGTGGTAGATGAAGCACACTCAGAGCTTATGGTATGGAGGACTGGTAGCGCTTCCAAGCCCCCAGCTCATGGACCCCGGGGTTGCGAAGCCCGTACCCAGCAACTAAATGCTGAGCCACTGAGGTGGCCTGAGGTCGGAATCTAACCCAGATACTATATATACAAACCTACTGTCGAGACATCAGACCACCAAACACCGCACAGCCTGGTAATAATCATATGGTAATGGAGTTACACTATAATGGATGAGTAGCCTAACTCCCTGACTCCTTGCAGTGGATTTAGGGTTTATTTCCTTGTTTGATTAAATCACAGTTCACCAGCTCTCATAGCTATCCAATATGTAAAATTGACTGTATTTTGTAATAACTGAAATAATATTACATAATGGCCAGCTACACAAACTGCTCACATTGTAGAATGCAGAAACTTTCGCACAAATTATGCCTTCCACTTGATCTACTCTGCTGAACTATCTGCATCTGCTTAATGTTGACACTACAGAAGTCTAGCTGTGTTACTAAGCGAATTTTTTCTGTGATTTAGTAAACCAAATCTCATCTGTCCCCAAACAGTATCTATCTATTGGAAGCTCAAATAAAATTTACTTAATTTTCTAACTTAACAGTATTAGTAAAACCTTGGAAAACATTTCTGAGAAAGAACTCATTGCACCTGTCCTGATCCTAATAATTACTACGACACTGGACACTCACTGGATTCAGCCCAGATGATCACGCTGCATCATGCCTTGCAGCTATAATCTGGATTGGACATTTCTGCATTCACATAGACAAGCATCATATTATTTAATATTTTCAGTGTGGATCACCAAATAATATCAAAAATGATGTAGCAGGATAATTCCTTGACACTTCAGGGTTGACAGGCACATTATATAGTGTTGCCAGGTCCCAGTCACCATGCTGCTGGAGGAAATAAGTTTCCATAACCACTGCATCTCTTGAATGGCCTAACAATCTAGCAGCACAGATTTAATTTTGAAAATGCCGTGTAAGAGTTGCCGAGTTGCCAAAGTGACAAAAGCATTAAATATGACAGGTGTAAGAAAATGTGAATAAGCCACCCTAAAACCGCAAATTCAAAGCGTGGAAAATTAACTGGATGGTCCTCCTCCTCATAGCTATCATTGTTTTATTTTTGTTTTGCTTTCTACATTATTAGGATACTCATATGAGACATATCAAGGAGTAGTTGCTAGAGTAGACTGCTAGGCATAAATAAGAAAATAATCATTTTAATGCAGGGACCAAAGACCTCAAGTTCTTATTTAAAAAGGAATTCAAACCCCTTACCATGAGACCGCAAGTTACCTCATTCTTACTATTTTATCAGAAACTTCAACTGCTATGTATACTTGGGAAACTGAAGAACGTAACATAGAAAAATTAGGTCCTCCTTATATCCATTTCAGCACTGACAGTTAGGTGTTTGGCTGCTAGAGAGCACCTGGTCCTACATTTGTAACCTGGCTGTGGTGCACTCAGATTTCTTGTGACAACATTTGCTGAAGAAGAGTGTGTGTCTAGCAGTGGTATGAAATGAGTAATAAATACATCTATCTATTGGAAGCTCAAATAAAATTTACTTAATTTTCTAACTTAACAGTATTAGTAAAACCTTGGAAAACATTTCTGAGAAAGAACTCATTGCACCTGTCCTCCTGCTAGTTTAGAAAGAAGAAAAACGGAAAAAGATGGGGGGGGGGGGGGGGGGGGGGGGGTGGAGAAGAAGGGGAGGGCAGAGGCCTCAAGCTTTGCAATCGTTTAGTCAAAGTCCAGTGCACGAATATACTCAGAATATTATTATTATTATTATTATTATTATTATTATTATTATTATTATTATTATTATTATTATTATTATTTCTTTACTTTCTCAGACGTTAAGTCTGGTTAAAAATGGAAAGAGACGTGGACCTTGATCAAGTGTCACTTCCTTTTAACTGTACGGTATATGTTATATTGCATTTAGGAACTTTCGGGTAATTGAACATGTATCAATAATTACGGATTTCTGTAGTTGTATATATAAGTTTGGATGTAGCTGTATTGCATTGATGTACTGGTGGATATTGTGTGGTAGGACTCCTGTAGTTGATAGTATAATTGGTATAATGTCAACTTTATCCTGATGCCACATGTCCTTGACTTCCTCAGCCAGTTGGATGTATTTTTCAATTTTTTTCTCCTGTTTTCTTTTGTATATTCGTTGTATTGGGTATGGATATTTCGATTAGTTGTGTTAATTCTTCTTTTTATTGGTGAGTATGATGTCAGGTTTGTTATGTGGTGTTGTTTTATCTGTTATAATGGTTCTGTTCCAGTATAATTTGTATTCATCATTGTCCAGTACATTTTGTGGTGCATACTTGTATGTGGGAACATGTTGTTTATGTTGTAAGGCAAGCTGTTGATGTATTATTTTTGCTTCAATGTCATGTCTTCTGGGGTATTCTGTATTTGCTAGTATTGTACATCCACTTGTGATGTGATCTACTGTTTCTATTTGTTGTTTGCAAAGTCTGCATTTATCTATTGTGGTATTGGGATCTTTAATAATATGCTTGCTGTAATACCTGGTGTTTATTGTTTGATCCTGTATTGCAATCGTGAATCCTTCCATCTCACTGTATATATTGCCTTTACTTAGCCATGTGTTGGATGCGTCTTGACTGACGTGTGGCTGTGTTAGATAATAAGGGTGCTTGCCATGTAGTGTTTTCTTTTTCCAATTTACTTTCCTCGTATCTGTTGATGATGTTATGTGGTCTAAAGGGTTGTAGAAGTGGCTATGAAATTTCAATGGAGTAACCGATGTATTTATACGAGTGATTGCTTTGTGTATTTTGCTAGTTTCTGCTCATTCTAGAAAGTATTTCTTAAATTGTCTACCTGTCCATAATGTAGGTTTTTTATGTTGATAAATCTCCTTCCTCCTTCCTTTCTGCTTAATGTGAATCTTTCTGTTGCTGAATGTAAGTGATGTATTCTATATTTGTGGCACTGTGATCATGTAAGTGTATTGAGTGCTTCGAGTCTTGTGTTACTCCATTTCACTACTCCAAATGAATAGGTCAATATTGGTATAGCATAAGTATTTATAGCTTTTGTCTTGTTTCTTGCTGTCAATTCTGTTTTCAGAATTTTTGTTAGTCTTTGTCTATATTTTTCTTTTAGTTCTTCTTCAATATTTGTATTATCTATTCCTAGTTTTTGCCTGTATCCTAGATATTTATAGGCATCTGTTTCTTCCATCGCTTCTATGCAGTCGCTGTGGTTATCCAACACATAATCTTCTTGTTTAGTGTGTTTTTTCCCTTGACTATGCTATTTTCTTACATTTGTCTTTCCCGAAAGCCATATTTATATCATTGCTGAATACTTCTCTTATCTCTAGTAATTGGTTGAGTTGTTGATTTGTTGCTGCCAGTAGTTTTAGATCATCCATGTATAGCAAATGTGTGATTTTGTGTTGGTATGTTCCAGTAATATTGTATCCATAATTTGTATTATTTAGCATCTTGGATAGTGGGTTCAGAGCAAGGCAGAACCAGAAAGGACTTACTGAATCTCCTTGGTATATTCCATGCTTAATCTGTATTGGCTGTGATGTGATATTTGAATATTAAGTGTGGTTTTCAAATTTTACATTACTGTGTTTAGGAACTGTATCAATTTAGGATCTACTTTGTATACTTCCAATATTTGTAGTAACCATGAGTGGGTACACTATCAAAAGCTTTTGGGTAATTAATGTATGCATAGTGTAGTGACCTTTTAGTTTTAGCTTGATACATCATCTCTGCATCTATTATCAGTTGCTCTTTACATCCTTGTGCTCCTTTGCAACAGCCTTTTTGTTCTTCATTTATAATTTTGTTCTGTGTTGTATGTGTCATTAATTTCTGTGTAATGACTGAAGTTAATAGTTTGTATATTGTTGGTAGGCATGTTATGGGGTTTTCTGTGTCTGCTTGATCTTTAGGTTTCAGATAAGTTATTCCTTGTGTAAGTTTATCGGGAATGTGTATGGGTCTGCAATGTAACTGTTAAATAATTTAGTTAGATGTGAATGTATTGAGGTGAACTACTTTAGCCAGAAATTTGCTATTTTATCTTTTCCAGAGGCTTTCCAATTGTGAGTAGAATTAATTGCTTGCGTGACTTCATGTTGCAAAATTATCACTTCAGGCATTTGTGGTATCATCTTGTATGTGTCTGTCCATATGTTGCTCCAGAAGTGTTCCATGTCTGTTATGTTTGGTGGATTGTCAATTTTAATGTGTGTGTTATCTATTGTCTGGTAAAATTTCTTTTGGTTTGTGTTGAATGTTTGGTTTTGTTTCCTTCTATTTTCACTTTTTTGTATCTTCTAAGTCGTTTGGCCAATGCTTGTAATTACTGCTTCTTTTCATCTAATTGCTCTATCACTTCTTGTTTTGAGATTTTACCTAACCTTTTTTATTTTTTTTTCTGACATTTCATTTCTTATAAATTGTGTTAGCTGTCCGATGTCTTTTCTCAGTTTTTCTATTCTGATCTGTAGCCTGTGTTGCCATGCTGGTTTTGTGGATTTCTTCTGTGTGTTGGTTGGTTCTGGTTTCTGCCTAGTGTGTATATTTAGTGTAGTAAGTGCTTTTACATAAACCAGTAGTTGTAACTCTTCCATAGTTGTTTTTAATTTAGCTTGTTGTGTATGATTGTGTTGATAGTTGTTATTGTTGTTTCGACTTGTGGGTTATTTGGCAGTCTATGCAAGAATGGTCTAATGTCTGTATTTGTGTCTTTGTATTCTATGTATGTCAGCTGAAATTTTTCTTCCATATCTAACATGTGTGTCACTTCGTATTCTATTTGTACTTGTTCTGGTGGCTGTCTTAAGATTTCGTTTTCCTCTGTCTAATTGATGCATGTTGTTCTTTGTTTGTTTGCTCTGGGATGTTTGAGTCCATTACTGTATTTTCTTCTTCTTCTTCTGACTGCACATTATTTTGTTCCAGTATTTGTTGTACTTGTTGTGTGATGTTTTCTAATTCTGACTGTGGTATCCTGTTATTTTTGATTATTACACAGATCTGATCAGCTAGTCATCGTTCTGTTAAAAATTTTAATTCTGGGTATCTGGTAATATATGTTGTGTATACTTGTGATCTGTATCCAGTTGTGTTGGTCCTAGGTTTGTTGCTTGGTAATAACAGAACATGAGATGTCGATTAACTTCATCTGACCATCTCATCCTCTGTCTTTGTTTTCCTTCTAGGGTGGTTGCAGGAAGCATATCCTGCAAAACACCTCTATTTGGATTTAAATCAGTTTCCAGTTAGCTAGCAGTGTTGTTACCATTGTGGGCGGGCATAGGGTTCAAGCGTCGTCCCCGACCATGATGGCGCTTGTCCGAGGCTTCTTTAGTTCTGTCCTGAACCAACTCATCACACTAGAAGGGGGGTTAGCCCTATTAGTGGTTTGTTCTTTTCATCCACTTTTATGACTGGCAGAACATACCGGAGACCTATTCTTTTCCCGGGCCTCCACAGGATTATTATTATTATTATTATTATTATTATTATTATTATTATTATTATTATTATTATTATTATTATTATTATTATTACTACTACTACTATTAGTGATCTACCGAATTTTTTAACTAATTACTTTGAGCTTCAAAAGCTATATAAATATAAGTTAGTTTGTCATGTCCTTTGTTATAGGAGGTTTTCACTAATAAACATGTATATTGGAACATAATTTAAAAAACAATCTTATGTTGTCAGTCACATTTCAATTCAAATCTAATTTCTGTCATCTAAATAATTGCTCAACAGTGTGTGAACAGCATTGTCAACACTGTACCCTCCACACACCATACAACTCCATCCCATTCTAATTAACCACAACAACAAACCTAATGCTTCCATCTCTTTGCAGCCACTATGTGAATATGTTCATAGCAGACAGTCACCTCATTTTGGAAGTGATGAACAAGGGTACCCAACTATCACACCATCATACACCTAACACAGCACCAGTACCCCATCCTTCCCCATCCCCATCCTCCATAGTGAATTTCTCTAATACCACACACTGAAACATATGTGAATTGTTGTGGTCTATACACTCTAAATAAGATCAACAACTGTGTTTGAAGCTCAAATGTGTCTTGGAACATTAGCATACCATTACACAATTTCCATATCCTTCATCCCTCTGAGTCCTATGAGCTCTTTTCTACTCCCAGTGAGGTATAACCATTAACTCCTAGATTCCGTAAGTTTAAAACAGGTCCTGCATTTGTTTAGGATCTATGCATTATTGCCGATCAATCAATCAATCCAGTGGGTATAATGTTATTGTCATCTTGTATCACCCAGAGACCTTTGCCCCTAGAAGCACTTCTCTGCAAACCTCAAATACTCTCCTCATTGTGGATATTAGAACAGTTCACTTGACATCATGGGAAACCCTCACATTAACTTCAGGACAGGTGACAAGTGTAGTGTTTTATGATTAACTGCTCTATACAAATGTAGGCAGGCAGCTTGTGTACCCTCAGCTCAAAGCTCGCTTAATTCATTGAAGCTCTCACAGCCTGTTCCACTGTTAAGAGCAGTTACTTATAAACTATGAACAATAAACTAATTAGGAAGCATTCATTTTCTACGCACTCATTACTGTAGGCATGTAGACAAAATCTTAGGCAGTATCTTGATATTTAAACTTCTTGGCAGATTAAGAATGAGTATTAGACTGAGACTTGACCTTAGGACATATGCCTGCCCTGGCAAAAATAAAGCTCGTGAGTCGTGCTTGGCTAGCTCTGTCAGTAGAGCATTTGCCCATGAAAGGCAAGTTCAAGCCTTTGTCCGGCACACAGTTTACATGTTCTAGGAAGTTTCATACCAGCACACACATTGATGTAGAGTGCAAATTTCGTTCTGGTAGCTCAATCTTCCCAACAGAATCAACTACAGCTACTTACACAATACCCTACATCATGCTTTCCATGGTACTTGTGAACTGTTGTCAGTTTTATATGTTACACAAGTAACTGTTAGTTGTAACACTGTAGTTTTGGCCCAAAAACAGTGCACACTCAGTATTTCAACATTTTTTTGACTCCATTCCAAATCCTTCAGAATTCCAGTGTCATGAAACTGTTCTGCCATTTACAGTTAATTCAGTGGGTATAAGATATGAAACAACAGAAAACCATTCTAGGCTACTTGGGACTGCACATTCATGGCTTCCTAGTAGTAGTTGCATATTTACTCATTCTATAGTAGTTTACCTATTCTAGCATGTACTGCTTTATCATTAAAGTGATAAATCACCAGAAATGGTTGCAGATTTCTACTTAATGTTATCAGCTGTTCTAACATGTTCTCCTCCTCCTCTGAAAATTACATGATCAGCACATGACAGAAAATGCTTCCAGCCTTCCAACTCACTGTTAAAAAAGGTGAAAATAATTGACAAAGAAGTTTCTGAGAACTAACATAACAACATCACTATTGTCATAGTACTAACTACAGAATTTTGGTGCATACCACTGTTCACCTGTTGAGTATCAAAAGTTGCCTTATTAGTCTGTACAAAACAGAGCAAACTCTCATATTTTCTTAAGATTGTGTTACCTAATTTCATTCTGGATCTTTTGATTTGCACTAGCAAAGAGGGAAACAATTGGCATTACATATACCACTTTTGCAGATGTATTTGGCCTTATGGCAACAGTTTAATTCATATTAACAAGCATGATATCACAGAGCTACTGAGATATCAATACTAGAAACATTTTCTCACTGTCGTAGAAGCAGTTATGGTAGAAGAATAACAGTTTGCTAACAAAATGAAAGATGAGAGAAATTCTTATAATTTATGGGTAAAATGATATCCTTTCATGTGAAATAATAAATTCTCTTACTGTCACTTATTATGCAAAAATTGCTCAGAAAATGTCACCAAGTTTACAGAAGTAGCTAATTAATTTGGAAGAATGATTCACCTCCAGTCTCAAAAGTAAGTCAACAATAACTGACTTGCCAAACAACTTAGAGATGTTTCCAAAGTCTCAGCTTTTCCAATGGCAGGAACGTATTGTAGTATGATTGTATGGTTAGTTGGTTAGTTGGTCAGTTGGTCGCTTAAAGAGACCTGCATACTAGGTCTTCAGGCCATTTTCCTCGAACAGACTTGTCTTAAAGGTCAATGAAGGTTAGGTAAGGAACAAAAAAGAAGAAAGGGAGTATATAGGAAGAAAGGCAGGTGGAGTGCCCTATACAGGAAGCAGCTGGATGCTCCCAAAAACAGACTGCAAAGAGGGGACATCCATCCCCATCCCCCTACTACTACTACTACTACTACTACTACTACTATTCCCTCCGGTCATACAAGTGGTACTCCACTTAGAAATGTCTAGGAAAGACTAACATCATAAATGGGGCAAGAGAAGTGTATATAGATTTAAGACAAACAAGGTGAACTGACCACATGAAAGGGTGGGAGGGGAGGAAGAGTAAAAGATCAGGTAGGGCAAGGGCCAGTTCAGACAGCCGCAGACACTCTGGACAAAGTAGACAACAGAGCATTCTGCCAACTTGTCAGTGGGCTGATAAGACTAAGTGGCCCTTCCTTACAGTGAGGGGTAAAAGCCCCCTTCACAAATAAAACATAAAACTACGTCAGCCATTGAAGCATCATCTCCTAATACAATGGGTAGCAAGTCACAGAGATTGAGAGTCTGCCACAGTGTTGATAGATTGGGACAGTCCAGCAAAATGTGGATCACTGTCAAACTGGAACCACAATGAACTGGGGTGTGTCCTCATGATGGAGAAGATGACCATGAGTTGGTCAAGTGTAAACTATGTAGTGCTGGCAAAGGACAGTGGAGTCCTTTCTAGAGACCAGCACAGAAGACCTCAACCAATTTTTATTCTCCAATATCACCCATAGTTTGTTTTGTGAAGATAGCCTGACCCACTCTACACTCCAGATCCCTAAAACTTGACAGTTTAATACCAACTGGAGGTTGTCTTCCAGAATACCTATCTCAAGAATTGACTTGTTGGTAGCCAGTTTGGCTAAGCCATCAGCAAGTGCAGTCTGGTTAAGCTATCACCAAGTTCATTCCCCCAAACCCCAACATGGCACATTGTCCACAGAAAGGCCACTATGTGTCCACATTATTCAAGGGCACACACAGAATCCCAGCTAGCCATTACCATGTAATGGTTAGGGTAATACTGATTGAGAGCTTGCTAACTGGTCAGGGAGTCACTTCAGATGATAAAGGACTCACTGGTGCAGGAACAGACATGCTGAAGAGCACAAAACACAGCTACCAACTCCACTGTGAAAACATTTGTGTCATCCGGCAAGGAGCACAATTCAGTAAGTCCCACACGAGTATAAGCAAAGCCTACATGACAAGTGACCGTCACTATAGATTACTTCTGAACCCCAGAATTCACCAAGAATGGCGGGCCTCAGGCTGAATTGAGTCTTTCAGAACTTGTGACAGGTCAAGATGAAGCTGTGGCCAATGGATGCACCACAGAAGTGTAGATGTGTGGGCCTGGAGGAGAGGTTGTAGAAGTTCAAGAGACAACAGACCAGATGCAGATGGTTATCATAATCCCTGATCTGGGCTGCCATTGTGGGCGATGGATTTCCATGTTTGGAAGGAGGAGATGCTAGTTCAGATGCTTAGGGGACATGCAAACCTGTGTACCATACATGAAAACCAGTTGTTGGCACCCAATCTGCAATGGAGGGACCCAATCCTACATGAGTAACCTGTTCACAAGGCTAGTTTAGAAGGCTCCTGTCACAAGTCAATCCCTGCAGTAGTGTATCGAATCCAGTGTCTGCATTGCTGAGGGTGATGTCAAATGGTATGCCAGACCCCCATTATTGAGACGGGACTGTACCAGGGCTTTGTAAAGCTGTAGAAAGGTAGTGTGATCTGCACCCCATGTGATGTTACTCAGGCAGTAAAGTGTATTAAGGTGCAGCCAGCACTTTCACTTAAACTGGTGAAGATAGGGAATCCATTTAAACTGAGCATTAAAGGCCAGTCCTAAAAAGTGGTAAGTCTCCACAACATTCGTCAGCAGGGTGAAGTTCTGGTTTTGAACGAATTGTACAATATTGACAGTAGCGCGCAGTGTTTGTCACGGGGGCCAAAATCTGATAGCCAAAGGTGAGGGCCCATAACTGCGTGTATCATATGGCACCTGGCAGTTGACATTCAGTGATGCCCACATTAGAGGAGGAATAGCAGAGGCAAGTATACCAGAGGGTAATTTTGAGGACCCCACAGCTACTGCTAGACCATTGACAGCCACTAGAAAGAAAGGGAGACCCAGTACAGAGCCCTGGGGGACACCATTCTCTTTTATATGGAGGGTAGGAAGTATCATCTTGAACCCAGAAAGCACAATACTACAAGAAGTTCTGGATAAAAATTTCGAGCAGATCCCAGAGACTCCACTTGTGTTAAGTAGCAAGGATGTGATGTAGTCACATGGTGTCGTAAACCTTTCGCAGGTTGAAGAAAATGGCCATAAGATATCAATGTCAGGCAATAGCTGTGTGGCTGACAGACTCCAGGTAAACCAGACTACCAGTAATGGAATGGATTCGGCGAAAATTGCTCTGGGAAAGAGTGGGTAGACACCCCAACTCAAGGAGCCCAATACAGCTGCCCAGCTGCCAGCTCGCCACGTATTCAAGCAACTTACTGAGAATATTGGCGAGAGTAATTGGGCGATAACTATACATCTCTAGAGGGTGGTTTTAGTACTGGGATGGTGATGCTTTCTTGCCACTGCAATAGGAACTCGCCAATGCTCCAGATGTGGCTAAAAATGGCAAGGATATGATGCTGACAATCTACCAATAGGTGCTTCATAATTTGGTTGTGGATGTGGTTCCACCCTGGGGCTGTATCATGGCAGTGGACTAGGACACTGAAAAATTCTCAATTTCTGAATGGAGCATTACATAGCTGCAAGTAACATGTAGTACAAGATAACTGCTTTTGCTCTATCTGCTGTCTTAGGACACAAAAGGTAGGTCAATAAGTTTCAGACACTGAGTTTCAAGCATAATACAGAGCAATGTGTTTGGCAACTGCTTCTGCATCAGTGTAAACAGTACCATTTGACATAATACCAGGTACACATTGTACTGAACCTGCAATTTGAACCCCGGTGTCCCGTTCAGTAGACAGATGTGGCAAACACAATTCCACCTTGGCACAGTGATTCTGTACAACTACATGAACTACCCTAGTGTGCCTCCCTCCACAATGCAAAATCCCATTATGCCTCATCCTACTTGGTATTCCCCTTAGATACTGATAGCATTGCAGAGACTCTCCAACTGTATTGGAATATCACTTCAGCACGGAACAAATTTGGGGATCCTGGCCAAATTCCAGACATAGGTGCTTTAATAAAATGAATCTATACAGTTCCAGAGACATTTTTGAGTGTCAAACACATACAACGTATACACACAGACTGAAGCGGCAAATGAATATTTGTAACACAATTCTTGACACTGACTGAACAGATAAGAGGTCATGAGGTTTGTTTTCAAGTCCTGTAACATTCTAATGCAACACAGTAAGCTTATTTGAATAAGTTTATTTTGCCTGTGATTGTTCATTTATCTGAACAAGGCTTCTCCCCTTAAACAGGTAACGGGCTATTTCTGATCTTTAGCTCTCTTTCATCCCCATTCTTAGTTAATCTGCCGGCACTCTAAATTCTGTTTTTCACCTTTAAATTCTCTAACTGAATGTTTGCTCCCCCTGTCACAGGTTGAAGGACACAAATCTTTACCCCTTGTCCAGTGATCTTCATATCTTTTGACAAACAATTTACATAGCCCTGAGTGTGTGTCTCAAAGAATCCCTTCCCCTGCCCCTACTACAGTTACTCCACTGAAAATACAAAACAAGTTATCCACACATTGGTCACAAACTACTATTTCAACTGCATTAGCACACACCTGTCACATAATATTATAGTTAATTACACAGGTCGTGTGTTTCTGTATAATATGCCTGTAACAGTTGTGGATATGCATAAAGAATGAGGGCCCACTGGTTAAGTCTTACAACAGTCAGTAACAACCAAACCTGCATTAACTCCTACAGAAAAATAGAAAGTGAGATGATATTTACCACTTTAAACAGAAGGAATAAAAAAACTGATCAAAGTTTACCATGCATTCATTGTGAACTAATTTACACCTGAATTCACATTCCCCATATTGTGAAGTTTTCATTTCTAACAAGTGATACAAAAAGTAAAAGTATCATAATCTGAACTGGAAAAGGGACTAACACATGTTTTGCTACATTGAACGGGCCCAGACCGGCAGGGGGGGGGGGACAAAACTAGCGGGGACAAAGCTAACGGACAAAGCTAACGGACAAAGCTAACGGACAAAGCTAACGGACAAAGCTAACGGACAAAGCTAACGGACAAAGCTAACGGACAAAGCTAACGGACAAAGCTAACGGACAAAGCTAACGGACAAAGCTAACGGACAAAGCTAACGGACAAAGCTAACGGACAAAGCTAACGGACAAAGCTAACGGACAAAGCTAACGGACAAAGCTAACGGACAAAGCTAACGGACAAAGCTAACGGACAAAGCTAACGGACAAAGCTAACGGACAAAGCTAACGGACAAAGCTAACGGACAAAGCTAACGGACAAAGCTAACGGACAAAGCTAACGGACAAAGCTAACGGACAAAGCTAACGGACAAAGCTAACGGACAAAGCTAACGGACAAAGCTAACGGACAAAGCTAACGGACAAAGCTAACGGACAAAGCTAACGGACAAAGCTAACGGACAAAGCTAACGGACAAAGCTAACGGACAAAGCTAACGGACAAAGCTAACGGACAAAGCTAACGGACAAAGCTAACGGACAAAGCTAACGGACAAAGCTAACGGACAAAGCTAACGGACAAAGCTAACGGACAAAGCTAACGGACAAAGCTAACGGACAAAGCTAACGGACAAAGCTAACGGACAAAGCTAACGGACAAAGCTAACGGACAAAGCTAACGGACAAAGCTAACGGACAAAGCTAACGGACAAAGCTAACGGACAAAGCTAACGGACAAAGCTAACGGACAAAGCTAACGGACAAAGCTAACGGACAAAGCTAACGGACAAAGCTAACGGACAAAGCTAACGGACAAAGCTAACGGACAAAGCTAACGGACAAAGCTAACGGACAAAGCTAACGGACAAAGCTAACGGACAAAGCTAACGGACAAAGCTAACGGACAAAGCTAACGGACAAAGCTAACGGACAAAGCTAACGGACAAAGCTAACGGACAAAGCTAACGGACAAAGCTAACGGACAAAGCTAACGGACAAAGCTAACGGACAAAGCTAACGGACAAAGCTAACGGACAAAGCTAACGGACAAAGCTAACGGACAAAGCTAACGGACAAAGCTAACGGACAAAGCTAACGGACAAAGCTAACGGACAAAGCTAACGGACAAAGCTAACGGACAAAGCTAACGGACAAAGCTAACGGACAAAGCTAACGGACAAAGCTAACGGACAAAGCTAACGGACAAAGCTAACGGACAAAGCTAACGGACAAAGCTAACGGACAAAGCTAACGGACAAAGCTAACGGACAAAGCTAACGGACAAAGCTAACGGACAAAGCTAACGGACAAAGCTAACGGACAAAGCTAACGGACAAAGCTAACGGACAAAGCTAACGGACAAAGCTAACGGACAAAGCTAACGGACAAAGCTAACGGACAAAGCTAACGGACAAAGCTAACGGACAAAGCTAACGGACAAAGCTAACGGACAAAGCTAACGGACAAAGCTAACGGACAAAGCTAACGGACAAAGCTAACGGACAAAGCTAACGGACAAAGCTAACGGACAAAGCTAACGGACAAAGCTAACGGACAAAGCTAACGGACAAAGCTAACGGACAAAGCTAACGGACAAAGCTAACGGACAAAGCTAACGGACAAAGCTAACGGACAAAGCTAACGGACAAAGCTAACGGACAAAGCTAACGGACAAAGCTAACGGACAAAGCTAACGGACAAAGCTAACGGACAAAGCTAACGGACAAAGCTAACGGACAAAGCTAACGGACAAAGCTAACGGACAAAGCTAACGGACAAAGCTAACGGACAAAGCTAACGGACAAAGCTAACGGACAAAGCTAACGGACAAAGCTAACGGACAAAGCTAACGGACAAAGCTAACGGACAAAGCTAACGGACAAAGCTAACGGACAAAGCTAACGGACAAAGCTAACGGACAAAGCTAACGGACAAAGCTAACGGACAAAGCTAACGGACAAAGCTAACGGACAAAGCTAACGGACAAAGCTAACGGACAAAACTAACGGACAAAACTAACGGACAAAACTAACGGACAAAACTAACGGACAAAACTAACGGACAAAACTAACGGACAAAACTAACGGACAAAACTAACGGACAAAACTAACGGACAAAACTAACGGACAAAACTAACGGACAAAACTAACGGACAAAACTAACGGACAAAACTAACGGACAAAACTAACGGACAAAACTAACGGACAAAACTAACGGACAAAACTAACGGACAAAACTAACGGACAAAAACATTAATAACTTAATTTAATAGCAGCACAAAATTTATGTCATATCTATAATGAAGTATTAATTCCATTACATAAATTACTATAATCAATGTCAGAAGAGGAAAACTGCTGTGATTGGACTTTCTTTTAAATATAGCAGTTGCACATGGGTATCTGATGCTTGAACCATCTCTTGTCTTTGATAATTTATTTTCCATAAACAAAAAGTCACTAACTTTTTATAAAGGTGGAAAACAGCAATGGAATGCAAGACAAATTTAAATTATAAAGCTGTTGAAATGACCAGACCAGGGAGAATATAATTTATGATAAAGAGAAATATGGAGAAAGGTAATATTAAAAATGAACTTTTGGAATATTAATTACACAAATGCAAATAGAAGGCTTCACAGGTTCAAAAAATTAAATTATGAGGGCTTCAGTCATTATTAAGATTAGTTCCAGTGAAGTTTCATAATTCAGCAGCAAAACTAATAATACAAAAGTATTCATATACTATGAAACAGATAAAAAATGATACATGAGAACAGCTGATTAAGTGGTCAACAAATTGCATGAGAAGAGCTATCTTTCATGATAAGCAAATAATAATATTTGAGGCAATACTGATCATTTGTCGTACTGTAGTCACAAATGAGTTTAGATATTACTAGTAGTTTTAGACAACCACAATATCCACACAGGAACAAGTGAAAGTTAAACTTGATAGCAACTGGGACCCTGAAAAGCCATAGTCGCTGATTTTAGGCTGGGAAAACGTGACTATGTGGTGGAAAACAGACAATCTGGGACAGAAAAATCATATAATGAGGTCAGTGTATGATTTATGGGCACCGTGCTTGTGATCCTACACAAGCAGCAGAAAAGATGCCATGAGGGATTCAGATGACAGCTTATCAGATCTAAGCTATTCTCCCTGCAGGATAGACTTAATTTCTTATGGCACTTTCCTGCACAGACAGATCCAGGATTGTACAAGTTAGGATACGAAACTG
Source organism: Schistocerca piceifrons (assembly GCF_021461385.2). Taxonomy (NCBI): domain Eukaryota; kingdom Metazoa; phylum Arthropoda; class Insecta; order Orthoptera; family Acrididae; genus Schistocerca; species Schistocerca piceifrons. Next base: position 1,078,912,873 of record NC_060139.1, read on the forward strand.
CTATCAAACCCCACAAGGCACTAACACACAGACTACCTACCTACTTGTATAGTCTCCGTTACTTTTCAGAGATTTTTCATTCTTTTCCATTAAGTTCCCTAGACTGAAAATATTCCAGCCAGTAATTTGAGGCACCTGCACTGCAATTTGCCAAGACCATTTCACAACTGGAATTTAGCATCAGCCAGCTCTAATTGCAGTCCGTTCACACAATGCTACATATGTGATGAAGTGTTAACAATAGAACATACAAGTATGTACTTGTGTTACAAGTTATTCCATAGCTTCCAATTTTCCCTCTGTACATTTTGTATTTCCTCACAGATACACAAATGTAACATGGTAACAGAGTTGGTATTATCAAAAAAATTAATGAACTTTCACTTCAGTGAGTGGTCTCCCTCAATTCTATATTATTTCTATTGTGCCAGTATCAGATATACAAGAAAATTTCCAATACTCTTTCCCAGAAACATAATTCCTTCAAAGTAAGATATATAACCTTAGACATACTTACCACTGTCACTTGACATATCGCCTAGCCTACATAAGGCCCCGTTTCTGGTACGAATTAGATCTTTTTTTGGCCGCGATTTAATTTTTGTCACGGGAAATTCTCTTCCATTTTCACTGCATTGAAATAACACAAAAAATAAAAAATAAGTATATATGTTCACTATATTACAGACAAATTACATGCACTAAAAGAAGATATTGAAAGAAAATTTAGGTATAAAATACCTCGGGAATTACATAGTTACAAAACTGAAAACTTGTAACAGGCCACAATATGTTATGGTTGACATCACAGTAAAATGTAGACTTTTGCCTGACCCTTATATACATGTTCAATCAGTAAAGCGATCGTTAAATAAAAGTTGGTCATTTCACACTACTGGCCATTAAAATTGCACCAGATGCGAAATTTAACTGACAGGAAGAAGATGCTGCGATATGCAAATGATTAGCTTTTAAGAGCATTCACGCAAGGTTGGTGCTGGTGGCGACACCTACAATGTGCTGACATGGGAAAGTTTCCACCCGATTTCTCATACACAAACAGCAATTGACCGGCGTTGCCTGTTGAAACATTGTTGTGATGCCTCATGTAAGGATGAGAAATATGTACCATCACATTTCCGACTTTGATAAAGGTCGGATTTTAGCCTATCGCTATTGCGGTTGGTCGTATCGCGACATTGCCACTCACGTTGGTCAATATCCAATGACTGTTAGCAGAATATGGAATCGGTGGGTTCAAGAGGGTAATACGGAATGCCGTGCTGGATCCCAATGGCCAGGTAGCACTTGCAGTCATGATGACAGGTATTTTATCCGCATTGCTGTAACAGAATGTGCAGCCACGTCTCTATCCCTGAGTCAACAGATGGGGACGTTTGCAAGACAACAACCATCTGCACCAACAGTTCGACAATGTTTGCAGCAGCATGGACTATCAGCTCTGAGATCATGGCTGTGGTTACCCTTGATGCTGCATCACAGACAGGACCGCCTGTGATGGTGTACTCAATGACGAACCTGGGTGCACGAATGGAAAAACGTCATTTTTTCGGATAAATCCACGTTCTGGTTACAGCATCATGATGGTCGCACCTGTGTTTGGCGAAATCATGGTGAATGCACATTGGAAGCATGTATTCATCATCGCTATACTGGTGTATCACCCAGAGTGATGGTATGGAGTGCCATTGGTTACACGTTTTTGTCACCTCTTGTTCGCATTGACGGCACTTTGAACAGTGGACGCTATATTTCAGCTGTGATACGACCCATGGCTATAACCTTCATCTGATCCCTGCAAAACCCTACATTTCAGCAGGGTAATGCTAGACCGCATGTTGCAGGTCCTGTACGGGCCTTTCTGGATACAGAAAATGTTCGAGTGCTGCCCTGGCCAGCACATTCTCCAGATCTCTCACCAATTGAAAACGTCTGGTCAATGGTGGCTGAGCAACTGTATCGTCACAATACGCCAGTCACTACTCTTGATGAACTGCGGTATCGTGTTTAAACTGCATGCGTAGCTGTACCTCTATACGCCATCGAAGCTCTGCTTGACTCAATGCCCAGGCATATCAAGGCCATTATTACGGCCCGAGGTGGTTGTTCTGGGTACTGATTTCTCAGGGTCTGGCACCAAAATTGCGTGGAAGTGTTATCACATGCCAGTTCTAGTATAATCCAATGCATACCCATTTATCATCTGCATTTGTTCTTGGTGTAGCAATTTTAATGACCAGTAGTGTATATATTTATGTACTGTTGTTTGAAAATGGTATAGAATTGTGGCTAGAGGAGAGATGCTGACAAATGTTGCCTGTCTGGTGTCTCCAATTAAGCAGCCTCCCAAGCAGCAGAGAAGAGAACACAGGGCAGCCACCGAGAAGAGACAACAGCCAATGATTACAATACAAAAATTGTTACGAGTGGCAATAGTGCTCTTTGTTGATCATTTTAATGGTTCACATAAATTTTTGGACACAGTTCTAATAGGCAGTATTAATTAGGTCAGAGTATGCAAAAGCTGTCTGCCGCAGGTATCCTAACATCAGCTGTCAGGTAGGGTCAAATGTGTAAGGTCAGGTGAGTCTACTGTGGTTCAATAACTGAATTTTGCTAATTTCTTAAGAAGTCAACACAGGTTCCTAGGAGTATTTTGAGAATTTGACTTAACTGTGACTCAGAGCTGAATGTTATTAGAGATTTTTATGAATGTGAGAGTATTTGGAGGGCCAAAGTTGAGTTGTTAAATCCTGGAGGATTTATATTGTGATTGGTATACATCAATGAAATGATTGATTGAGGTTATTTCATTTCATGACTATTTGTAATGCTATTGGCCCCAATTTTTTTCCAGTCTAGTGTACTATTGATCCTATGCAGAACATTCTTGCAAGGAAGAAAAATTCCTTGTTGTATATGGTATCAGTTGGCGAATAGTATTGAGCTCATGAGGTAGACTTGTGTCCAATGTATTTTGTTAGAAGGCACTTGTTAATTCATTATGGAATCAGAGATTTGTAGCACACTGCTGACACCAAGAGTGTTAAAAAGATTTTTGAATAATTTGAGGAGAGTTGAAATTAACAGATCCTTCAGATACAATGAACTGTGTTTCATATCTTTCACTCTTAAATAAAACTAATGAGCGACCATCAAAGGCTGTAACACACAGAGGGGAAGAGCAATTGTTAGCCACGAAGCGATCATGAAAGTACTTTTTGCTTATTTTAATGTTTGGGTAAGAGGTCAGAATTATTGGATAGTTTTTGGTTACACCGGCACTTGTTTAGAGCAGCTGTCATGCGTGAAGAAAAAAAAAGACTTCATGAATAAAAAGTCAAAATTAAGCTGCTGAATTAATTACATATTGTCATTTAATCCCAATGGTTTATGATTAGTATTAAAGGAAAGATCATAACATTGAAAGGAAAGTAGTACATGGAAAAAAAGTAATGAAGATTACTATTATAGCATTAGGTGACCATTTTAAGGATGAAACAACACAAGTAACCTCAATAGATAGTAGCTTTAGCATAGATAATTTCATCACTAGGATGTAACATAACAATTGAGTTTGCTTATATTGATTCTGTTTCTGAAGATACTTAAAGAAAGAAAAATGTTGAATGTGTTGAGGCATTCCCTATGAAAGAAATATCTATAAAATACAAGCAATCAAATGAAAGAAGGTATATAAAATGGAAATATTAATGTCATTAGGCACACAACAGCCAAATACAGGAATAACCAATCATATTGTGGCTTAGAAATGAAACAGGAAGCTGCCTGGTAGAATTTTGCACAGAGCATAACTTAATCATAGCTAACACTTGGTTCAAGAATCATGAAAGAAGGTTGTATACATGGAAGAACCCTCGAGATACTAAAAGGTTTCAGATAGATTATATAATGGTAAGACAGATTTAGGAACCAGGTTTTAAATTGTAAGACATTTCCAAGAGCAGATGTGGATTCTGACCACAATCTATTGATTATGACCTGTAGATTAAAACTGAAGAAACTGCAAAAAGGAGGGAATTTAAGGAGATGTGGTCTGGATAAACTAACTAAACCAGAGGTTGTACAGAGTTTCAAGGAAAACATAAGGGAACAACTGACAGGAATGGGCGAAAGAAATACAGTAGAAGAAGAATGGGTAGCTTTGAGGAATAAAATAGTGAAGGCAGCAGAGGATCAAGTAGGTAGAAAGACGAGGGCTAGTAGAAATCCTTGGATAACAGAATAGATACTGAATTTAATTTATGAAAGGAGAAAATACAAAAATGCAGAAAGTGAAGCAGGCAAAAAGGAATACAAACGTCTCAAAAATGATATCGACAGGAAGTGCAAAATGGCTAAGCAGGGATGGCTAGGGGACAAATGTATGGATGTAGAGGCTTATCTCATAAGGGGTAAGCCAGATACTGCCTACAGGAAAATTAAAGAGACCTTTGGAGAAAAAAGAACCACTTGCATGAATATCAAGAGCTCAGATGGAAATCCAGTTCAAGTCAAAGAAGGGAAAGCAGAAAGGTGGAAGGAGTATATAGAGGGTCTATACAGGGGCGATGTTCTTGAGGACAATATTATGGAAAAGGAAGGAGGAGGTAGATGATGATGAAATGGGTGATATGATACTGCGTGAAGAGTTTGACAGAGCACTGAAAGACCTAAGTCGAAACAAGGCCCCGGGAGTAGACAACATTCCATCAGAACTACTGACAGCCTAGGTAGAGCCAGTCCCAACAAAACTCTACCATCTGGTGAGCAAGATGTATGAGACAGGCGAAATTCCCTCAGACTTCAAGAAGAATATAATAATTCCAATCCCAAAGAAAGCAGGTGTTGACAGATGTGAAAATGACCAAACTATCAGTTTAATAAGTCACAGCTGCAGAATACTAACAAGAATTCTTTAGAGATGAATGGAAAAACTGGTAGACGCCAACCTCAGGGAAGATCAGTTTCGATTCCGTAGAAATGTTGGAACACGTGAGGCAATACTGACCCTATGACTTATCTAAGAAGAAAGATTAAGGAAAGGCAAACCTATGTTTCTAGCATTTGTAGACAGAGAAAGCTTTTGACAATGTTGTCTGTAATAGTCGCTTTCAAATTCTGAAGGCAGCAGGGGTAAAATACATGGAGCGAAAGGCACTTTACAATTTGTACAGAAAGCAGATGGCAGTTATAAGAATCGAGGGGCATGAAAGGGAAGCAGCAGTTGTGAATGGAGTGAGACAGGGTTGTAGCCTATCCCCGATCTTATTCAATCTGTATACTGAGCAAGCAGTAAATGAAAGAAAAGTTCAAAGTCCGGAGTAGTTATTAAAGTCTATGGAGAAGAAATAAAGACTTTGAGGTTCGCTGATGACATTGTAATTCTGTCAGACAGCAAAGGACTTGGAAGAGCAGATTTTTTTTTTGTTTTTTTTTTGTGGTTTTAGGGCGCAGAACTTCAATGGTCATTAGTGCTCAGACTACATTAGGAATGCACCGCAAGGCACAAGTTTAAAACAGCAACTAAAAGGGAAACCACGATAAAAGACAGACTCACAGGCATAGGATTAAAAAACAGCATAATCAAATGTCCTTGGAGAGGGTTGTCAAGTTGATAAAACGAAGAACACGAGCAGCTGCTTGTGGGTCATCCGCTAAAATGGCATCTAGAGTACATGGCAGGCCAAGATCAAGACGCAGTGTGTTAAAATCCAGACAGGACGTTAAAATGTGGCAGACCATCAGCAACTGCCCACATGGGCAGAACGGCACCAGCGCAGCCGTCAGCAGATGGTGATGGCTGAACCGGCAGTGTCCAATTCGTAACCGGTCCAAAACGACCTCCTCCCGTCGAGAAGGGCGGGAGGAGGACGTCCATGCCGCGGGAAGAGGTTTCAAGGCCCGAAGCTTGTTGTCTGTAAGTGCAGCCCTATCGGCATGCCACAGCGATAAAATGCGCCGACAAATTGCCCTGCTACAATCTGACGAAGGGACACAACAAGAAGCTGTCCGAGGCAGGAGGACTGCAGCCTTGGCCGCGGCATCTGCAGCTTTGTTCCCAGGGATACCGAAATGGCCAGGATCCCACATAAAGCTAACCGGAGAACCGACGTCCACCAGCTGCTGAAGAGAGCGTTGGATCCGGTGCACAAAACGGGAGTGGTAGACTGAACCGAGGGTAACCTCCTTCGGGAGCGAGCTGAGGTCAAGGTGAACGCGAACCTGAGCCTGGAGCCAAGGTGGCATGTGGCTCTCGCCCACTCGAAAGGTTGCAGGGAGTGAAAAATTAATGTGTTGAAGGAGGCGACGAAAGCGAACTCCAGGGGGTAGCAGGGAAGAGACATACAACCCGTACTGACTGTCGAGAGAGTCATCAAAAAAGGAACGATAAGACGGGTAGTCGGGCATTGCCAGTAGCCGAAAGGCATACCGACAAAGCAGTATATCGCGCCGGTAGGTGAGTGGCAATTCGCCAGCGTCAGCATGAAGACTCTACGGGACTCGTATAAAATGCTCTGATCGCAAGTCGTAAACCCCGATGTTGTATGGAGTTGAGGCGGCATAAGATGGATGGTCATGCAGAGGAGTATACGAAGCTCCCATAATCCAGCTTCGAGCAGACGATCGACCGATATAGGTGAAGTAGGACGGTTCGATCCGCTCCCCACAACATACCACATAGAACACGGAGGACATTTAGAGAACGGGTACAACGGGCAGCCAAATATGACACATGTGGAGACCAACTAAGTTTCCTGTCAAATGTAAGACCTAAAAATTTTGTTGTCTCCACGAATGGGAGAGCAACGGGACCGAGTCTTAAGGACGGTGGGAGAAACTCTTTGTAGCGCCAGAAGTTAATACAGACCGTCTTCTCGGCAGAAAAATGGAAGCCATTGGCGACACTCCAGGAGTAAAGACGATCCAGAGAACGCTGAAGACAGCGCTTCAGGAAACACGTAAGCTGCGCGCTGCAATAGATGGTAAAATCGTCCACGAAAATGGAGCCTGATACATCAGCTGGGAGGCAATCCATTATTGGATTGATCGCTATGGCGAAGGGAACGACGCTCAAAACTGAGCCCTTTGGCACCCCATTCTCCTGGCGAAAGGTGTCTGACAGGACAGAACCCACACGTACCCTGAACTGTCGATCCATTAAAAAGGAACGAATAAAAAGAGGGAGGCGACCGCGAAGGCCCCATGTATGCATGGTGCGGTGAATGCCTGCCCTCCAACAGGTGTCGTAAGCCTTCTCCAAATCAAAGAACACAGCCACGGTTAGGCGCTTCCGCAAGAAGTTATTCATAATGAAGGTCGACAAGGTAACCAGATGGTCAACAGCAGAGCGGCGCGTACGAAATCCACATTGTACATTGGTAAGTAGGCGTCGAGACTCGAGCAGCCAAACCAAACGAGAGTTAACCATTCGCTCCATCACTTTACAGACACAGCTGGTAAGCGAGATGGGTCGATAACTGGAAGGCAAGTGCTTGTCCTTCCCCGGCTTAGGAATCGGGACAACAATAGACTCGCGCCAGCATGCGGGAACATGCCCCTCAATCCAGATGCAATTGTAAGTACGAAGAAGAAAACCTTTACCCACAGGAGAAAGCTTCTTCAGTATCTGAATATGAATAGAATCAGGCCCTGGAGTGGAGGACCATGCCCGGGCAAGAGCGTTTTCGAGTTCCCGCATGGTGAATGGGGCATTATAACTGTCACGATTCGAGGAGCGGAAGTTAGGTGGCCTAGCCTCCTCTGCCTGTTTGTGGGGGAGGAATGCAGGGTGGTAATGAGTGGAGCTCGAAACCTCGGCGAAAAAGCGGCCGAAGGCATTGGAGACACCCTCAGGGGCCACAAGGACATCATTCGCGACCGTCAAGCCAGAAACTGTTGAGTGGACCTTAGTGCCAGATAGCCGGCGCAGGCTACCCCAGACAACAGAAGAAGGAGTAAAACTGTTGAAGGTGCTTGTGGAAGCAGCCCAGCTGGCTTTCTTGCTTTCTTTAATAATACGATGACACTGTGCACGTAATCGTTTATAAGTGATACAATTCGCCGCTGTAGGGTGGCGTTTAAAGGTGCGTAAAGCACGTCGACGAGCACGTAAAGCGTCTCTACATGCTGCGGTCCACCAGGGGACCAGTACCGACGTGGAGAAGAAGAAGGGTGAGGGATGGAATATTCAGCAGCTGTGAGAATGACTTCCGTGAGGTGAGCGACCTGACGATCGCAGCTGGTGAAGGTTTGTGAAACGTCGCCCTGGAAGAGAAGAGCCCCCAGTCTGCTTTGGAGATGGTCCAACTAGATGAGCATGGAGAGGGGGTATGCTGCAGGAGATGGATAACACACGGGAAGTGGTCGCTCGAATATGTATCAGAAAGTGCATACCACTCAAATGGGCGTGCAAGTTGGGTATTACATATAGAGAGGTCTAAATGGGAATAGGTGTGAGATGTGTCCGAAAGAAAAGTAGGGGCGTCAGTATTGAGGCAGACAAGATTGAGCTGGTTGAAAAGGTCTGCTAACAGGGAGCCCCTCGGGCAGGATGCTGGAGAGCCCCAAAGGGGATGGTGGGCATTGAAGTCTCCAGTTAACAAAAATGGTGCAGGTAGCTGAGCAATAAGTTGCATCACGTCTGCCCTGGTAACAGCAGATGACGGAGTGTAGACGGTACAAACAGAAAATGTAAAATTGGGGAGAGTAATTCGGATGGCAACAGCCTGCAGGCCAGTGTGCAATGTGATGGGATCGTAGTAAGTATCATCCCGGACCAGCAACATAACCCCTCCATGAGCCGGAATACCTACCACAGAGGGTAGGTCAAAACACACAGAGGTGTAGTGTGCCAAGGCAATTTGATATCATGGGCGTAGCTTCGTTTCCTGGAGGGCTACGACGAGCGGACAGTGCAAGCGGAGCAGCAACTTCAAGTCCTCTCGGTTGGAGCGAATGCTGCGAATATTCCAGTGAATAAGTGTCATCGTAAGAAGAAAAGGAAAAGGAAGATGAAAGAAGGGGTCACCTTGAAGGCTGCTGAGGGCCTGGCTGCGAACGAGCACTGCCGCCGCTATCAGTAGGCGGACAGTCATCGTCCATTGGTTCTATAGGTTCATCGGCCATCTTGGTAAGATGGCTGGGAAGGGGAGCTTCCTCCGCCAGTGAATGGCCAGATGTTCGGCTACCAGCGGTGCGGCCAGGCGAAATGGATGACGGCCTGGGGCGGCAACCGCTGGGTGGCGCAGGAGGAGAAATGCGCCGTGGCAGAGAAGGAGAACTCCGCTTCCTATGAGCCATCTTGGAAGGTCGTTTGGTGGAAGTACTGCTCGATGGCTGGGAGGTCGAGGTACGTAGGAAGTCTGCATGGGACGGTTCCTTCTTGAAGGCCCGTGCATCTGACTTCTGGGTTTTCGTCTTAGCAGAAGCTGATGAAGGGGCTTGTGTCCGTGGGGTGATGGGAAAAAGAGGGGACGTCGAGCGCGTGATCATAGCACTGTCCGAACGGACGACCGTGGTGCTGAAGGTCAGATCGCATGTCTGGGTTGCCACTTCCCTGGTAGTCCGAGGAGAGGCGAGGACAGTACTGTATTTCCCCGCTGGGAGCAGTGTGGGCTTCCTACTAGCAAACAGCTTGCGAGCAGCCGAGGTGGACACTTTCTCTTTGACTCAAATTTCTTGGATACAGCGTTCTTCCTTATAGATGGGACAGTTGCGGGAGGACGCTGCATGGTCACCCTGACAGTTCACACAACAAGGAGACGGAGGTGAACAGTCACCCTCATGGGCATCCCTGCCACAAGTGACACATTTAGCCGCATTGGAACAAGACTGGTGAGTGTGATTAAAACGCTGACACTGGTAGCAGCCCGTAGGTGTTGGTACATAGGGGCGAACAGAAATAACCTCCTAGCCCGCTTTGATGCGCGATGGCAGCTGAACACTATCGAAGGTCAAGAAAAGTGTCTGGGTCAGTACAAGGTCATTTTTGACCTTTTTCATGACCCTATGAACAGCCGTCACGCCCTGCTCAGCGAGGAAAGATTGAATCTCCTCGTCAGTCAATCCGTCGAGGGAGCTAGTATAGACTACACCACGAGATGAATTCAAAGTTCGGTGAGCCTCCACCCGGACAGGGAATGTGTACAGGAGTGTGGCTCGAAGCAGTTTCTGTGCCTGAAAGGCATTCTCAGTTTCTAGTAGCAAGGTACCATTACGCAACCTGGTACGCGACTTGACAGATCCGGCTATGGCATCTACGCTCTTCTGGATAATGAAAGGGTTGACAGAGGAGAAATCCTTTCCGTCCTCAGATCGAGAAACGGCAAGGAACTGTGGGGCAGGCGGTAGTACTTTTGTCACTGGTGGATGGTCATGTTCCCGTTTGAGGGCGGAAGTCGAGAGAGAAGAAGAGAAATCCATTGCGGAGGAATCCCCCATGATTGCCAGCGTCTCCGATGGCGTGCTCCTTCCTTATGGGGACCCTCTCAGAGGGCACTCCCGCCTTAGGTGAATGTTTACACCTCAGGTCACACCTCCCGAGAAACAGACGGAGGGACCAATCGGCATGGTCAGAAGGTATCTGCTCAGGCAATCACCCCTCCCTGGGCCTGGCCTTTACCAGGGGGTACGTGCGTGCCTTACATGTCTACCCAGGGCAGGGAATTACGGGTTACCCCGTCACCGGCTACGCGTGCGAACGCGTGGGTCAGCCTTCAGGCGCGCACAGGGAGGAAGGAAGAAGAGGAAAAGGAAGAGAGAGAGAGAGAGAGAGAGAGAGGACAGACTGTCTCTAACGCCGAGGCGGAGACCAGAGAAGGCAAGGAGAAGCAGCAAGGAGAAGCAGGCAAGGGAAAGAGTAAGGAAGACTGAGATGGAGAATAACAAAGAAAGGAACCAACCAAAGGAAGGAAGAAACGAGAAATGAAAAACCAAAAAGACCACAAATATAGGTCGTGGAACCCCCCTTCAGGGGGATGGACTCCTTTTAGTCGCCTCTTACGACAGGCAGGAATACCTCGGGCCTATTCTAACTCCCGGACCTGCAGGGGGGGAAGAGCAGATGAACGGAATGGATAGTGTCTTGAAAGGAGCGTATAAGATGAACATCAACAAAAGCAAAACGAGGATAATGGAATGTAGTCGAATTAAGTCGGGTGATGCTGAGGCAATTACATTAGGAAATGAGACACTTAAAGTAGTAAAGGAGTTTTGCTATTTGGGGAGCAAAAGAACTGATTATCATCAAAGTAGAGAGGAAATAAAATGTAGACTGGCAATGGCAAGGAATGCATTTCTGAAGATGAGAAATTTGTTATCAAGGATAGATGTGAGTGTCAGCAAGTCAATTATGAAAGTATTTGTACGGAGTGTAGCCATGTATGGAAGTGAAACATGGACGATAAATAGTTGGGATAAGAAGAGAATAGAAGCTTTTGAAATGTGGTGCTACAGAAGAATGCTGTAGATTAGATGGGTAGATCACTTAACAAATGAGGAGGTATTGAATAGAATTGGGGATAAGAGGAGTTTGTGGCACAACTTGACTAGAAGAAGGGATCGGTTGGTAGGACATGTTCTGAGGCATCAAGGGATCACCAATTTAGTACTGGAGGGCAGCATGGAGGGCAAAAATCGTAGAGGGCGACCAAGAGATGAATACACTAAGCAGGTTCAGAAGGATGTAGGTTGCAGTAGGTACTGGGAGATGAAGAGGCTTGCACAGGATAGAGTAGCATGGAGAGCTGCATCAAACCAGTCTCAGGAATGAAGACCACAACAACAACAACAACAACAACAACAGCAACAGCAACAGCAACAACATTTGGTTTGGATCATATGACATTCCTCACTTGTTACTTCAAAGACTCAATACTAATTTTTATCATTATTTTATTTTTATTGTATTATAAACTATACATTATGGCAGTATGCCATTTCAAGACAATGGGGCACTGATGTTTATCACGGATATCACTCTTGGTACAATTTGTTGTAGACAAATGTCAGTTAATGACATAAATGCAAAAAGGTGTTCGTGACTAAGATAAACGGTACTTCAGCAGGTAGTTGTATGTGAATGACATGGTGTTGTCATTTGAGGCATGCAATTATTGTGCCAGAAGAAATAGTTTTGAATCCTGTAACGATCTGTGTGTGTGTGTGTGTGTGTGTGTGTGTGATTTACATATAAGAATGTCCTCTCTTAGAAATGAATTTTATCTATTCTATGGCTTCCATCTGATTAAAGATTGAAAGATGAAACTACTCCAACAGGCACAACCAGCAAATATATTTCTGTTATAGCTCATTATGAATCCTACACTATTTATTCCAAATACATTGCAATTTCCAATCATGTGGACAGGCAGGATCCTGGGACAACAGCTAAAAGTGCTGTGAGTGAAATGAGCAAAACTGAAATTAATTTTCTTGCTTGTCACAAATATTTAGTTGAATTTAAATGTTTAACAACATTTTCATGTAATCAGTAGTCAAGACAATCATCACACCTCACAGTGAATTGTAATGAACTTTCTCCAACAGGGAGTGTGTACTGATCCTATGTTGTTCGACTGTGAATTGTACCTTATTATTTCCATACTTCACATTTTCCACCTCATTGAATGACCGTTGAATGACAAAAATATACACTTAAATGAAGGAAGCAACACTATTCATCAAGATAACTGTTCAATACACTGACGGATACAAATTGCAAGAAAGTTTTTGTGAATGAAATACCTGAATGTTCGGAAACAGAATCCAGCAATCGGCATACTTATATATTCAGAATATGGATGGATGGATGGATAGATGGATGGAGTTAAAGCAACCAAATTATGGGGCCATCAGTCCCTTAATCCTTTGCGTGTTAAGCCAGGAATAGCCCCCAGACAGGAAGGACGTAGACAGCAAATCCAAATGTACTCAACTGTATCCGAGAAACAAGACCAAGAGAAAGAAGGAATTAGAAATGAGGCAGGGGAAGGTGGGAGAGTAGCTCCACCCAGAAAGCAGCTGAAGGTTCCCAGGATGTCTTATGTGACCAGGGACACACTGTCTGTATCTGACTAGTGCTTACACACCCTTCATTACCACAAGAAAATTGCTACAGAGACAAGACAAAAATCTCATGAAAGAAATATGACAATGAGTCTGTCGACTGATGACAGATCTAAATGTACAAGAAAAAGGGCAGGTGCCAGTCTGGACCATCAAGAAAGGGCCATGGGCCCCTCGGGTAGGAGCAGGTGATGGGGTACCCATACAGTCCCTCGAGCCACCGATGAGGCTAATGTGCCCTACACCACAGATAGAAGTAAAGACCATTTTCACAGGTAATGTGCACAACCAAATCAGCCGCATCACATGTGTAGTGAACTACTCTCCTGGAAATGGAAAAAAGAACACATTGACACCGGTGTGTCAGACCCACCATACTTGCTCCGGACACTGCGAGAGGGCTGTACAAGCAATGATCACACGCACGGCACAGCGGACACACCAGAAACCGCAGTGTTGGCCGTCGAATGGCGCTAGCTGCGCAGCATTTGTGCACCGCCGCCGTCAGTGTCAGCCAGTTTGCCGTGGCATACGGAGCTCCATCGCAGTCTTTAACACTGGTAGCATGCCGCGACAGCGTGGACGTGAACCGTATATGCAGTTGACGGACTTTGAGAGAGGGCGTATAGTGGGCATGCGGGAGGCCGGGTGGACGTACTGCCGAATTGCTCAACACTTGGGGCGTGAGGTCTCCACAGTACATCAATGTTGTCGCCAGTGGTCGGCGGAAGGTGCACGTGCCCGTCGACCTGAGACCGGACCGCAGCGACGCACGGATGCACACCAAGACCGTAGGATCCTACGCAGTGCCGTAGGGGACCGCACCGCCACTTCCCAGCAAATTAGGGACACTGTTGCTCCTGGGGTATCGGCCAGGACCATTTGCAACCGTCTCCATGAAGCTGGGCTACGGCCCCGCACACCGTTAGGCCGTCTTCTGCTCACGCCCCTACATCGTGCAGCCTGCCTCCAGTGGTGTCGCGACAGGCGTGAATGGAGGGACGAATGGAGACGTGTCGTCTTCAGCGATGAGAGTCGCTTCTGCCTTGGTGCCAATGATGGTCGTATGCGTGTTTGGCGCCGTGCAGGTGAGTGCCACAATCAGGACTGCATACGACCGAGGCACACAGGGCCAACACCCGGCATCATGGTGTGGGGAGCAATCTCCTACACTGGCCATACACCACTGGTGATCGTCGAGGGGACACTGAATAGTGCACGGTACATCCAAACTGTCATCGAACCCATCGTTCTACCATTCCTAGACCGGCAAGGGAACTTGCTGTTCCAACAGGACAATGCACGTCCGCATGTATCCCGTGCCACCCAACGTGCTCTAGAAAGTGTAAGTCAACTATCTTGGCCAACAAGATCTCCGGATCTGTCCCCCATTGAGCATGTTTGGGACTGGATGAAGCGTCGTCTCACCCAGTCTGCACGTCCAGCATGAACGCTGGTCCAACTGAGGCGCCAGGTGGAAATGGCATGGCAAACCGTTCCACAGGACTACATCCAGCATCTCTACGATCGTCTCCATGGGAGAATAGCAGCCTGCATTGCTGCGAAAGGTGGATATACACTGTACTAGTGCCGACGTTGTGCATGCTCTGTTGCCTGTGTCTATGTGCCTGTGGTTCTGTCAGTGTGATCATGTGATGTATCTGACCCCAGGAATGTGTCAATAAAGTTTCCCCTTCCTGGGACAATGAATTCACGGTGTTCTTATTTCAATTTCCAGGAGTGTATGTACCATGTGTCTGAGCCAATAATTCATCAAGGATGTCCAGGAACAGGCAGCAAAAAACCATAGTGCCTATTTCACCTTTCAGTCTGAAATGAGAAGTTGAGGTAGATCTGGGGATGGAGTGCATGCAATGTGGGCACATGTAATTGTTCCCTGCCAATTGGCTCGCTCTTTGGGAAAAGTCTTGAAAAATGGAAGTTAAACCCTACAGGGGATCATCACATAAAAGCCTAAATGTGTGAGACTCTTTTATCACCTCTTAAGACAGGCAGAAATACTTCAGGCCTGTTGTTACCCACGGCACTGGAGGGGATTCATAATATTGTCACACCGGCTTTCTTGTTTCTGTTATTTTATGAGGTAGCAGACAAGGGCATGGAGCCATTTAATGGCAATGATGTGCTCCATCAACAGATGTCACTTACGGCATTGCACACCCCACTTGAGATCTAATGGCCACAACAATTTTGAGGGTCTACCAAGATATTGCCTTTCAATAGGCCTATGGGTATCCAAAAGATGAGGAAATGGTTGAATAAAAACCATATGGTTGAATTAAATCCGTATGCCACACTGAAGTGTGTAGGATCACCAGTACTCAAGAGGTGAAGCCTGAGCTCAACGATCAAGTTTTCAACAGCTTTACCATGGCCAGTGATCTTAGTTCAACCACACAAATGACCGCAGGCATTGAACTCACCAGGTATTAGGAAAGGTGGGCAGAGGTGAGAAAGAAGTGCAGACAGCGCAGTCTGGGGCACTTCAATATCAGGAGAGATACACATTACACATGATAAGTTCCACAGATGTCTTTAGACAAGCAGCCACAGCCACTTGTTTGCTGTATTTTTTTATTTTTTGTTTTGTTTTTTGTTTATGGCACTCAACTACTAAGGCCATTAGCACCCAGTCACAAATGTTAGTGCACTAATAGCATAGAAAAACGTAAGGGGGAACACCAGAAAGTACTTACAAAGACTAGGATAAACAAAACAAAAGAGTTGGATCTCTTTGGACAAGTCCGTCAATGTAATAAAACTAAGGACACAAGCAGCTACTCGAGCGTCATCAGCTAAAAGTTCCTGAAAGTTAGACGGCAGACAGGACAACACGAGAGTGAAGAAAACGGGGACAGGACAATAAAACATGGCGCACCGTCAATGGATGACCACAGGGGCACTGCGGGGCAGGATCACCAGACAACAGGTAGTGGTGGCTTAATCGGCAATTCCCAATCTGCAACCTGGACAAAATGACCTCCTCTCGCCGGGGAGGCGTGAGGAGGTCGTCCAAGCCGTCTGGATCGGTTTGGTGGCCCTAAGCTTGTTTTCATGGAGAGAGGACCAAGCCTCAAGCCACAGTGACGAAACACACCAACAAAGGACCCCACTAACATAAATTGATGGGACAAAAAAGGAAGCTGTCCGAGGCAGGACGACAGCAGCCTTGGCCGCAGCATCAGCAGCTTCATTCCCAGGCACACCAATATGGCCGAATCCACAAAAAAGGACAAGATCACCGGTATCAACTAGCGACTGAAGGGACTGTTTGATTCGTTGCACGAGAGGGTGGTCCGAATATGGGTCATGCAGACTCTGAATGGCGCTCAAAGAATCACAGCAGACGACATAGGGAGAATGACATCGGTGGCGGATATACTGAACAGCCTGGTAGAGAGCAAGCAGCTCAGCTGCAAAGCTTGAACACTGGTCAAGGAGCCGGTATTAAAAGGTATCAGCCCAATGACAAAGGCACATCCGACGCCAGCACTAGTCTTGGAGCTATCTGTGTAAATAAAGATGTTATTAGCGAGCCTCAAACGAAGTTCGACAAACCTCAAGTGGTATATCGAAACTGCGGTTCTCTCCTTTGGGAGCAAGCTGAGTTCAAGGTGAACACTTTAACAGACCTCTTCCTAAGATTTCCACAGTCTATAAGTTGTCCTACTCCTTTGTCCACATGGTGACTTCAGGTACTACAGGACATTCAAATTTATAGTCCGAGGTCGTTAACAAGTACAAACAGTTTGGTACGTAACTCATATCAATGGCTGCGTTGTTGTCTTCATGAAGTCTAGAGGTGATTCCACTGCGATGTTCCCACAGTTTTCTTTGTGTTTGGATGAGATTAACTGGTTTGCAGGTCGACGTGGTATGTTGAATTTTAGAGAGCAAACGCTACATTAGTTTTGCAGATCACTAATTCATTTATTCACATTTAACACTTCTAAAATAATATGAAGTAAGACATTGTTTTACACCACATCTGTATCACCACTTCCTCCAACCCACGCTCCTGATCCAAAGCTGCCAACCACCTCCTTCTCGCATGAAGAAAAATAGCTGTCTCCTAGTTGTTAAACTCGCAGTGAAAGGCTATATTTACGTAAAACATTACACAAATAAATTACTGACATACATGATTTTATGTTCTGTTATAACGCGAACCTGAGCCTGGAGCCAAGGTGGCATCGGGCTCTCACTTGGAAAGTCGTAGGGAGGCTAAAATCATGTTGCTGAATCTGGCGACAAAAGCGAGCTCCTGGAGTTAACAGGGCAGAGACATACAGCCCCTATTAGTGGTCAAGAGAGTCGTCAAAGAAAGAATTATGACGGGTGGTTGGGCATTGACATCAGTCTGTAGGCGTACAGACAAAGCAACATATTGCGCCAGTAATTTAGTGGTAATGCAGCAGCTTCGGCATACAGACTCTCAACAGGGCTGGTGTAGAATGCTCCAGTCACCAGACGTAACCCCCGATGGTGGATTGAGTTTAGACGGCGTAAGATGGACGGCTGGGCAGAAGAGTAGGCAAAGCTCTCATAATCCAGCTTTGATCGGACAATGGACTGATATAAGTGAAGCAGGACCATTCCATCTTCTCCCCATGATGTACTGCTGAAAATATGGAGGACAGTTAGGGAACAGGTACAACGAACAGCCAAGTAAGACATGTGGAGACCAGCAAAGTTTCCTGTCAAATGTAAGACCTAAAATTTTGTCGTCTCCACGAATGGGAGAGCAATGGGACCAAGATGTAAGGATGGAGGAAGAAACTGTTTATAACACCAGAAGTTCTTACAGACCGCTTTCTCACCAGAAAAACGGAAACCGTTAGCGACACTCCAGGAATATAGATGGTCTAGACAACGCTGAAGACAACGCTCCAGGAGACATGTTCTCTGAGTGCTCCAGTAGATCATAAAGTCGTCCACGAAAAGAGAGCCTGAAACATCAGCTGGAAGGCAATCCATTATTGGGTTGACAGCTATGTCATAATGGGCCACGCTTAAAACGGAGCCCTGGGGCACGTTCTTCTGGCGACAGGCATCTGACAAAACAGAACCCACACGTACCCTGAAAATTCAATCCATTAAAAAAGCATTAATAAAAAGAGGGAGGCACCCGCAAAGGCCCCAAGTGTGCATGGTGCGGAGAGTGTCTGCCCTCCAACAGGTGTCACAAGCCTTCTCTAAATCGAAGAACACAGCCACCGTCTGGCGCTTATGCAAAAAGTTGTTCATAATGAATGCCGACATGGTAACTAGGTGGTCAACAGCAGAGCGGCACCTACGAAAGCCACATTGGACATTGGTAAGGAGATGCCGAGATTCAAGGACCCAAACCAATCGAGAATTTACCATGCGCTCCATCATCTTGCAGGTGCAGCTTGTAAGGGAGATGGGGCGATAACCAGAAGGAAGGTGTTTGTCCTTTCCTGGTTTGGGTATGGCAACAACAGTTGCTTCACACCAGCATGTGGGAACATGACCTTCAGTCCAGATGTGATTATAGGCACGAAGAAGAAAGCCTTTACCTGCAGGAGAAAGGTTCTTCAGCATCTGAATATGGATACCATCGGGGCCCAGAGCAGAGGATCGGTACCGGGTGAGTGCACTTCCGAGTTCCTGCACGGTGAATGTGGCATTCTAACTTTCATGATTCAAAGACTGGAAAGAAGGTGGCTGTGCCTCCTCTGCTTGTTTTCTGGGGAGGATGGCAGGGTGGTAATGGGCAGAGCTCGAAACCTCCACGAAAAAGTGGCCAAAGGCATTTGAGACATCCTCAGGATCCACAAGGACTTCATTCGCTACAGTCAGGCCAGAAATTTGGGAGTGGACCTTGGTGCCAGACAGCTGGCGCAGGCCTTCCCATTCTACCGGAGGAGGAATAAAACTGTTGAATGAGCTGGTGAAAGCCACGCAGCAAGCCTTTTTTCTTTCTTTGATAACACAACAACTTTGTGCACGGAGTCGTTTGTAACTGATACAGTTCGCCATCGTAGGGTGGCATTGGAAGGTGTGTAAAGCACGTCGCTGAGCACGAATAGCATCGCTGCATGCTGTAGTCCACCAGGGGACTGGGACTCGACAAGGAGAAGAGGAAGTGTGAGGAGTGGAATATTCAGCAGGAGTGAGAATAATGTCCGTGAGGTATTCGACCGAACTATCGCAGCTGGAGAAGGTTTGATCATGGAAAGTCACCAGGGAGGTGAAAAGCCCCCAGTCGGCTTTGGAGATGTTCCAGCTAGTGGAATGTGGAGAAGGGGTGTGATGCTTTAGATGAATGACACAGGGGAAATGGTTGTTTGAGTGTGTCAAACAGAGCATACCACACGAACCAACATGCAAGTTGGATAGTGGATATTGAGAGGTCCAAGTGGTGGGAATAGGTATGTGTTGCATCTCAAAGGAAGGTAAGTGTACCAATATTTAAGCAGACTAGATTGGTGTGGTTGAAAAGGTCTGCCAAGAGGAAGCCTCTCTGGCAGGATGCTGGAGAGCCCCAAAGTGGATAATGGGCAGTCTCCTATAAAAAAAGAAAATGGTGTAGGAAGCTGGGCAATCAGTTGTATCATGTCTGCCCTAGTAAAGGCAGGGGGTAGGTCAAATACACAGAGTTATAGTGTGCCAGGTCAATACGATCACATGGGTGTAACTTCGAATGCACTGCCCACTTGTCGTAGGTCTCCAAGAAATGAAGGAGCAATTTTAGTTCCTCTCAGTTGGACCAAATGCTGCAAATATTCCACTGAAGAAGTGCCATTATGGAAACTAAATGAAAAAGTAGAAACAAGAGAGGGTCACCTCGATGACCACTGAGGGCCTGGCTTCGAGGGAGCACTGCTGCTGCAATCTATAGGTGGCGAGTCATGGTCCATCAACTCAACAGTTGGGTCTGCCACTTTCCTCAGCTGGTCAGGAAGGGCAGCTTCCTCCGCTGGTGACAAGCCAGATGATTGGCTACCAGCAGTGCGGCCTGGCGAAACTGAAGATGGTCTGGGACAGCAACTACTGGGTGGCGCAGGTGAAGAAACGCACCTCGGCAGAGATGTAGAGCTCTTCTTTCGCTGAGCCTTCTTTGAAGAATTACGTTTTGTCAAAAGAACAGTTCATGGCTGTGAAGTTTGTGTACACAAGAAAACTTCACGTGTTGGTTCATTTTTGAACGTGCGAGCATCTGATTTAGAGGTCCTTGTCTTAGCAGTAGATGTTGATTGGGCCATCTTAGCACTGGCCGATCTGACGACCATATCGCTAAATGTTAGATCGCATGTCTGTGTAGCTACCTCCCTTGTACGCTGAGGAGAAGCAAGAACAGTACTGTATTGACCTGTCAGAAGCACAGTGGGCTTTCTGCTATTGCATAACTTGCAAGCAGCCGAGGTTGACACTTTCTCTTTCACTCGAATGTCCTGTATACTTTTCTCATCTTTGTAGATGTGACAGTTGCAAGAGGAGGCAGCATAGTCGCCCACGCAGATGATGCGAGAGGACGGAGGTGGGCAGTCACCCTCATGGGCATCCCTGCCACAGGTAATGCATTTAGCCGCACTTGAACAAGACTGCCGGGTATGGTTAAACGGCTGACATTGTTAACACCTTGTAGGGCTGGGTACATACGTCTGAACAGAAATGATCTAATAACCCGCTTTAATTCGTGAAGGCAATTGCACATTGTCGAACGTCAGGAATATTGTTCGTGTCGGTGTGAGGTCCTTGTCAACCATTTTTATGATAATATGGACAATCTCATCATCAGTTAGTCCATCAAGTGACCTGGTATATAACATGCCACGCGATGAATTGAAGGTGCGGTGGGCCTCCACCCGTACAGGAAATGTGTGTAAGAGAGTGGCTCAAAGTAATTTCTGGGCCTGGAAGGTGCTCTGTCTCCAACAGCAACCGAGTACAATATTTCACTGGTCCTGCCATCTCATCTACACGCTTCTGAATGATGGAAGGGTTGACTGTTGAGAAATTGTGACCATCAGATCTTGTGACAACAAGAAACTTTGGTGCTGGTGGTAGAATTTTTGGAACTGGAGTTTCACCTAGCTTTCTTTTTTGGGCAGAAGACAGGGAAGAAGAAGAAGAAGAAGAAAAATCCACTGCAGACTAATCTCCCATGATTGCCAGCATCTCTGATGGCGCCCCCCTCTCTTCTGGGGGCCCTCTCAGAGGGCACTCCCTTAGACGATTGTCCACACCTCATGTTACTCTTTCCAAGAAACGGACAGAGGGACCAATCAGCACATTCAGAAGGTAACAGCTCAGGGAATCACCCCTCCCTATGCCTGGCCTTTACCAGCGGTACATGCGTGCCTTACTTGTCTACACAGGGAGGGGAATTATGCGTTACCCCATCACCGCCTATGCATGCGAATGCATGGGTCGGCCTTCAGACACACACAGGGATAGAAGAAAGAATCTCAAATGCCAAGGTGGAGAATAAGACATGGAAAAGAATACAAGGAGAATAGGGCAAGGAGAATGAGGCAGTGATAGAAGTAGGGCATGAAAGCAAGGAGAAGAGGGAACATAGGGAAAGACCAATAGAGGAAGAAAGTGTGAGGGTGGAGAAAAACAAAGGAAACACGGTCCTGGAGTGAGTGCTCCATCAACTTTGGTGTTTATCATGTCAGGGTCCATTTGCATTCTCTAATAGGTATGGCAATTTTGGGGGTCTAGTGAGGTACTGTCTTTCAAGGGGGAGGTCCTGAGGAATAAGCGATCACCAAGTCAGCTGCCAACAGAATGACAACAATTGCACTCTGTACAACTGCATCAATACCTCCATGTGGTTGTGTGCATATGTTGACAGCAGAGCTTTCTTGAGACCACCTGGGAGGATGCCCAAGTGAGAGACATTGAGGGAAGATCAAGATGATTGGAAAATGATCACACAGACTTTCGACAGCTTTACCACAGTCTGTGGTTGTACTTTAACCCCACAGAGATTTGTGGGCACTGAAGTCAGCCAATATTATAAAGTGTGAGGAAAGCCGGAAATAAATAAAAAGGCAGACAGCACATTCTGAGACACTTCACTGTTGGGAAAAAAAACACACACACACACACACACACACACACACACACACACACACACACACTAGGAGAGTAGTGGGGCACAGGAACTATCACGGACACCACCTCAGAGAGAGGCAGAACAGGCACAGACTGATGGCACAGGGCCATTAAAATCTCCTCCTCCTTGGACTACTACTTTTTTTTTCCTTAGATGATTTCATTGTCTTTAAGGATCAATTTGCCCCATATTATGGGATGCAGAAGAAACACTATGACAATGATGCTGTGGCTTTTTCTGCCACTGGCTGGTGTCTGGTGTCTGGTTGAAGGCCAGCAGAGTCCTGGGAAGTAAGCATTGTGAGGGACCCATTCCTGGGACGAGATGCCAGGGGAGGTTGTTGCTTCTCTGGCCAGAGTGTGGTGACTTATTACGGGGTCGGGAGTATGGGTAAAGAAATAGGTGGAGGACACCCGATCACCAAATGAGTGGGTGTAGGTGAGCGGCCCCAAGGGCTCGACGTAGAAGACGTGTAGTGTGATAGCATTGTCACTAGAGAGGATGACCTTCTGATAGGCATAGCACAGATCATCAGCATGTGTGTAGGATGTAGATGATCAGGTTTCTGCTTAAAATGTTGACACGAGTCCTGTGTTCTTGGATATTATTTTCTCTTGTGAAGACAGTGTAATACAGTGAGTAACGGGAACAGTTCTCCCTGCAGTTGATATAGATGGAAAGAGTGCACAAGGAGCATTCATATGCTACGGGCATCCAAAATCACTAGCGGTGGGCCTGGCATTGCAACACTAAGATGTGTGTGAATCTCATCCATTTGTAGCACCACAAGGGAGGGCAAACATAAGTATTTACACCGTATTGATAGTCCATCACTGAATTTTTCAAGTTATGGGTCACCTTCACAGGGCAAGATGAATACTGTTGTCTTTTAATCCCTTCTGGACATGACAGACAAAATGCACAACCTGTAGCTCAAAGTGTCATGTAACTCATCAATCTATAAAAGGAGATCACAGCGGAATACAGTACACTGCACCACACAGGCTGCTTGGGGAGTTATAGTTACAGGTATGTTACTCAGCTTACCATGCAGGCAAGCAGTGCCCATGAATGAGGAGCAGAGGCCATTTTAGTCAGAGCAGAGCCACTTCTCATTTTTGAAGTCACTGCTATTTCCTCAGAATTGTCCTTGAGGTGTTCAATGAGAAACAGTGGCATTTTTCCTAGAACAAAGTATGTATTGGGGGGGGAGTATTTCTCCCTTTTCTCTGAACCCATGTTCCCTCTCATGCTGTAGTCAGGGATGGAAACACTTTGGTGTCTTACAGCTACAATTGTACAGTGCCACTTGCTCTGATTGAAGGCTCTCCCCATGGGCACCCCTGCATAGTCAAGAGGGAACCATCATGCAGGTACTACCTACATCTACCCACACAACCACTTTTGATAATCTATATTCAATAATAAGTCTTGCAAGTTTGTGTGTGTGTGTGTGTGTACACATGCTCTAACTACAAAAACAGCACAAGAGTTTGAAAGCTAATGTTAACTGTTTTCTATGTTGTGCACCATGCACAAATCCTCTGTACATAAGTGATGGCCTTTCCCTTATTTTATGTATTTTTCCAGCTATGAATTTTTATTTTTGTTTAACCTATATGTACATTTTCTAGCAGCATTATGGACCATAGGATACAGCAGTGATTTTACTTAACACTAGGCTAGTGATGAGGACTAGCTTCTCATTGTAGAAACTCTGACCATGTGGAAATCCATGCAAAGAAAGTACTCATTCTTATTATGAAAGAAGAACTAGGAAAGAAGCAAATTTTATAAAAATGATCTATCAAATCATAATAGCTGTGTAACTGTGAAGAATGCAATTTTTCACATATTATTGTGAATTACTTATGCATCTCAATCCTTGAAGGTGCTTCTACTAGTTGGCTGTGGATGACCTCCACTTTTATTCTCACTGCCCACATCATGAAGTCAATACTGTTTTTCTGGGTGATGAGACATCCCAGAAACTTATACTACAAGTCAATAACGTCAGTATGTGAAATATAATACTATGGTAGCAACAGCCATTGTTTTGCAAAATAAAGGCTGTTTGTACAGTACTATTAAATTTCATCAACCAACCACTGTCCCACACTCAAAAACCCAAAATGGCGTTACCTTGATGTGAAACATCTTAAAATGTGAACCCATTTGTCTCCTGAACTAGCTGATATGCAAACAGCAAAAGTTGCTGAATTTGGCTGCTTGATGTGTTTGATTATACTGGTACACTCTACTACTGGACGTAATAGTGGCCTACAATCGGAAAGTACTTGTGAGTAAAGGCCTAACATCACACAAAGTTTTATATGGACAAAAGAGGCTATCCCTTAGTGAACTGTGTAAACTATCCCCTCAGAAACATATATCCTCTATTTGGAATTTTGCTGAGAGATAGAAGACTATATCTCATCAGGTTTATGAGATGAATAAAAAAGCCCTGGAGTGGTCAGAGCATGTGCAAGAAAAAGGTCAAGGTACCCCAGTATCACATCACAGTGGGCAATGTTAACTCATTACTATGTGCTTAAATGGAAAATAAAGACGTTGCTTACCTACTGAAATGCTATCTCTGCTTAAAGTAAAACTACAACTCTTTGTCTTACACAATGGCTGTACAAGTAGGTTGAATCTACCATTTTACAAGCACCCCTGAAGCACTACATTAGTTACCAGCAGTTACTTTGAAAAGGGGGAAGGGAAATGGAAAAGTAAGGTCAGACAAAAGAAAGAAGATACATCTGTGATTATTTCAACGTATGTATATCCCCTAAGATCAAAGGTGGCCTTGTGAGGGGACAGTGGATTACCTTTTCTTCTGAAGTGAAGAACATATGTGAACTTTATCTGTGTTTCTCCAATTGTCATTGGTGATATTTATGCAAACATATTATTGTGCTTGAGGATGGGGATAGGTTGTAGAAACTTAAGTGACACTTCCATTTACAGTGTTGTTGTTGATAGTTGAAAGTGCATATAGTTTAGTCTGATAGGAAACAGTGCTACCACATAATGCAATATTCCAACAATTTTGTTACAGTGGTTTTTGTAGAACCTTTTTTTCTTAAGAAAATCTGAATTCGGCTTGGCTGGTTGCCATTGTATGTGAGTGTGTAGATGTGAGTATGTCAGTATTAAGTATTGAGTATTGAGTTTCAAATTTAAAGGCTATTTTCTGAAAAATACTGTTTCCTGGATCAATTTGCTGATTTAACATGATTGGGGAGCTGAGAAAATTATTAGACATGACAGTACACAAGATACTTCTGCTAGCAGTAGACAGGAAGTCTCATGCAGTACTGTTCACTTCAGGGTTGCTG
The DNA here is from genome assembly GCF_021461385.2 of Schistocerca piceifrons. NCBI lineage: Eukaryota > Metazoa > Arthropoda > Insecta > Orthoptera > Acrididae > Schistocerca > Schistocerca piceifrons. Next base: position 1,078,938,418 of record NC_060139.1, read on the forward strand.
CAGTGTCAGGCCAAGCAAGCTACAGTCTGCCCCAAAGAATAATACATACAGTAGCAACCTCATGCAAGCTCAATCTGTTGGGTGAGCCCTAAGGAGGTAAGTGCAAGTGAAAAATACCTCTTCCAAATAGAAGGATCAAACTGCCTCTTTTCAGTACACAACACTATGGAAATCATTTGTACCTGTTATGACTGAAGACACTTTTGTAGTAAATAGCACTTACAAATGCCAGGTTGAGGGCTGTCTACCACTGGATATGGTTGCGAAATCTCAGGAACTCCCTCCCTCTTACCCACCACTGTCTTCAGAAACAACACAACACCACCCACACACTACTTTAGGATATTTTGAAGATCCATTAAACTAATCTTAAGTTACCTCTCAGACTCATCACTTGCAGCCTTCCTGGATCAGATGCTGGCCACCCAGAATGGCCATGTGTCAGTACTAGTCAGCAAGGGTAAGGATATGACTGAAGTATTATTGTATTAAACTAAAATAAGGTAGAAATCGAGAATCAGTGGCTCAGTATGTGTAATTGAATGTGTAACAGATACAGAAGGATGTAGACTGCAGTAGGTACTGGGAGATGAAGCTTGCACAGGGTAGAGTAGCATGGAGAGCCGCATAAAACCAGTCTCAGGACTGAAGACCACAACAAACAATGATGTAAATAATGTAAATACAAATAGGGAAATTGGGAGTATAGGCAAATAGCTAATAACCTAGAAACTGTATTTTGGATTTATGTTTTGACTGGGAGTTTTTTAACTGCAAAGGTAACTATCTCTGTAAGAGGTAGACTCAGTCCAGTCAGAAATGTGGCAGGTCAAATTATTTGAAGAGGGAAGAGAGTAGCAGAGTATGCTTGAGCAGGTGTCCAGTGCCAAAATCCAGGCACTTGCCAACACCTGCCAGCTCAGTGGTTACACCGTGCTAGTGACTCTGCATGTTTTGCAGGGGTGCTGGAGCAATAACCAGCATTTGAGATGTTTCAGTGGCATTCAGCACACCACAACCTGGCCTGAGCTGAAATGGGACCTGCCCTGTTGTGTAAAAAAGCTGGCCACCTGACCAGGCTGGGTTTCAATTCTGTGTCTTTTTTCTGCCAGCTGCTGTGAGACACAGCTGACATTCTTCCACCAATGGGGCTGTTAGTTTGGGTGCTGAACACCGCCCAGATGGCACAGGGTTCAAGCCAATGTCCTCTCAGCTCCAAACCTTTGGGGTCCACCACAACCAGTCCTGTCCAGCCACCAGTCATAGGAGTCGACCCTGTGTCACTGCCGACTACTGTTGGGATCTTACATCAGCTTGTCATGACCACAGTTGTCTGGGCAGAAGTGCTGTCATCTCTTGCAGCACTGGGGCATTACTAAAGTCACAGCTGAACCCTACTGATGAAATCCACCAACACCAGTCTGTAATCACCCACCTGCACGACCCAAGTTCACCAACTGCATCTGTCAGAACAACACCTAATCATGTCTGACTAAGGCCAGTAAATTATTTGACACCACTGGTTGCCTTTGTTTTATCCACATACTCTGCCCCTCCACCAGAGGACCACTCATCCACACCCAATCTGCACCCTCACAGTGTTCAGCAGTCCGTAACTTATGTGATAATTATATTATCTCTCTTCAAAATGTGCCTCATCAGATACTCTGGTTGTATTGAGTATCCAGCTGCAACTACTACAATGTCACGAAATTGCCACTGTGGAAATATTTGACTGATTACCCACATATATTCAGTATATAAAAGAAACTGATGTATAAACATACCTAATCTTCCTAAAAACTGTGGATATCACAAAATTTGTTTACTCCGCAATAAAGATTATTTTAATCTCTAATTCCATCATAGCCATTTATTTGTTTAGATTTGAAATAATAATAAAAAGAGACCTGATTTTACAATAATAATTACATTGACAGTAAAAGTTAATAAGAATTTCCTGGCCACTGCAAACAAGTGGATCTGATAGTTTCCAAGTGCTGAAGTAGGATTTGGACTTCAGCACCTTTTACTTTTAAAAGCTTTCTTTATCTTCTATAATGTCATTGCCAATCAATATATTGAGTATATACATGGCATTTTCTACATTTTGGACTCTGATATGGTAGTCATTAAATTATTGACAACTGCCTCTTTTCTAGCAACATTCTTTTTGTGGATCACCAGTCATATGAGGAATTTTTTTTTTTTTTTAACAGGGAAATATGAGGACTGGTCTGGAGGAAGCAAAAGCCGGATGCCATAATCTGCTTATAATTAGAAAGAAGTACAGAGCACCTTTAAAATGTGTACATATGTTATTAATTTGATACAAGAGCTATGCAGGTCTAAAATGATTGACATTAACTTCTTGTTTTCTTGTAAGGCTTTCATTACACACTGAAGTAGCAGCATGAAAAAGTGCTTATCAGAAAAGATGAAAAGCACCACAGCATTCTGCTCTTGAATGATGCTGTTGCAACATGCTTTAAACTCAATGAACTGATGTAATGCACTATTTCCCTCCATATTGTAGTAAATATTACAACCAAGCAAAAAGGCAGCTTGAGAAGTTTTGACTGAGGTGCCATATATTTTTCTCAATCTTTTAATTTTTTATGGAAAGCTTATCACATTTGATAACCAACATTATTGTAATGAAGATGAAAAACATGTGATTCAAAGTTTTGAATATCTATTGTCTTCACTTTCGACTTTGGAATTAAATGAAAATGAATTTGAATGACTGCCAGGAGTAAAACTGCACAGTTCTAAAAACACATATTTGCTACTTTTGAATAAAAGAATCATTTCATATCCTTACTTTCAAGTATATCCATCCATTAAATCATTTATAGAATTCAGTTTAAAATTCACTTGTGTGCAACGGAGACCAACAGTAATAATTAGTTTCTTGCGTTAACAGGAGTCGGTGAATAGGGTACAATCCACCCAACTTCTTGTTGTGCACGGTGCCACATGACTGAACTGTAAGAAATAATAAATTCCTCCATCACTGGTTGCACATGGTGTGGAATTCCGTATGGTTTCCCACACATTGGTGCTTCGTTCCTACAGTGCATTAATGGCATAGCTGGCAATGGTCTGGGATGGCTGAAGAAACTTCACACTTTTCTAATAATGTTTCTATCTCCTCCTTATCATATCCTTCTGAAAGTGACACCTTCTCTGCATTTAAGATTGATAGACTATCCCAGCTCCAAATACTCTTCCCTGAAATTGCTATTTAATTCTTCTTCCTCCAACAATTCCAAGTCAACTACCAGTACTCCTCATAACAGCCCCACGTGTAGTGAACTGAAACTGTCTGCACAGACAGCACTATCCAGCTTCTGCCAGCCTCTCACAAGTGGGATAAACTGTACTTAATAAAACAGTGTACCTTATATAGTTCTTTATTTTCCATCAAGGGGTCAGCCAGAGCATCAGTTCAGATGTCCACTCCCACATCCATCCAGACTACCTCCCTTGTACCTTTGGGTATAGTTCGCAAGTTGAGCCTAAAAGACATAGAACACAGTTCGGCTATCTTTACTGTGGCTGTCTTCTACCTTGGATCAGTTCAATTCTTTTAACAGCAAAATTGATGGAAGAATGTCCCATCCAGGTTCACTACACTCTGATGTAGACCGACTTTGAGGTTATGTTTAATCAGAAAATTAAGGCAAACTATAATGTTGCAGCTTATGCCTACATCATTATGGAGAACTTCCATGCAGGCCTCAAAGCCTTGCACCCCCTCTCCCCCCGACCTCTCTCTCCATTTCCCCCACCATAATCGCATCTGACAGAAAATTTGGAAACCCAACACATCCAAACTGACTGACCGAATGCTACCCCCACCAATTTAACTTTTCCTACAACAAGATGGCTTTAAATTTCTTATACCAATTACGTTTTGACTTGTAAAGAATACCTGCTTTCTCATATCTAGCATACTTTGCATACTCCTTCCTTCTAGACATCAGGTTAAACAACTGCCACCAATTCTGCACACAGTGCCTCGTGCCAACAGTCAATGGGAATGCTGCACACTGACTGCACCATTTCGTCTTTCGTCTTACACTGCTGTGTGAGATCCACCACATGACTTCCACTCTGTCATTCATATGTCCCTGCACTGGCAATTTCACTGAGCGAGTCCAACCGATTTACACTTCTTACACTGCAATTTTCAACAGTATCACGATACGTGGTCCATACCACATTTATAACAAACACTTGCTGTTAAAAACTTCTTTCCTCCCTTTAGACTCAGTCATTGCATAAACCTCAGTAAAAGTTACCACAGATGTTGCTACTGTTTTTAAATCTTTTGGAAATTTTAAATGCAATTCCTGTTACCTATCTGTAGGTAAAGCTCACAAAAATGCATCTATTTCTCTTTGTTTTGTGTCTTCCCAAATGGCTATTAATAATGTCATCACCTGTCAATTTATACATATTAATGTTTATCTTCTCCATGTGATCCACAAAACTTGACACTGGAGCCCTGTTTCTGTGTTATCCCATTAAGTTCTTCCCAATACTACACAGAAGTGTTCTTTCCTATAAACCCCAGAAGGACTGAACACTTCAACATTTCATGTCACACATCCCATTGGTTCTGATCTGAAATTACATCAACTCAAAGACTGTACCAATTGGGCTATAGTTAGACCTAGCTGGCAGTCCCTTTGTGATAGAGCAAAGTCAGCAGACTTGTGAGGGCTGCTGGCACACAGCACACACCATTTCAAAGCTCAGCTGTTGGAGTTCGCCTTGCCTTGCCTTGCCTTGGCTGGCCTTGCCAGAAAGCCAAATTTTACACACACAAAGGCAGGTTTGGTTGAAACTGAGATTGCATATTCCACCTGCCGAGCACTGTGAAAATGTCTAGTTCCAGTTACTGCTCCGTCACATGTCACCACCACACATCCAACTGTGTGCTGTAACAGCTGAGACAACTGAGACAGTGGGTGTCAGCAAGTGCCTGGATTTCAGCATCATGTCCTGCCTTAAGTCTGCATCACTACAGCCACAATTACTTGTGATGTCTTGAAAAAGTGAAACCATTCATAAAAATGGGTAGGATATAAGGAAAAAGTAAACTCACAACCTGCTAATGTTATAAACCTGGACATAAGGACAACTGTTCACATAAAAAAAATAACAGGAAATAAATTATATGTATCAGATGTGGAAATCCTTAAACTTACCAGGTTCCCTTGATGCAAAGATCACCCTCCTGGTCAATTAGAGGACTCCAGGTACTGAGATATTCTTCAGTCTGAAATGCAGTAGTTCTGTGTAAGTTATATAGCATAAAAAGTAAATTTACAAATAACAAGCAATGTTACATATTTGTCACTTGAGAATGGAAGAAGGAAAGTTGAGAAGTTGCAAGTCTTCGACCTTACCTAAGAGTGCTAGAGACTGAGTAGTAGAAGTATGAGGAGGAGTAGGAGGAGGTGGTTCAAACCAGATGACAGACAAGATTCTGGATGACAAAGGTCTGTTTGAAATAATCATCAAAGAACTCCTCAGGAACGGTTTAAGGAATCTTCAGAAAAATCAGTTGTAACAGTCAGACCGACTTTCTATCTCACCTCATCTGCTGCTGTAGTAGGCAAACAAGACCCCACAACTAAGTGAGATTCACAAAATGTGCACAATAATGTGGGTCAGAACATCTGGAAAAGTTATGTAATCAATGTGCAACAAGTACTACATAACTCAAAAGTACTTATTTCTTCAGGGTGGATTGCAGTTGTTGGCCAGTTATTTTGCAGTATCATCTGGGAAAAATGTAATATAATGAAGACTAAAACAATGTAAGATAACAGCTTTATACTATGGTGGAATTTTCCCTAAACAAATTTACCATCACCCCTGACAATATTTTGGTACTCTTGAGGCTTTTTTCGTAGGAAACAAAATTATTTTGCTTCAGTTATTTCTTACTGAAAACTTTAAATGAGAAAGAACTTTACTTTATCAAACAAAGTTTATGTAAATTAAAACACCACCACATAATAAACATTTACCTATTCTGTACAGACAACTGTGAACTACAGGACTGTGAATGCTTCTCATTATACCGATTTGGATGTTACTTTCCAGTACATTCACATGCAATTAAGGAAAGAATAACTGCTTAAATGACTGAGTGGTGTTATTAGTGCAGTCTTGTCTATGTGGCCCCTATACAAAGAGAAAGGGGGGGGGGGGGGGGGAGGGTGGCTGGAGGAGACGGGAGCTGATGAATTCTTTTAGATTCCCCATTTAATACTGGTCCACTAAACTACTCCCACAAAATATAACTTTGTCAAAGGCACTTTGTAAGGACCTCACCATGTGAATGAGGAGAAGAGAGTCCATATGGTCATACATATACCATCTGTACAAATAAATAAGGGTGTGGCATTCAATTTTGTTTTGAGGGCAGCTAGGAGGTGCCTGGCTGTTTGTTTTCATCTTTCACCATTCTGGCCATCATTTAAGCATTGTTGTCTGCAACTCTGAAAAATTTATAATACACTGCTGGCCACCGTAAATGCAACACCAATAAAGACAAGAGGTAGCACAACAAAATGTATTTTGTAGATAACATGTTGACCAAGTATCAAATGATTACGTTTACAGACGTCTGTGACATGTGGTTCCTGCCAGAATCAGTAGCCAGAGTAGCTGCCATTGTTGGAGATCACCACTGCCACATGTCTCGGCATTGAGTCAAAGAGACGTTGGACGTGTTCCTGGGGTACAGCAGCCCAAGCAGCCTCCACACGTTGCCAAAGATCATCTGGTGTGGCAGCTGTGGATGTAATCTGGGTCACTCGTTGAGCAACCATGGACCACATGTTTTCTATCGGCGAAAGATCCAGAGAGTGAGCCAGCCAGGGAAGCAATTCAATGTGGTTACTGACGAAGAACCTTTGGACAATGCGTGCCACGTGTGGTCACGCATTATCCTGTTGAAATATGGCTGTGGCCGAGCCCTGAAGGTAAGGAAGGGCAACTGGCTCCAGCACCTCGGATATGCAGCACCGGCTATTTAAAGTACCGGCAATGCGTACTAGAGGCTTGCGAGAGTAATATCCAATACCGCCCCATACCATAATACCCGGTGCAAGACCAGTGTGGCGGTGCATAATGCAGCTGTCCAGCATCCTCTCTCCACGGTGTCTCCACACTCGAATCCGACCATCATGGTGCTGCAGACTGAAGCGTGCCTCATCAGTAAAGACAACGTCATTCCATTCTGCCGTCCACATCCATCTGTCATCACACCATTGGCGACGGAGATGTCTGTGGTTCTGCGTCAATGGTAGACGAAGCAATGGACATCTTGCGGACAGACCACTCTGCTGTAAACGGCGTCGAATGGTACGCGCAGACACTGGATGATGCGTTACAGACACAATGTGCTGTGCTATGGTTTGGGATGTCACTGAGAAATCCGTCACTGCCATGCACACAATTTGCCTATCAGCACATGCAGTGGTGCACCGAGGTGAATGCGATCGACCACGTCGGTCCGTCGTGCCCTCCTGCATCCAACGGTCACAATCTGCATTAGTTGTTTGGTTTCGTCCAACACTACTAGCGATTTCTCTGTATGATAATCCACATTCACGGTAAGTCACTATCCTTCCTCTGTCGAACTCTGATACTTGATCAAAAGATGTTCGCTGTTGTCTACGAGGCATAACTGATCGTCTTGTGAAACAACCACAAGGTAAACACACGTGCCGAACGTACACTCGTCGAAATTGCCAAGCCTCAAATGGCGCTATGAGGTGGCGCCACAGGCGTGCATGATGTGCGTCTGTGCTGAAATTCTAATCAGTTTTATATCTCATCTCTGCAAACTCATGGTGTAAATTTCACTCGATTCAGATGCTTCCTTCAGGGTGTTGCATTTACGGTGGCCAGCAGTGTATATCTGAGCTAACTTGAATTTGAGATGTGTTTCAACACTTTTTTACCAGTCCACATACTTATATGTTAATAATCATTGTGCTGCTAGTTTCATGTTTCAACATTTTTTGTGGGAGAAGTGCATCATTCAAACAGGGCACCACTCTGCAATTGGACAGACACCTGATACTAATTTTCAATATCTTTTTATTTCTATTATCATACAACCTAATCCTTCAGTAATTTGAGGTAGTAGTGCAAGAACATTAACTAATCACACAGCACAGAATATTTGTCAGGTCATGATATGCAATTTGCATTTTCAGTCATTTTATCAGTCCACATCTTTAGTTGTGTTATTCGCAACATTAATCTGGGACCATTACAATGTGCATTCTTTTACTGGTTCTGTATTCATTCAGTGAGCGGAAGCAAAAGCCAGCTCACAGCATTCAGTGTCAGATGGGATGGTTTACACACTCCAGAGAATTCTAGTGTTATGTCAGTGGTCACATAGCTACTGCCAGGGTCACCCGAGCCAGACTGACCTATACAGAGGAGCCACACCAATTGGATGCCACATAGTGCATGGGAGGGGAGGGTGGGGGGGCATAGCTCTGTAGGTGTAGTGAAGTCACCTCCCTCCCCTACGGGACTAAAACACAACTGGAAATTCTCATTTTCCACGTCAGGAGTTGGGTGTAGGGCTAACAACTCAACCTCAAATTGGATGTGTCACTGATACCATACATCAGCCTCACAAGGATAAGGATTCATAGGTGATAAACCAAAGAAAATTTCTATCAAAATTGAAAACGGACATCTTGACAGCCACCCAGAATGTCAAGGCACATTGAGAGTTCTGGGAAACTGCAAGAAATCAGAGAAGAAATGGATAAGTATAGATGAAAATGCCTGAATTACAATAAATGTTAAGGAAATGACAGGATAATTTCCTTGGAGAAACAAATACTGATGTATAGTGCAGGAGAGATGGGCCATAACATTACTGGCTTTCTTATACATAACTCAATGAAGACAAATATCATTAGTTCCAAAACATTTACAGACAGGTTGTGTTCTTTGAGGTTTAGATGAAAATTGTTTAATGTTACAATGATGTGTGCATATGCCCCCATGGAGGAATCAGATGAAGATGAAAATGAAAATAATGCTATATATTGCAAACTAGAGGAGGAATTCTGAAACATTCAAAGGCATGACACAAAAAGAAGCCTTGGTAATCTGAAAGCAAAAATAGGGAAAGGGGGAGTGGACAGGAACATAGCTGGAAAAGAAAGTCTGTAGCTGGAAAAGAAAGTCTGCATGAATCAATAATAATACCTGACTAAAACTGAGAGACTGTCAATGGTAAGAAGCACTGGGTATGCAAGTGAAGATATTAAGCAGTGTACTTTGGCATTCCCTGCCGGTGCCAGAAACTAGGTAGACCATGTGATTTATACAAGGGGTTTTTCAAATAATGTGTGCACCGCTCTAGATTCCAAAAGAAAAGGTGACTGGCATATTTATTGAGATAGGTCCAGATACATAATGTTACTATTGCTGTAGAGGTTGTGAGCATAAACTCTCGAGTTATTTTCCAGAAACTACAGCAACATGATAAAATTGTTTAAATACAACATTAGTTTCTATATAATGTACTTGATGTATTTAAACTAACTGTGTAATTACATTTCTATCATATTTAGTTTGGGATTTATTTTTTTTTTTTTTTTGGTTGAAGGACGCTCAACTACTGAGGTCATTAGCGCCCAGTCACAATAGTTAGAGCACATAGAATCTAGTAAAACTCAAGGGGGGGGGGGGGGGGGCACCAGAAAGTTCTTACAAAGATGCAGATAAAATAAGTGAAAGAGTTAGATGTCTTTGGACAAGCCAGTCAAAGTAATTAAATGAAGAACACGAGCAGCTGCTTGAGTGTCATCAGCTAAAAAATCCGGTAAAGTAGATGGCAGAGACAGGACAACACGAGATTGACTAAAACGGGGACACGACAATAAAACATGGCGCACTGTTAATGCTTGACCACAAAGGCACTGCGGTGCTGGGTCACTGGAGAGCAGGTAGCGGTGGCTAAACCGGCAATGCCCAATCCACAACCTGGTCACGAGGAGCTCTTCTCGCCAAGATGGTCAGGAGGAGGTCTTCCAAGCAGTTGGGAAAGGTTTTACTGCCCGGAGCTTGTTTCCTTGAAGTGATGACCAAGTATCCCACCACAACGACACAAGCCTCTTCCAAACAACCCCACTAATGTCAGATGATGGGACACAATGGGAAGCTGGCCGAGGCGGGAGGACTGCAGCCTTGGCTGCAGCATCAGCAGCCTCATTCCCAGGCAATCCTACGTGGCCGGGACCCCACAGAAAGCTAACAGGAGAGTCATCATCAGCAAAAGAATGGAGGGACTGCTGGATCCGTTGCACCAAGGGATGCACCGGATATAGAGCTCCAAGGCTCTTAAGAGCACTGAGAGAATCAGAGCAGAGTACATACGATGAATGGCGGTGGTGGCAGGCATACTGAACGGCCTGATGGAGAGCAAAAAGCTCCGCCGTAAAGCTGGAACATTGGTAGAGGAGACGGTATTTAAAGGTGACGGCCCCGACAACAAAGGCACAGCCGACACCATCGTCAATTTTGGAGCCATCAGTGTAAATAAAGGTGTGACTGGCAAGTCGAGCACGAAGTTCGACAAACCGTGAGCAATATACTACAGCCGGAGTACCCACCTTCGGGAGCGAGCTGACATCGAGATAAATATGAACTGGAGCCTAGAGCCAAGGTGGTGTCGGGCTCTCACCCTCTCTGAAGGTGGTAGGGAGGGCAAAATCCAATTGTCCAAGCAGGCGACGAAAGCAGACTCCAGGGGGCAGCAGGGCAGACACATACAACCCATACTGACGGTCGAGAGAATCGGTGAAGAAGGACTGATAAGAGGGGTGGTCGGGCATTGACAACAACCTTCAGGCATACCGACAAAGCAGTACGCCGTGCCCATAGGTCAACGGTAATTCGGCAGCTTCAGCATAAAGACTCTCGACAGGACTAGTGTAGAAGGCTCCGGTTCCAAGACGTAGCCCCCGATGGTGGATGGAGTTGAGACGGCGTAAGAGGGATGGCCGAGCAGACGAGTAGACGAAGCTCCCGTAATCCTGCTTCGATCGGACTATGGGCCGATACAAGCGAAGCAGGACAGTGTGATCCGCTCCCCAAGATGAACCACTAAGAACTCTGAGGACATTAAGGGAACGTGTACAACGGGCCGCCAAATAAGAGACATGCGGAGACAAACAAAGTTTCCTGTCCAATGTGAGCCCTAGAAACTTAGTTGCTTCCACGAATGGGAGAACAACGGGACCGAGATGTAAGGATGGTGGAAGGAACGCTTTATATCGCCAAAAGTTGATGCAAACAGTCTTCTCTTCAGAGAACCGGGAGCCACTTGCCACACTCCATGAGCATAGGCTTTCTAGACAATGCTGAAGGCAGCACTCCAGGAGGCATGTTCTCTGGGCACTGCAGTAGATCACGAAGTCATTGACAAAGAGAGAGACTGAGACATTAGGTGGAATGCAATCCATAATTGGCTTGATCTCTCTGGCAAAAAGGGCTACGCTCAAGACAGAGCACTGAGGCACTCCATTCTCCTGGAAGAAGACGTCTGACAATATGGAACCCACATGTACCCTAAACTTTCGATCTGTTAAAAAGGAATCAATAAAAAGGGGCAGGTGACCGCGTAGACCACACCTGTGCATAGTGCGGAGGATACCTCGTCTCCAACAGGTATCATAAGCCTTCTCCAAATCGAAGAACACGGATACCGTTTGCCGCCTTCGCAAAAAGTTGTTCATGATGAATGTTGACAAGGTCACAAGGTGGTCAATAGCGAAGCAGCGGCGTCGAAAGCTGCATTGAACATTGGTAAGTAGCCGTCGAGATTCAAGAATCCAAACTAACCGAGCGTTAACCATGCGCTCCTTCACCTTAAAGACACAGCTTCTAAGAGAAATGGGGCGGTAACTAGAAGGAAGGTGTCTATCCTTCCCGGGTTTGGGTATAGGAACGACGACGGCGTCACGCCAACGCATGGGGACCTGACCTTCGGTCCAGACACGATTGTAGGTACGAAGAAGGAACCTTGTGCCCGCCGGAGAAAGGTGTGCCAGCATCTGAACGTGAATGGCATCTGGCCCCGGAGCAGAGGACCGGGACAGTGCAAGCGCACGTTCGAGTTCCCACATAGTAACAGGGGCATTATAAGTTTCCAGATTCAGCGAGTGGAACGAAGGTCACCAAGCCTCTTGTGCCTCTTTCCTGGGAAGGAAAGCAGGGTGGTAATGGGCGGAGCTAGAAACCTCTGCGAAAAAGCGGCCGAAGGCGTTGGAGACAGCCACAGGATCAACAAGGACCTCACTACCTGAGGTCAGGCCAGGTACCGAGGAGCGGGCCTTAATTCCCGACAGTCGGCGCTGGCCAACCCAAACGACAGAAGAGGGAGTAAAACGGTTAAAGGAGCTGGTGAAAGAGGCCCAACAAGCTTTTTTGCTGTCTTTGATGACTCTACGGCATCGCGCTCGGAGTCGTTTGTATCCAATACAAATTGCCAACGTAGGATGGCGGCTAAAGGTGCGTAAAGCACGTCGTCGAGCACGGATAGCGTCTCTACAAGCCTCATTCCACCAGGTTACGGAAACGCGACGTGAAGAAGAGGTAGGAAGAGGAATGGAACGTTCGGCAGCATTGATGATAACAGCTGTGAGGTATTCGACCTGACTGTCACAACTGAGAAAATCGTGGACCGGAAAGGTCACCAGGGCGGTGTAAAGTCCCCAGTCAGCTTTCGGTATGTTCCAGCTCAAAGGACGTGCGGATGGGGTGTGGTTCAGGAGACGAACGACACAGGGGAAGTGGTCACTCGAATAGGTGTCAGAAAGGACATACCACTCGAACCGACGGGCAAGAGTGGTAGAACAGTTCGAGAGGTCCAAGTGGGAGTAGGTATGAGTAGAGTCCGAGAGGGAAGTCGTGGCGCCAGTATTGAGGCAGACAAGATTGAGATGGTTGAAGACATCCGCCAAGAGTGAGCCTCTTTGACAGGAGGCAGGAGAGCCCCAAAGGGGATGATGGGCATTGAAGTCGCCAAACAATAAGAATGGCGGAGGAAGCTGAACAATCAGGTGCATCATGTCAGCCCGACTAACTGCGGATGATGGAGTGTAGATGGTACAAACAGAAAAAGGAAAGGCAGAAAGAGTAATATGGACAGCTATTGATTGGAGTGGGGTGGTCAATGGGATGCGATGGTAATAGACATTGTCCCGAACGAGCAACATGACCCCAGCATGAGCTGGAATACCGTCCACAGGGGTGAGGTCATACCGCTCCGAGGTATAGTGGGTAAAGGCAATACGGTCAGTTGGGCGAAACTTGGTTTCCTGGAGACCAAGGACGAGAGGACAGTGCAGGTGGAGGAGCAGTTGTAATTCCTCCCGATTAGATCGAATACCTCTTATGTTCCAATGTAACAAAGCCATCACTAGTCAGCATAGAGGGGGAACGAAATGGGGAAGGGCTGGTCACCTCGACGGCCGCTGAGGGCCAGGTTTCGAGGGAACAACGCTACAACCGGCGGGAGGCGGATCCTGTTCCATCAAGTCGTCGCCAGCTGCGGCCGCTTTTCTGGGTTGCGTAGGAGGGGCAGCATCATACGCCGACGAGAGGCCAGTTGAGCGCCTGGCAGCAGAGCATCCCGGCCGGGAGCAGCGACTCACAGATGGGGCGTCAGACGACACGCGCTGGGGTGGAGAGGGGGATAGAGACTTCTTCTTGGAGGCCTTCTTGGAAGTCCGATGAGGCACGGGGATGGTGGGCTGGACCCGAAGAAGGTCCTCACGCGCGGGGTCCGTTTTGGAACACCGGACCTCGGAAGCCGGGGTCCGGAACGTTTCCCTGATGGACGCCTGAGAAGAGGATCGCTTCTCAGGTGGCGGAGGTGGAGGAGGAGGAAGGGTGGCCCCTGTGACAGAGGGGGCAGGGGCCACGAGGGAGGAGGATTTGGAAGGGAGGGATTTGGAAGGCGGAGGCATAGACCCCGGAAAGGGTGAGGAGGTGGAGGCGGGACAGGATAGGGGTGAGGGAACTGTGGAAGGAGGGGACACGACTGAGGCAAACGATCTTGTCAATGTAACGGGATGGAGGCGGTCCTATTTCTTCCTGGCCTCAGAATAAAAGAGACGATCCAAAGTTTTTAGATCTTGAATCTTCTTCTCCATCTGATACGCAGGGCAGTCTAAAGATCTAGACGAGTGGATGCCAGGACAATTTACACACCGAGGTGGTGGGGTGCATGTATGTTCCTCACGAAGAGGACGTCCACAATCACCACAAAGGGGCTCAGCATCACACCGTGACGACATGTGCCCAAAGCACAAACACCGAAAGCAGCGCATAGGAGGCGGGACGTAAGGTCCCATGTCGCACCAGTAGCACATCACCTTTACCTTCTCTGGGAGAACGTCCCCCTCGAAGGCGAGGATAAAGGCCCTGATGTCGATGCGACGTTCTTTTGGGCTGTGCTGGACTCGCCAGACGAAATGCACCCCTCGGCGCTCCAGGTTGGCCCTGAGCTCCTCATCAGATTGCAGCAGGAGGTCCCGAAGAAAAATGACCCCCTGCGTCCTATTCACTGCCAGATGCGGGACAATGGACACTGGGATGTCCCCTAGTTGGTCGCATGCCTGGAGCACCACCGACTGTGTGGCGGAGGTGGTCGTAATAAGAACGGACCCCGAACACATTTTACTGAGAGCCTCAATTTCCCCGAAGATGTCCTCGATATGCTGGACAAAGAACATGGGCTTGGAGGTGGCAAACATCCCCCTATCGGTCCGAGAACAGACTAAATAGCGGGGGAAGTACTTCGCCACAAGCCGGCGGGCCTGTCCTTCCTCCCAGAGAGTGGCCAAGGGGGAAAGGGCAGGAGAACCAGAACCAGAGACAGTACCTTTCTTTTTAAAAGACTCGGCCGCAGAGCAACCTGATAAATGTTGACGTTTTATCTGTGAAACGTCCGCCCCGATACCACCCACTCCGACCAGGGGCTCTCCCCACGGGCGCCACCCAGCCTAAGCACTAGCCACCTGGCAGGATCACCGTTGCCGGGAGTCCTGATGCCCCAAGGAGATTGGCATTTACTCCTTGGCTGACGTGGGGAGGGTGCAGCTCAGGTATTGGCAGTACGATCCCTGTGTTGTCAGGGGGCTACAACCTAGAGGGTACATGACGACCCCACGAGAACGGGCTGGCTACCGTGCTGGATTTCGGGTGCCATGGAAAGTCCATCATGATCGTAGGTGCAGATGGGGATGCACTATGGGCATAACTTGTGCAACCCATCAGGCATTTAGGCCCTAATTGAGGAATAGTGGGTGTGGTTACAACGCCGTTACAATGCTGAGTGCCAAGGTCTTAGTGCACTGAGGGCCAGTGATACACCACGTAAGGCGTCCTTCCCCAAAAGGTTTGTACTTCTGTAGAATTTTGAAAAATGGAGGTCAAACCCCAAGGGGGACCATCACATGGAAGGCTGAAATGGTTGAAACTCCTTTTAGTCACCTCTTACGACAGGCAGGAATACCTCGGGCCTATTCCCAGACCCGCAGGGGTGATTTAGCTTGAGAGTGAACACCCAATATTGTATGTACGAGATAGAGAGATGGGTTTCTGTGTGCGCATGGTGGACGTGTATCAAGAGAATGCTACAATGTGGATGGTTGATCGACGTGGGCAAGTGGCTGCCGCACTCACCACAGAAGCTACATGTCCAGCGCAAGGAGCAAGCACGCCTTACTCTGTGATGGTGCTACATCAGTCATTATTGTGAACAGTTGAATTATGTTATAAGACTCACTCACTCACTCACTCGTCTGATGGTGGGTTTGCAAGAACTTTCAGAGATTTCTGGAACTGAATTTCTTGTAAAAGTTCTGATGGTCCACGAGTCATTGGGCTTACGAAATATTGTTTACTTATGTGAAAACTATTATGTGGTGTTCTGTTTGTGGAAGTGAAAATATAGTGGGACTGATTTAGAAGTGTCTTGAGTGTATGGAATCATATTGAGAGTAGAGAAAATTCATCTAAACAGCAATATATCTTCGGAGAAGAAGTTGGGGAGAGCAACGCAGCTGGCTATCCTGAAAAGAAGATCGTCAAATTACCTCCAAGCAAGTTCAATGGTGAAGGGGGGACACATGATTCTTTCACGCCAGCACCATACGGCTTCTTATAGTTGTTGGAAACTGCCAGATGAGTAGTTGGATAAAGTGCAGCAATACCTGACAAATACCAGCAAGAAGTGAGGAGATGCAGGTGCTTGTTTTAGCTACAACACACCATGAACCTTGTGTCAGCTTATAAAATGCTGATGCTATCACTGATATTGAGCCTTACACAGGTGTTCTGTATAGTACAGGGTCACAGGTTTCACTGTACCACATGCTGTCACTGACACAAGAAGGGCGTGGGAATTATATTAATCTGAGAGTTACTGTCTGAATGGGACATATGTCATTTTGCTCTGAACACCTTATAAGAAATTATGAGCTCTGATGAATCAGCATTCACAAATTATGGTGCAGTGAACCATCATAATATCTGTTACTGGACCACAGTAAATCCTAGATGGGTACATCCTGTTGATAGTCAATATAGTGATCCATTGATGTGTGGTGTGGAATCTTTGGTGATGAAATCATTGGTCCAAACAACTTCATACATACACTGACAGGTGAGATGTACCGAGATTTTATTGTTGACAACTTATGTTATCTCCTCAAAAATGTTTATCTAGACATTAGAGATTGAAGTCCACGGTGCTGCATTGACATACAAACACATTCTGTACACAGTGATGGGGAAGAACTGAACAATAGATTCCCAGGACGACAGCTGGAGCATCATGTTCTTCATGAATGACCTGTGAAGGTTCTGGATTTAACATAGTGCTTTTCTTTATGTGTAAATATCTAAAGAATCTTTTCAGGTCACTGAACTCACCACCCCAGACAACTTTGAATGGTGCTTCAATGAAGGTTGTTACTGAAGTTTGTCACTCCCTATGACACTGATTACATTATATCTCACTTACAGGTCATTTAGGAGGTGCATTGTGTGTGTGTTTAGGAGCATAGACACACATTTGAACACTTTAATTACATCAGTAATTCCACCTACGTAACATTCATCTGTACACAACCAAGCATTGAGGACAGCATACTACATCCAACGCAAACACTTTGAAGCTCCCAAACTGAACGTGATGAAAGTATCATTTAAACTGATTTGTTCACAGCTGGTATAAATACAAGAGCTACAAGATATAAAATTTTATAAATAGAACATCAGTCTATTCTCTAATTGCAATAACTACGTGGAAAGAAACTGAATTAAGTATATTCATAACCCCACAGAGAATGTTAGCATTTCTTGTGTGGTCCAGTGGTCCCAACACCTATGATTATAGTATGGAAGTTAGTAGCTGTAGAAGAGAAGATGGACACAGGTCAGTTAGTGCAGGTCAGATATAAACGGTAGACATATAGCCAGAAGCTATAAAACTAGACAAAAATACAGTCAAAATTATGTTACATATCAAAGAGATACAATGGAAACCTCCAAACTCCATCTTTCTGCAAATCTTAATTCCAGTAACCAGTAACTCCATAATCAAATTGTGGTTTGAAACTGTGTCAATTTCTCTAATCTGTACATAGTTAGGCTTCCACTATAAAGTGAAATGTGTAGCAACTTTCTGTATCACTTTATATTAGTTTTTAAGAAGCAGTAAAATTCAACAAAGTGGAGTTATGAGGTTTTCATTACCTGCCACATTTTTCACATTTTCTTTGTGCACTCTCTCCAGCTCTAAATTTGTTCTTCAAATCCTAGAATCACAGCTTGTGATGGGGTGGATGCTCCAGCATACACAGTCACTGTATGGCAACATGAACTACTGCATAGTAGGTATAAAATAAAGCATAGGTTTGTAGAGAGAGAGAGAGATACTGCAGTGATCATGTTTGGCTCTCAAGAGGTCTAAACATGAAACTTTGGATGACTTGTTATTGTCACCATTGTTGTTTTGTCATCATTGTTGTCGTTGTCGTCGTCTTCAAGACTAGTTTGATGCAGTTCTCTTTGTGGTACAACCAGCACACAACCCCTCATCTCTACAGAACATACATCCATCCACCTGGGGCCTCTTACTGTACTGAAGCCTTTGTGTGTGTGTCTTATTTTTTCTCCTCAAATTGTCCTCTATTACCAGACTGACTACTTATTGATACCTCACATTGGGTGCTCTATTATCTGAACCATTCTTTTAATAAAGTTATGCCATAAATTTACTGTTCAGTATCTCCTAATCTCTTATTTGATCTACCCTTTCTTATATGTCACCACATTTCAAAAAGTTTCTCTCGTCTTAGAAACTGCTAATTATGCACATTTCATTTACTACAGAAAAACACTTTCAGAAAAGTTCCTGATATTTAAATTGATATTGGATGTTATCCAATTCCTCTTCCTTGCTACCACCAGTCTGCTTTTGATATCCCCTCCACTTTGCAATTCTTCATTTTGCTGCCCAAATAGCAAAATGCATACTACTACTACCACCACCACACTACCTGGTTTTGCTTTTGTTTATGTTCACCGTCTCAAAATGCTGTCCATCACATTTAACTATTCTTCAAAGTATATTGCCATCTAACAACTGTAATGTCAACTGTAAACCTCAATGTTTATATTTATTCTCCCCGAAATTCAATTCCCTTTCCAAATTTCACCTTAGTCTCCTTCGAAGTTTGCTCAGCTTTTATCTTTCAGTTGTAGACTCATGGAACATATTAAGATCTCAAATATAATGAAATATCTATAACAGAATTATGTCCTCCATGAAAATCAGGAACACTGATCAAGTGAAACCGAAGTCATGTGTTTCTCATTTGACTTACTGAAAGCCATGGGTCAATGAAGTCACGTAGCTGCAGTACTTCTCAATTTCCAAAATGCGTTAAACTCAGTACTATGTCTACACTTATTATCCAAAGTATGATCATTGGATAACAAGGTGAAATTTGAGAAATAAGACTTAATTTATGACTGGACTGAGGATTTTTTGATAGTAAGGACACAACGTAACCTCAGACATCTATGTTCACTACTGCCTGCTTCATATTTTATATGTTCTCCTTTCATCAATCAATTTTATTTATTTTTTTATTCTTTCTTACGTAAGTGAGATTCTGCTGCCTTCCATATTTTGTCTCTCAAATCTACCTGCTCATCATCTACTGTATTAATTTCCATTTTTTGTACAAAGTTGCCTAACACTCCCTCAAACTAAACTCTGTGGTTCCTACAATGTATCCAAGCCAATATACTTAATTTTGTACCTCCCCCACTACAACACACAAAACTCTTAACTTTTGTCTGAATGCAGAATCTGTGTGACACCAAAGATACATGTGCTGATAGCTTCCATGAGGTATCGTGATTCACCAGAGCAAGCTTCAGCATCCTGAGTGGTAAGATTTACCTAATGCCTGCAGTGGAAGAACAGCAAAACAATATCTAGGTTCTATAAGTGTGTGTTCTTGTTCATTCATTCTCAGGCTAACTACTTTCAACTGATGCTACTTTATTGTCGACAGAATATCAGCTCCGTGAAGCACTAAGATAGCACTTTTCAATATTTTGTTGTGCGACTTTCACATGTGTGTCAATAACAAGAAAAGAATGGTGGTTTTATTGATGGTAAAATAGATAAATATTTACACTTAGTGTCAGGAGACGAGATGTCACAAGCAGGATAAACCATTTGACTGACACTTCATCAGTCTGGGATAGATTTCCATCAAAGGATGGCGATTGCTTTTCACACCTACCGACACAAGATCTGTAGTTTTTTCATCTGATGATAACTCAGATGTGACCAATCCACAATTACTTCTGCCAAAATGATGAAATTAACCTGCTTGGTGACATACAGATGTGTTTCAGTCCTTGCCATGTACTCTAGCTTTTAAAGATGCACATGGGAAAAATTAGCCCCACCAGCACTTCACTTCATAAAATACATCAGCACAGATATGTTTGAACTCATCTATCTGTATGTCATTTGTCCATAGGGGCAACTCATTAAACACCACAGCTGAAGATTTACATCCACTATATGAAAGTGTAACAATTTCTCAAGGAACCATCTTTTATTTAAATACTGTACTAGTTCCCCTTTGGTTACTAGTTCCCCTTTGGTTACTAGTTCCCCTTTGGTTACTAGTTCCCCTTTGGTTACTAGTTCCCCTTTGGTTACTAGTTCCCCTTTGGTTACTAGTTCCCCTTTGGTTACTAGTTCCCCTTTGGTTACTAGTTCCCCTTTGGTTACTAGTTCCCCTTTGGTTACTAGTTCCCCTTTGGTTACTAGTTCCCCTTTGGTTACTAGTTCCCCTTTGGTTACTAGTTCCCCTTTGGTTACTAGTTCCCCTTTGGTTACTAGTTCCCCTTTGGTTACTAGTTCCCCTTTGGTTACTAGTTCCCCTTTGGTTACTAGTTCCCCTTTGGTTACTAGTTCCCCTTTGGTTACTAGTTCCCCTTTGGTTACTAGTTCCCCTTTGGTTACTAGTTCCCCTTTGGTTACTAGTTCCCCTTTGGTTACTAGTTCCCCTTTGGTTACTAGTTCCCCTTTGGTTACTAGTTCCCCTTTGGTTACTAGTTCCCCTTTGGTTACTAGTTCCCCTTTGGTTACTAGTTCCCCTTTGGTTACTAGTTCCCCTTTGGTTACTAGTTCCCCTTTGGTTACTAGTTCCCCTTTGGTTACTAGTTCCCCTTTGGTTACTAGTTCCCCTTTGGTTACTAGTTCCCCTTTGGTTACTAGTTCCCCTTTGGTTACTAGTTCCCCTTTGGTTACTAGTTCCCCTTTGGTTACTAGTTCCCCTTTGGTTACTAGTTCCCCTTTGGTTACTAGTTCCCCTTTGGTTACTAGTTTACAGAACCTACAAACAGTGTATTACCCACTTCAACCTTTATCATTTGCTGGTCTATAATGCCAATGTGTCACGTACAACATTATTTTTAGAAATCTAGCCATTAATATTTTAAAACAACATTTTATGAACCTTGTTGGTCAAGCGATTCAAAGTAACAGAAATATTATTGAAGATGGATAACAATATTTCTTTACTAGTGGATCTGAAGGGTTTAAACTTACTTCTGGACTGTTGTTGTTGTTGTTGTTGTTGTTGTGGTCTTCAGTCCTCAGACTGGTTTGATGCAGCTCTCCATGCTACTCTATCCTGTGCAAGCTTCTTCATCTCCCAGTACCTACTGCAACCTACATCCTTCTGAATCTGCTTAGTGTATTCATCTCTTGGTCTCCCTCTACGATTTATACCCTCCACGCTGTCCTCCAATACTAAATTGGTGATCCCTTGATGCCTCAGAACATGTCCTACCAACCCATCCCTTCTTCTGGTCAAATTGTGCCACAAACTCCTCTTCTCCCCAATCCTATTCAATACTTCCTCATTAGTTATGTGATCTACTCATCTGATCTTCAGCATTCTTCTGTAGCACCACATTTTGAAAGCTTCTATTCTCTTCTTGTCCAAACTATTTATCGTCCATGTTTCACTTCCATACATGGCTACACTCCATACAAATACTTTCAGAAATGACTTCCTGACACTTAAATCTATCCTTGATAACGAATTTCTCATCTTCAGAAATGCTTTCCTTGCCATTGCCAGCCTACATTTTATATCCTCTCTACTTCGACCATCATCAGTTATTTTGCTCCCCAAATAGCAAAACTCCTTTACTACTTTAAGTGTCTCATTTCCTAATTAATTCCCTCAGCATCACCCGACTTAATTCGAGTACATTCCATTATCCTTGTTTTGCTTTTGTTGATGTTCATCTTATATCATCCTTTCAAGACACTGTCTACTCTTCCAAGTCCTTTGCTGTCTCTGACAGAATTACAATGTAATCGGCGAACCTCAAAGTTTTTATTTCTTCTCCATGGATTTTAATACCTACTCTGAATTTTTCTTTTGTTTCATTTACTGCTTGCTCAATATACAGATTGAATAACATCGGGGAGAGGCTACAACCCTGTATTACTCCCTTCTCCACCACTGCTTCCCTTTCATGTCCCTCGACTCTTATATCTGCCATCTGGTTTCTATACAAGTTGTAAATAGCCTTTCGCTCCCTGTATTTTACCCCTGCCACCTTCAGAATTTGAAAGAGAGTATTCCAGTCAACATAGTCAAAAGCTTTCTCTAAGTCTACAAATGCTAGAAACATAGGTTTGCCTTTCCTTAATCTTTCTTCTAAGATAAGTCGTAAGGTCAGCATTGCCTCACGTGTTCCAGTGTTTCTACGGAATCCAAACTGATCTTCCCCAAGGTCGGCTTCTACTAGTTTTTCCATTCGTCTGCAAAGAATTCGTGTTAGTATTTTGCAGCTGTGGCTTATTAAACTGACTGACTGGTAATTTTCACATCTGTCAACACCTGCTTTCTTTGGGATTGGAATTATATTCTTCTTGAAGTCTGAGGGTATTTCGCCTGTTTCATACATCTTGCTCACAAGATGGTAGAGTTTTGTCAGGACTGGCTTTCCCAAGGCCGTCAGTAGTTCTAATGGAATGTTGTCTACTCCCGGGACCTTGTTTCGACTCAGGTCTTTCAGTGCTCTGTCAAACTCTTCACGCAGTATCATATCTCCCATTTCATCTTCATCCTTTTCCATTTCCATAATATTGTCCTCAGATACATCGCCCTTGTATAGACCCTCTATATACTCCTTCCACCTTTCTGCTCTCTGCTTTCCATTCTTTGCTTAGAACTGGGTTTCCATCTGAGCTCTTGATGTTCATACAAGTGGTTCTCTTACCTACAAAGGTCTCTTTAATTTTCCTGTAGGCAGTATCTATCTTACCCCTAGTGAGATAAGCCTCTACATCCTTACATTTGTCCTCTAGCCATCCCTGCTTAGCTATTTTTGCACTTCCTGTCGATCTCATTTTTGAGACGTTTGTATTCCTTTTTGCCTGCTTCGTTTACTGCATTTTTATATTTTCTCCTGTCATCAATTAAATTCAATATTTCTTCTGTTACTCAAGGATTTCTACTAGCCCCCGTATTTTTACCTACTTGATCCTCTGCTGCCTTCACTACTGCATCTCTCAAAGCTACCCATTCTTCTTCTACTGTATTTCTTTCCCCCATTCCTGTCATTTGTTCCCCTATGCTCTCCCTGAAACACTGTACAACCTCTGGTTCTTTCAGTTTATCCAGGTCCCATCTCCTTAAATTCCCACCTTTTTGCAGTTTCTTCAGTTTTAATCTACAGGTCATAACCAATAGACTGTGGTCAGAGTCCACATCTGCCCCTGGAAATGTCTTACAATTTAAAACCTGGTTCCTAAATCTCTGTCTTACCATTATATAATTTGATACCTTTTAGTATCTCCAGGGTTCTTCCATGTATACAACCTTCTTTTATGATTCTTGAACCAAGTATTAGCTATGATTAAGTTATGCTCTGTGCAAAATTATACAAGACGGTTTGCTCTTTCATTTATTCCCCCCGATCCATATTCACCTACTATGTTTCCTTCTCTCCCTTTTCCAGCAGATGTTCACTACTTACAACTGCCCTATACAATGTGGAAAAGTGGGGTCCCAACTAACTTACTTCTGTGGTTCGAACATGAACTTAGCCTTACATCTCTCAATGGCTTTTGGAAAAGAGGTAATGTCATTCATCCTCCTTACTGAGAAATACTAAATCCATTAACAAATTTTGTTTGATGCCTGAATCTGCCATAATTTTTGTAGAATTTGTCATATAGCATCAAATGTCTTAGACACATTGCCTCAACTTGTGGCTTTCTTTTTTTTTTGAGAGAAAAGCAAAATTTTATTTTCACGTGACTGATGTTTTCACAACTCATTCTAGTTGGAATCTAGGAGGTAATTCTATTCAATACACTTCATTATGTATCGTTTCACAATATTTTGTAGTATTCTGGAATGGATGGACATCAAACAGATATGAGAGTGCATTTGTGGTACACTTTTGGTACCCTTCCTGTAGGTGACTATGTCCTGTACTTCCTTCCCGCTACTGGCCGCATTTTCTCCTTGCGATATCAACAATATACTGTATTGCAATTAAAATTGGAGCTAACTCAGCTGTACATTGTGTATAGAATGACAGGGATTCCTTCAGGGCCCAAATCACTTGCCAGTTTTAGTGGTTTTTAGTTGTTTCTCAATGCCGCCGACGCAAATATTTGTATCACTCATTTTTGTATTGGTGTGGGAAGTATAGTTCAGCATTTCATCTTCCTTAGAAATGGAATGGTGGAAAATGCAGCAGAGCATTTCTGATTTCCTTTCCTACCAGCACACTCAAGAAAGACCAAAAATAGGGGAAAAATTGTGTAGTCACAAATTTTTCTACCATGGCAGGAGGGAGTGTCATAAACAACATACTCTGAATCCAGACCAGTACTGTGAGAGGGTGGTGTGGTGGTGGTGGTGGTGGTGGTGGAGGACTAATTTTCACATTGTACGCAATGGACAAAATTGCAAATTAATAAAAATAGCATTTCATAGGTATAAAATTGTTAACTATTAAATTAAGTGGTTTAAGAACAAATATTAAATGTGTGTACCAGTACAGTGAACCCATGTTCACGGAAAAATTATTCTGCGGCAGTAACAGGGTGGAGGGGTAGTGTACGAATGTGGTAGTGTGAGGGGAGGTATGTTGCCAGATTGGGGGCATGCAGTTCACTACCATAGGACTGCATATGGACCAAATCTATGTAAATCTCTGGATACTGCTCTGCACTGTGAAAGGGAAATTGATTCTCCGTCATCCTTATGGCAGTTGCGGTGTACTTCCAAGAAACTTCCTCCATTATAAGTGCTGCTGTTTGTAGTTTACAGATTTACTACACCTCCCGATCATTTCCTCCCCATTCCTCTGATGTGTGTGGTCGTAAATAACTTCACAGAGCTTGTGCTTATATACTAGTTATTTTCAGTCTATGAAGTGAGTACTTTATTGCAGTTGTTAAGTGAGCTGTCACAGAGAAAAGCTCAACAGCTGGAGCTATCAACTGTCTACCACACTGAAGAACCTGCCCCCCTAAGTGTAACATGCCATCTATACACATGAGACAGCATAAGTTCTGTGCCACCTACCTCTGCCTGGAATACTTCTTTTAGTGTGAAGGATGTCAAATGCATCACACCAGCATTAATCTTCCAAACAAGTGATGATGTCTGAATCTTGAATTCTCCCCCACTGTGTTAAGTCACATATATGGTACTCAACTTCATATATGAGGTTCATTCAAATGGAACCTTGTCAATGTGTCTACCTTTCCCTTACACGTAAGGTGGCACCACGTAACTGTTGGTGTGGTGGTGCCATCTATCAGCAGAGAGACTGATGTGCGCACACCATTTGATATTGCATAGCACCAGTGTGGTTTCATGCTGAAGAGAATGTGGTCTCAAGTTATCATCCGCTAGTGAACAGGAAGGCGAGTAAGCAGGAACAACGAGTGATGTTTCAATTTTTGGTGGCAGAGTGAGTTGGAGGCCATGAAATGTATCGATGGATGAAGGCTTTGCACGGTGAGTACAGTCTGAGTCATTCAAGTGTTGTGGAATGGCGCAAAAGATTCCTTGAGGGACACGAGTCACTGGAAGGCATTGCTCATCCTGGACAGGCTCATCGTGTCATCACAATGCAAATGGTTGCAGAAGTGAATGCTTTAGTCTTGGACATGATCCATAGGTTTCTGCTTATTAGCATGGGCACAGCCCACACCATAATGACTGGATCCAACAGCAGCTTACTTGCTTCTTAAAGGACGGAATCGACCAGCTAGTGTGGTGGTGGGATAAATGTATCATCAGTTTTGGCGACTATTTTTGCATATCTGTACTGTTTATAACTAAATTTTTGAGTTACGAAAATCATTACCGTTGCCTTACACTAGTGACTAGGTTTCATTTGAATGCCCCTTATATGTTGACATAATTTAAACAATGAATTACTGCAGATGACTGTTCTTGGCTCATTATGTGAGTGCCAGCTATTCCTGAACGGAAGAGATTTATGCAGAAGTGAACTGGACAGGAAATGCTGCAAAGGTATAGTCTGTCTGTAACTTAAAAGAGGAGCACTTGCCATACTGGATGATGGAGTATCAATTTCCCATGTGACAGTGCAGAACAGTGTGCAGAGATTTACGTAGACTCTGCCTATAGCATCTATTGTGTAAGTATTAACAAACTCATTCATGTATTGAGTGTAGTGTCAATACACTTTGTGCGAAATAAACAACCCCAGACACCTCTGCACACAGTGTCACCTGTGATTTGTAAGGCGATTTGGGGTGTGTAGATACAGCTTTGTGAAACTACCTGCAGTTGTTTCTTGCGGTGTAATTGGGTAGCTAAAGTGGAGAATCACCTGCTCGATCTTAAACTTGAAGGCCTGTGAACAAGCAAACTTCA
This sequence comes from Schistocerca piceifrons, assembly GCF_021461385.2. Classification (NCBI taxonomy): domain Eukaryota; kingdom Metazoa; phylum Arthropoda; class Insecta; order Orthoptera; family Acrididae; genus Schistocerca; species Schistocerca piceifrons. Next base: position 1,078,964,979 of record NC_060139.1, read on the forward strand.
TGCCCACAATCCAGCAATGTACCTCCTCTCAGGCTACCGCCTTTGCACAGCTCTGCCACTGTTTGTCCCAGAACACAGTATATTTCCCTTAATCCTTTAAGTGCTGTGGGAATATATACACATACTGCTATGCCATTTCCGTTTCTGTGGATCTTTGTATGTACACTGCTCAGGCTCTCTTACAGTGCTGTGGATGTCAGAATGTGTCCAGAGCTGCTGTTGCCTCACTGCTGTGAATCTACCACAGCAAAGAAAAAAGTTAAGAGTATTTATTGTATGACGTATGTGCCTCATTGCATGCGAAGATATGCAAAAAGCTTCGTTTCAATATCTTGAGTAATTTGAGATATGATGACTCTTAGGAATACACAATTCACAATATGTGAGAACATGACTGGCCATGTTACATCCAATGGTCTTCCAGATATAAAACTCGATAACTAGATAACAAAATGAGATATCGTTCTCCTCTGAATTTTAAATAATATCTTGATATCTCACCTAGTTTCATTCACTGAAGTGTGTGAGCTAAAATCAACTGTACACAATGTTTATGCAGTGAATTATTACTTCTATAAATTCTTTAAAATTCCATACAATGTTTTACTTAACTTGCTGCAGTACAGTAAGTATGATGGATAGAATGTTGAAAAATCAAATACTTTCATCTAATGTATTCTAAAAGATTGGATAAGTGTTTCATATGAGTAGGAGTTCTCTCTGTCAGCACAGGCACCAGCATCTTGTGAGCAGTACAGGGCAAACAAATACTGTCTCAGCACGGAATGCAAAGAGCATGTCTAGCATTGAAATGGTTGATACTGCTCCACTTCATTTAGATGGCACATACACATTAACTATTTCTTCCTAAATCCACTTCATTTAATGGTGAACATTAAGTTTCCACCATTAGAACACTATACTGAGTTCACAAGTAAATCGTGTGACAGTAATTGCACTTGAAAGAAACTTCCTGGCAGAATAAAACTGTGTGCCCAACCGAGACTCGAACACAGGACCTTTGCCTTTCACGGGCAATTGCTCTACCATCTGAGATACCGAAGCACGATTCATGCCCAGTCCTCACAGCTTTACTTCTGCCAGTATCTCATCTCCCACCTTCCAAACTTCACAGAAGCTCTCCTGCGAACGTGGCAGAACTAGCACTCCTGAAAGAAAGGATACTGCGGAGACATGGCTTAGCCACAGCCTGGGGCTTGATTAAGGTGTTAATTTAAGCTTTACTGTCCTTAGTAGCATCTGAAGATGGTCTTTAAAGGCCTAAATCAATTATGATTGTATCATAAAGTGATTGTATCGCAAAAAAATATACTAATATTAACAATCTCGAATTTTTTCATCTCCCACTATGTGGAAACTGTTAATCCTATAGAAAAATCAATTGGACCTTTTCCTGTAGCAAATATAACAGTTTTTTGTATTGGAAAGGATGTTCACTAGAAGTAAATTTAATTAAGAAAGATATAGGAAAGTGAACAAGGCATCACCCCACCTCCCTCAGATGCTCCCCATCAGCAGTGTGAATTTTTAGTACATATTCTGTTAACACTCCCTCCTAGTACTGTACAAAATTTGGCGAGCACATTACTTTCCCTTAATTTTTCTTTGTTGACTGGACTACACTGTGAAATAGTTTCTCTGTAATCCTTTAATAACTGTATGCTACCTTGGTTGGTCCTGTTGTTGTTGGCACATGATAAGAATTTGTCTCTTCTTGAGAAATAATTGTGTTATGCTATGGTGGTCACTGGAGCCCCATTGCACCATGAACCATGGATCTAGACTTGGTGAGGTAGCTTAGGTGCCTCAGCATAGATAGAGGTCAGACTAATTCATGGTAGCAAAAGGACAGTGCCCTTTCAAATAGTTGCACGGGCAGTAGTTTGCATGACTGAATAATCTGGTCTTCGAAAATCAGCCTGCGTGGCCTTGCTGTTCTGATACTGCAAGTGTATCAAAGCAAGGGGAAATTGGAGCCAATACTTCTCCTGTAAGCATACAGGTCTACTGCTTGATGTAATGATAGGGCATCCTATTGATAAAGTATCCTGTAGGTAAAATAGTCCCACCCTCCTCCCTGGAAATCCTATTTCCAGGAGGGGACTGCTGAGGAGGATGATGTATTGAGGAAACAGGAAACAGTCATTCTAAAACTTGGCATCTGGATTGTTATGGCCCTCATTCAGGTTGCCAGGTTACAGAATGTAAATATGGAAATAAAGGGTATGTTAAAGCTAGAAGTAACGAGAATTAGTGAAGTGCTGAGGCAAGGAGGACTTGGACTGACTATTGGTCAGGTTGGTCAGAGCTTAAAAACTCTCAATTAAATGAGGATAGTCCCCCCCCCCCCCCCCCATGAACCATGGACCTTGCCGTTGGTGGGGAGGCTTGCGTGCCTCAGCGATACAGATAGCTGTACCGTAGGTACAACCACAATGGAGGAGTATCTGTTGAGAGGCCAGGCAAACGTGTAGTTCCTGAATAGGGGCAGCAGCCTTTTCAGTAGTTGCAAGGGCAACAGTCTGGATGATTGACTGATCTGGCCTTGGAACACTAACCAAAACAGCCTCACTGTGCTGGTACTGCGAACAGCTGAAAGCAAGGGGAAACTACGGCCGTAATTTTTCCCGAGCACATGCAGCTTTACTGTATGGTTGATGATGATGGCGTCCTCTTGGGTAAAATATTCCGGAAGTAAAATAGTCCCCCATTCGGATCGCCGGGTGGGGACTACTCAAGAGGATGTCATTATCAGGAAAAAGAAAACTGGCATTCTACGGATCGGAATGTGGAATGTCAGATCCCTTAATCAAGTAGGTAGGTTAGAAAATGTAAAAAGGGAAATGGATAGGTTAAAGTTAGATATAGTGGGAATTAGTGAAGTTCGGTGGCAGGAGGAACAAGACTCCTGGTCAGGTGACTACAGGGTTATAAACACAAAATCAAATAGGGGCAATGAAAAATGGATGATCGTATACAAAATTTTATGGAAACATTTGCAAGCAAATGTGGAAGAGAAATAATGATTAAACCACTGCAAAACAACATTTTATGTTGCACACACGAGGGTACATTTTTTAATTGTATACAATGTTTAAATTCCAAGGTACACACTTTGTTCAAAGTAACAATCATCTGCCTCCACAACAGCCTGGAAGTGTACTACAGATTGCTGTGCTGCTGCAAGAAGCATCTCTGGTAGGATGTTGGATACTTGCCCTACTCTACTTATCTTCAATAGACTGTGCATTGTTTCAAAATCAAATACACACTGCATCCAGCATTCTCAGTCATAGGAAGAGTAACTTTTGCAACAATTTGTGGCACAATTGGCTGTTGGCCTCCTCCAGGAGCAATCCACAAATCGGTGGTTTATTTGAACTTCTGAACTATATTCTTTGACCCTGGTGCAGAAAGAGCACCTGACACTGTTTCTTTAATGTGTTGATACTTGAGAAAAGCAGCACTATTGCCAATGTTTTGTTAAAATGCCAAGTAATGCCGTCTTCACCTTGTCAAGACCTATGTTTACTGTCTGCACCTTTGATGAACACCGATTATCATGTACCAATTGTACATTGCTGCAGCAAGTCATGATACGCTATCAGCAATGCAAATCCTGTAGTGCAGAGTATGAATGTTAGTCCAATAATATTGGGTACACATACGGTAAATAGCTTTCTGTCTATACTGGCTCAGTTGGCAAAATTTTAATTAGCAGACAATTCAGTCAGTGGCATACCTGGAGGCTGCCAGGATGTAGGAACCCCACCAGAGATACTTCTCCCCTCACAACCCACACCCCCCACCATAAAAAAGCAAAAAAGGAATGAGGGGGGGGGGGGGGCATGATATCTGATTATCAATGATAACCTGTCACATGTGTATTTGTTCACAAGAGGGCTAGTATATTCCACCCACCGCCACCTGAAACATAGGTGTCAGTGGTCCATCTTGTCGACTTTGTGCTCAATCTGATTGTTCACCTCGATAGATACATCAGTAAAAGTTGATAGTTTTCATAATTTTGACTGCTGACAACTGCAGCAAAGTAATATTTCTAGTGTTACAGCAGGCTGAATCTAAATTCATATTTTGTACCAAATTATGATTTTTCCTAATCAAACTATGAATTTTTCCATTTCAGATACCACTGTATATTTTCATTTAAATGGTTGCAAGTTTCAGTGCAGCTGCCACTAATGACATTAGGAATTGACTGAGTTATCAGTGCCACAACAGGCATAATTTCACTTCTGTGCTGTAAATAAACAACACAAACACCTTTATGTTATCATTTAGCTGCTATAATAGGAATAAAGTATATGTGGCACCTGAGCTGGCAGTCGGGCACCACACCGCTCAATACAGTAGTCATGTCAAAGCAAATACCACTGTGTGTTTACTCTTCTGGTCATTGCCACATGTGACAATTCAACTGGGATAGACTGTTGGTACTGCATTGTGACTTTATCAAAGTATCAATTGTGCTTTGGTATCCTTTGTGATAATTACCAGTAGGTGAGCAAAGTGTGTGCATCAAAAGTGTTTTAAAAGTTTCGTTAGTCAGCAGTTCTCACTTTTCACAGTTGCTGCCTTGATACTTTGTACTAGTACTCTGCAATAAGGAACCAAACTATATATGGAAGTGACAGTTTTGACCCTATGAATTTTGCTTTGAACAGAAAAAGGTTCCAAAAAAATATAGTGTAGTATCATACTACTGGTTTAAAAGTTGTGTACCTAATGAATGCTTGGTGAAATTTTAGGTAACCTAGAAAAAAAGTCCAAGTAGAGCACCATTTTTGTTTTCTTTTGGCTCAGGCCACAAAAACAACTAGGGTCATATGCGCCCATGTCGAAACTGTGGAACACAAAGACAAAGGAATTAAAATCCGTACTTGTTAATCACAATCGATGGAAGAGAAGACATCTAAAAACAGGAATGTGGAGAGACGTTTATAAAATAGGCCTTAGAAAAACAAAGGCCCTGAACAAACAATTTCTTTGTCATATTGCAAAGATAGATAAAAAGTAAAACACTGTTGAATGCACTGCATGTTGTTCGCTGAAAGTGCCAATAACTCAGATGGCAAAACACAAATGAGAACATAAGTGGTTAAAAAAAAAGGACATTCTATCAATAAATGGCAGACTGTCAGACTGAGGACAATGAGCACAAAGTGGTGGGGGAGAACCACTTAACAAATTGTAATGGGTAAAGAGACAGTGCCCAGTACACAACCTAGTTAAAATGGTCTCTCCACATTGAGAGGGCCAAGAGGTGGTCATCCGGGCTGCTGGGAGAGGCTTAATAACCCAGAACTTGTTCCCATGAAGGGAGAACCAGTGGTGATGGAAAGGGGACACCACCTGCTGACATGCAACAACACAGAGATCGCCAAAGGCAATGTAAGAACTAGTGGGCTGAGGTATGAGGACTGCAGCCTTGACAGCAGCCTCAGTAGCCTCATTTCCTGTCATACCGATGTGAGTAGGGACCCCACATGAACATCTCAGTGGCTCTGTAAGAATGTGGACGTGAGAGCTTTCCTGGATCTGTTGCACTAAGGGATGGATGGTGTACAGCACGATGAGCTTTGTAGGGCACAGAGAGTCGGAGCACATGACAGAATTGAAAGGCCTGTGCCAGTGGATGTAGTGTGTGGCCTGATACAGAGTGAAGAACTCTGCTCTGCCTTGTTCCAGAAGCTAATCCTGAAAAACGCATGTCAATGATGAAGGCAAACACCACAGTCATTCTGAGAACCGTATGAAGTTTGTGAAACTAAAGGTGACAGAGTGACACTGGAGTAGTGTCGTTAGGAAACAAATGAAGGGCAAGATGAACACAGGTCGCCACACAAAACCAAGATTGTGAAGGGTTCACACCCACCAAGGAAGTTGCAGGTAGCATCAAGTTAAGCTGCCAGAACAAGAGTTGGATGCAAACTCCACAAGGTAACAGAAGATGGATGTGCCCCATACTGGTGGTCAAAGGAGTCATCGAGGAATTCGGTATAGCATGGGTGGCCATGCATGGAAGACAAACAGCATGCATATCTAAAACTTCCTGGCAGATTAAAACTGTGTGCCGGACCGAGACTCAAACTCGGGACCTTTCGCGGGCGAGTGCTCTACTGACTGAGCCACAGTATTGAGACAGCATAAGAGGGACGGACGTGCAGATGTGCAAACAAAATACACTTAGTCTAGTTTCAAACAGAAAAGGGTCCTGTACAAACAGAGGGTTGTTTTATCTGCACCCCAGGAAGTACCATTGAGGACACACAGGATATTGAAGGACCATATATAGTGGGCTGCCAGGCAAGAAACATGGGAGGACCAAGAAAATTTCCTGTCAAGCATGACCCCATGGAATTTTGTAGTTACAATGAACAGGATAGCAACGAGCCCAAGATACGGTGGAAGAAACTTATTGCACAGCCAGATATCCATACAAATGTTTTATTCAGTGGAAAAATGAAAGCTCCTTGAGTAAAGACAATTGAGATGTCACTGAAGATGAGGGAACTCTATGGAGAACTGCAATAGATGCATACCGTTTTCCTGCATAAATGTGTCCAACAAGGCAGGACCCACACATACGTTGAAAACCGTCTTTTAAAAATTTCTGAGGGAAATGAGGCTGGCAGTCATAGAATAATCAAGTGTAGAGAATATGGAGGATACAAGTCCTCCAGCAGATGTCATACGGTTTGACAAAAAAGAAAAAAATGGCCACAGTCTAGGATTTTGACAAAAACTGTTCATGACATGGGTGGACAGAAGTGACAATATGGTTAACTGTGGAATGCTGCAATCTAAATCTACACTGTATGATTGTTAGTAAATTACGAGACTCAAGCCACAACACCAGCAGGGCATGATTAATATGTTCAATCACTCGCAAATACAGTTGGTGAGAGGAATGAGGCGGTAGTTAGAAGGAAAGTGTTTGTCCCTACTGGGCTTAGGCATGGGTGTCACAGTGGCTTCATGCCAGCGTTTGGGAGATGTGCCCTCTGGTCAGATGCAGCTGTACATATTAACCATAAAATGCTTTCCCACAACAAAAGGGTGCTGCGTCATCTGAATGCAAACAGTGTCTGGCCCCAGGGCAGATTATCAGGATCAAGTGAGAGCATGATCTAGGTCCCTCTTAGTAAAGGCGGCATTGTAGCACTCACGATTTGGCGAAGGGTACCACCTGAGCTGCCTCCACTCGTTTCCATAGGAGGAAGGCAGAGTGGTAGTGGGAAGAGCTCGAAATCTCCACAAAATTGCAGCCCAAGACGTTGGAGGTAGCAATAAGGTCCACGATGACATCTTCCACTACTGTCAGGCTGGAAATTAGGAACTGGATCTCTGTTTCAGTGCGTCACCACAGGTTGGCCCAAATGGCAGAAGAGGGAGTGGAACTGTTTATGGAATTAGTGAATGAAATCCAGCAAGTTTTTTGCTATCCCAAAGAATGCAGTGACACTGTGCACTCATCTGATAAGGGATGCAGTTTGCCATTGTAGGATGATGGTTAAAAACACGAAGAGCATGTCTCTGTGTGCAAATTGCATCACGGCATGCCTCAGTCCACCAAATGACTGGGCCATGGCAGAGTAAAGAGGAAGTGTGAGGTATGGAACACTGTGGTGGTGAGGGTAACTTTTACAATACATTCCAGCTAGGCATCACAACTGGGGAAATGTTGTTCAATAAGGTCGCCAGGGGGGAGTGAAGCCTCCAGTTGACCTTAGTACATTCCCATTTGGGTGTGCACGTGCATGCATGCATGCTGGGCAGTGCAGAATGATAGGTCCAAATGGGAATAGGTGTGCATTGAGTCTGAAAAGCTTGTGGCTGATCCTGTGTTAAGTCAGAGGAGATTATATTGATTGAGGTGGTCAGCCAAGAGGGCATTTCTTTGACAGGTTCTGGGAGAACTGCAAAGAGGATGGTGTGTATTAAAGTCACTAAGCAGCAGAAAGGGACGAGTTAGCTGCTCAATAAGCTAGGAGGAAGTCTGCCCTGATATTGTATGGTAGAGGGTTGTAAATGGTACAAAGGCAAAAGGTCAACTGAGGAAGGAAAAGGAGAAATGCAACAGCTTGAAGGTGGGTAGTCAGGGAGATGGATTGCCTAGGAACATCATCCTATATGAACAGCAAGACTTCCCCATGGGATGAATGTCCATGTCAGGAGGAAGTTCGAAACAGACTGGGAAGCAATGCAAGAGCTCAAAGCAATTGTGAGGATGAAATTTTGTTTCCTGAAGGTGGAGAACAAGTGGACACTGATTCTAGAAACAGCCATAAATCCTCAAGAAATTTAAGCCTTCAAGTGTTCTGTTGGAGGAGAGTCAGGACAAGGAAAAATCAAGGGTGTCACCTCGTCAGCTGCCAAGTGCACGACTTTGACGACTTTCAGCTACAGGGCACAGAGGCAGGAGGATCCTCTTCCCTGAGATCTACAGATATGTTGGCACTTTTCTGTTGTCAGCCTGTGGAGACGAGGGTGGAGAAGCAATTGGTGTTGCACTCTGGTGGCAGGGAGATCACCCAGGCAAGGGTATCACGTACTGACACACTCAGAGGATATTCAATCTGGAAAAGGAAAAAGACGTTTTGCGTCTGTTTGACTTCTTTGGGCTTTTATGGTTGTAATAGTACTGCTTCCCAAAACTTGACATCAGCATTATGATACTGTCTGTATAGTTAAGTGGGTATCTTATAGTTCTACATGTCCTAAAGTCTAAGTAAATGTAACATTCCAGATTCATCAAGTACATCCCTAATTATTAATTGACTGACACCATTAACAGAACTTGTGCCTAAGCCAAATTAGTTGTCACTTCATAAAATTTTAGTGATCATTCTGTAGCAGTAAGGAACTAGAGACTGCAGAAATATTACCTTGAAAAATCGATGCTTCTAAGTAACGAAATGCTTATCTAAAAATCTGATAACAGGAAACCTCACTATCTTGAGAAACAGCTTAAAAGTTATTACCAAACAATTTATTTTCATTTGTTATTTATTTTTTGTCCTTCTTTGTAATTAATATTCTTTCTAATTACATTTCTCATTAACTCTCCACTGTTTACAACACTCAACTTTCTGATTTCTTGAATTTGAGGCCATATTTGTGAATTTTATGTATGTGATTAGATAAAGCCCAATTTCTGTACCGTCATTAAATGTTAGTAACTACAATAATACAAAAAACATTATTGTAATTAGAGTTCAGATTAGATGATACTACAGAAATTATGTCATTCAATTTTGTATTTTATACCTTATTTGGCTGTAACATCAGTTTCTTTACATTTTGTGAATTTTAATTGTAACATCAAATTAATAATTGGTTATTTTGAAATTCATTGTCAAAATTCTATATAAAGGACTTTCAGTGTGTTTTGTCTTTACATGCTTTGGACAGTAGGACTTTTAGTAATGCTGTTTGTAACATGGAGAGAACAAATAAACTACAACAAAATTGAAAATACTCCTGAATCTCTCATTCACATAGTTTCTACATGCAAATCCAGATCCAGGCATATTTCAGAAGAAGAATTCGGCAAGGTGGAAGCAGCAACAAAAACTACAGGTTATGTATTAATTTAGGTCTGCTTCCACTCATCTCTTGTATCATTTTGACATTTGGATATTTATTATTGAAGAGAAAGTGGTAGAGTTACATGTGGTAGAGTTACATGTGGTAGAGTTACATGTGGTAGAGTTACATGTGGTAGAGTTACATGTGGTAGAGTTACATGTGGTAGAGTTACATGTGGTAGAGTTACATGTGGTAGAGTTACATGTGGTAGAGTTACATGTGGTAGAGTTACATGTGGTAGAGTTACATGTGGTAGAGTTACATGTGGTAGAGTTACATGTGGTAGAGTTACATGTGGTAGAGTTACATGTGGTAGAGTTACATGTGGTAGAGTTACATGTGGTAGAGTTACATGTGGTAGAGTTACATGTGGTAGAGTTACATGTGGTAGAGTTACATGTGGTAGAGTTACATGTGGTAGAGTTACATGTGGTAGAGTTACATGTGGTAGAGTTACATGTGGTAGAGTTACATGTGGTAGAGTTACATGTGGTAGAGTTACATGTGGTAGAGTTACATGTGGTAGAGTTACATGTGGTAGAGTTACATGTGGTAGAGTTACATGTGGTAGAGTTACATGTGGTAGAGTTACATGTGGTAGAGTTACATGTGGTAGAGTTACATGTGGTAGAGTTACATGTGGTAGAGTTACATGTGGTAGAGTTACATGTGGTAGAGTTACATGTGGTAGAGTTACATGTGGTAGAGTTACATGTGGTAGAGTTACATGTGGTAGAGTTACATGTGGTAGAGTTACATGTGGTAGAGTTACATGTGGTAGAGTTACATGTGGTAGAGTTACATGTGGTAGAGTTACATGTGGTAGAGTTACATGTGGTAGAGTTACATGTGGTAGAGTTACATGTGGTAGAGTTACATGTGGTAGAGTTACATGTGGTAGAGTTACATGTGGTAGAGTTACATGTGGTAGAGTTACATGTGGTAGAGTTACATGTGGTAGAGTTACATGTGGTAGAGTTACATGTGGTAGAGTTACATGTGGTAGAGTTACATGTGGTAGAGTTACATGTGGTAGAGTTACATGTGGTAGAGTTACATGTGGTAGAGTTACATGTGGTAGAGTTACATGTGGTAGAGTTACATGTGGTAGAGTTACATGTGGTAGAGTTACATGTGGTAGAGTTACATGTGGTAGAGTTACATGTGGTAGAGTTACATGTGGTAGAGTTACATGTGGTAGAGTTACATGTGGTAGAGTTACATGTGGTAGAGTTACATGTGGTAGAGTTACATGTGGTAGAGTTACATGTGGTAGAGTTACATGTGGTAGAGTTACATGTGGTAGAGGACAGTAGAGATCGATTTGTGTGTGTATGGAACTATGTTTAAGAGGTGACAAGTGACTGTTTCAGGTGCATGTAATATGACTGCCAAACATAATTTGTTTGGATAATTTATACTATGTACACACACAGCAAATGAATGTTGCCACATGGAGTTGATAAACCATAGACTATAATCTGGTGTGGATAAAAAGGACCAAATTCTCAGACAGCACTGTTTACAATCACATGAGTACCAGTTTATTTGTTTAGTGTTTTGTGACAGTGACAAAGTATCTGTGTGGAAGTTTTTCTATTTTGCAGTGTACCATGGTTGATAACGAGAATGTAAAAATGAGTGAGCAAAATCTTTTAGGCAGTGAACAAATAGAAAGTACTGAAAACTTAGGCTATAGTATCAGTGAGCAATCTTCAAAGGTAAGCACTACCAGTAATCCACAAGTAGGTCAAGGCTTCAGTGGGAGGGCTTCCAGAGAAAATGTTATTACTAGTACCCCAATTTCACAGGAAAAAGCAAGTGGAGAGAACTTGTTAATTTTATTGGTTCAGCATAGGAAAGAAGCAAAAGTGCAGATGGGACAAATAAGGAAGGATATTGGTCAGCTGAGTCAGCAATTAACTCAGGTGAAAAATTTTCGTCAGCTGAGTCAGCAATTAACTCAGGTGAAAAATTATATTAGTCAGCAAATTTCAGAATTGAGATCAACAGTTACCAAAAATACTGAGCAAATCTGAGAAGTTCAAGAGGGACTGGCAGCAGTAAAAATCACTGTCATGACAGGGCAGAGTGAACTCAATACTCTTGTGGGAGCAGTACAAGAGAGAGTAGAAACTTTTGAATCTAATTTCACACAAGAATTGTCCGAAAACAGTGAGGTTCAGAAAATTACAGAAATATGTGGATGAAGAAAACGCAAAACTTAGAAAGTAATTTTATGAAAGTAATTCTGAATTGGAAATTCCTGAAACTGACAGTGAAGTGATTAATGTAAAATTGAAATGTAATGAGAACACAGCTTTGTGTAGAAACAATGTTGTAGATTTAAGTCAGAAATTTGTAGAAGTTCAAGAAGGTGTGGCATACCTTTGAAATGCTTTCCAGGAGGTGGGATCACTCATGGCAAAATGGTGTTAGAGCGGCACCTTCTTTAGACTGAAGTCAGCTGATAGGCCTACCTGCTTAAAGCAAGGCCCTCTAAGTAAGGGCACACCTTCAGAGGATGTCATGTTTCCAAGTAGAGATGGAATTAGCATATTTCATCAGAATATAAGAGATATTAGAGATAAAGTTAGTGAAGTTCTTATAGATGTTAAGCAGTTCCTTGTGGGGTGGGGGAGTTTTTTTTTTTTGGTTGGGTTTAAGGGCGCTCAACTGCTGAGGTCATTAGCGCCCAGTCACTGTTGTTAGAGCACATGGAATCTGTTACAACTCAAGGGGATGGGGGGACACCAGAAGGACCTGACAAAGATGCAGATAAAATAAGTAAAAAGGTTAAATGTCTTTGGACAAGCCAGTTGAAGTTATAAAACGCAGAATACGAGCAGCTGCTCGAGCGTCATCAGCTAAAACATCTGGTAAAGTAGATGACAGGGACAGGACAACACGAAAGTGACTAAAATGGGGACACGACAATAAAACATGGCGCACTGTTAATGCCTGACCACAAGGGCGCTGCGGGGCTGGGTCACCGGAGAGCAGGTAGCGGTGGCTAAACCGGCAATGCCCAATCCGCAACCTGGTCAGAAGGACCTCCTCACGCCAAGATGGTCGGGAGGATGTTGTCCATACAGATGGAAGCGGTTTTACTGCCCGGAGCTTGTTTCCTTGGAGGGATGACCAAGCATCCCACCACAATGACACAAGCCTCTTACATTCATCCCCACGAACGTCAGATGACGGGACACAATGGGAGGCTGGCCGAGGCAGGAGAACTGCAGCCTTGGCTGCAGCATCCGCAGCCTCATTCCCAGGCACTCCTACATGTCCGGGAACCCACAGAGAGCTGACAGAACCACCATTATCAGCGAAAGAATGGAGGGACTGCTGTATCCGTTGAATCAAGGGATGGACCGGATAGGGAGCTCCAAGGCTCTGAAGAGCACTGAGTGAGTCAGAGCAGAGTACGTACGATGAATGGCGGTGGCGGCGGGCATACTGAACGGCCTGATGGAGAGCAAAAAGCTCGGCCGTAAAGCTCGAACATTGGTCGAGGAGCCGGTATTTAAAGGTGGCAGCCCCGACGACAAAGGCACAGCCGACACCATCGTCAGTTTTTGAGCCATCGGTGTAAATAAAGGTGTGACCAGCAAGGCGAGCACAAAGTTCGACAAACCATGAGCAATACACTGCAGCCGGAGTACCCTCCTTCGGGAGTGAGCTGAGGTCGAGATAAATATGAACCGGAGCCTGGAGCCAAGGTGGTGTCAGGCTCTCACCCTCTCTGAAGGTGGTAGGGAGGGCAAAACCCAATTGTCGAAGCAGGCGACGGAAGCGGACTCCGGGGGGCAGCAGGGTAGACACATACAACCCGTACTGACGGTCGAGAGAATCGGCGAAGAAGGACTGGTAAGAGGGGTGGTCGGGCATAGACAACAGCCGGCAGGCATACCGACACAGCAGTACGTCTCGCCGGTAGGTCAATGGTAACTCTGCAGCTTCAGCATAAAGACTCTCGACAGGACTAGTGTAGAAGGCTCCGGTCGCAAGACGTATCCCCCGATGGTGGATGGAGTTGAGCCGGCGTAAGAGGGATGGCCGAGCGGACGAGTAGACGAAGCTCCCATAATCCAGCTTCGATCGGACTATGGACCGATACAAGCAAAGCAGGACAGTGCGATCCGCTCCCCAAGACGAACCGCTAAGAACTCTGAGGACATTAAGGGAACGTGTACAACGGCCCACCAAATAAGAGACATGTGGAGACCAACACAGTTTCCTGTCCAACGTGAGCCCTAGAAACTTAGTTGTGTCCACGAATGGGAGAACAACGGGACCAAGATGTAAGGATGGCGGAAGGAACACTTTATATCGCCAAAAGTTGATACAAACCGTCTTCTCTTCAGAGAACCGGAAGCCATTTGCCACGCTCCATGAGTAGAGGCTGTCTAGACAACGCTGAAGGCAGCGCTCCAGGAGGCATGTTCGCTGGGCACTGCAGTAGATTGCAAAGTCATCGACAAAGAGAGAGCCTGAGACATTAGGTGGAATGCAATCCATAATTGGATTGATCGCGATGGCAAAAAGGGCTACGCTCAAGACGGAGCCCTGAGGCACTCCGTTCTCCTGGAGGAAGACGTCTGACAATACGGAACCCACACGTACCCTAAACTTTTGATCTGTTAAAGAGGAATCCATAAAAAGGGGCAGGCGACTGCGTAGGTCCCACCTGTGCATAGTGTGGAGGATACCTCCTCTCCAACAGGTATCATAAGCCTTCTCCAAGTCTAAGAACACGGCCACCGTTTGGCGCCTTCGCAAAAAGTTGTTCATGATGAATGTCGACAAGGTCACAAGGTGGTCAACAGCGAAGCGGCGGCGACGAAACCCGCATTGGACATTAGTAGGTAGTCATCAAGATTCAAGAATCCACACTAACCGAGCATTAACCATGCGCTCCATCACCTTACAGACACAGCTTGTAAGAGAAATGGGGCGGTAACTAGAAGGAAGGTGTCTATCCTTCCGGGGATTGGGTATAGGAACAACAACGGCGTCACGCCAACGCCTGGGGACTTGACCTTCGGTCCAGACACGATTGTAGGTACGAAGAAGGAAGCTTTTGCCCGCAGGAGAAAGGTGAGCCAGCATCTGAACGTGAATGGCATCTGGCCCCGGAGCAGAGGATCGGGACAGTGCAAGCGCACGTTCGAGTTCCCGCATAGTAACAGGGGCATTATAAGTTTCCAGATTCAGCGAGTGGAACGAAGGTCGCCGAGCCTCTTCTGCCTCTTTCCTGGGAAGGAAAGCAGGGTGGTAATGGGCGGAGCTTGAAACCTCCACGAAAAAGCGGCCAAAGGCGTTGGAGACAGCCACAGGATCAACAAGGACCTCATTACCTGAGGTCAGGCCAGGTACCGAGGAGTGGGCCTTAATGCCCGACAGCCGGCGCTGACTACCCCAAACGAGGGAGTGAAACTGTTAAAGGAGCTGGTGAAAGAGGCCCAACAAGCTTTTTTGCTGTCTTTGATGATTCTACGGCATTGCGCTCGGAGTCGTTTGTATTCAATACAATTCGCCAAAGTAGGATGGCGGCAAAAGGTGCGTAAAGCACGTCGTCAAGCACGGATAGCGTCCCTACAAGCCTCGTTCCACCAGGGGACGGAAACGCGACGTGAAGAAGAAGTAGTAGTACGAGGAATGGAACGTTCGGCAGCATTGATGATAACAGCCGTGAGGTATTCGACCTGACTGTCACAACTGGGAAAATCGTGGTCCGGAAAGGTCGCCAGGGAGGAGTAAAGTCCCCAGTCAGCTTTCAGTATGTTCCAGCTCGAAGGACGTGGGGATGGGGTGTGGTGCAGGAGATGAACGACACAGGGGAAGTGGTCGCTCGAATAGGTGTCAGAAAGGACATACCACTCGAACCGACGGGCAAGAGTGGTAGAACAGATCGAGAGGTCCAAGTGGGCGTAGGTATGAGTAGAGTCCGAGAGGAAAGTCGGGGCGCTGGTATTGAGGCAGACAAGATTGAGATGGTTGAAGACATCCGCCAAGAGTGAGCCTCTTTGACAGGATGCAGGAGAGCCCCGAAGGGGATGATGGGCATTGAAGTCGCCAAACAATAAGAACGGCGGGGGAAGCTGAACGATCAGGTGCATCATGTCAGCCCGACTAACTGCGGATGACGGTGGAGTGTAGATGGTACAAACTGAAAAAGTAAAAGCAGAAAGAGTAATGCGGACAGCTATTGCTTGGACTGGGGTGGTCAATGGGATGCGATGGTAATAGACATTGTCCCGAACGAGCAACATGACCCCACCATGAGCTGGGATACCGTCCACAGGGGTGAGGTCATACCGCTCCGAGGTACAGTGGGTAAAGGCAATACGGTCAGTTGGGCGCAACTTGGTTTCCTGGAAACCAAGGACGAGTGGACAGTGCAGGCGGAGGAGCAGTCGTAATTCCTCCCGGTTAGATCGAATACCTCTTATGTTCCAATGAAACAACGCCATCGCTAGTCAAAAAGTTGAGGGAACGAGACGGGGGAAGGGCTGGTCACCTCGACGACCGCGGAGGGCCAGGTTGCGAGGGAACAACGCTACAACCGACGGGAGGCGGATCCGGTTCCATCGACTCGTCGCCAGCTGCGGCCACTGTCCCTGGTTGTGTAGGAGGGGCCGCATCATTTGCCGATGAAAGGCCGGCGGAGCGCCTGGCAGCAGAGCGTCCCGGCGAAACTGAGGACGGCCGGGAGCAGCGACTCATGGATGAAGCGTCAGACGAAACGCGCCGGGGTGGAGAGGGGGATAGAGACTACTTCTTGGAGGCCATCTTGGAAGGCCGAGGAGGCACAGGGATGGTGGGCTGGAGCCGAAGAAGGTCCTCACGCGCGGGCTCAGTTTTGAAACGCCGGACCTCGGATATTGGGGTCCGGAACGTTTCCCTGATGGACGCCTGAGAAGAGGATCGCTTCTCAGGCGGCGTGGGGGGAGGAGGAGGAGGAAGGGTGGCCCCTGGGGCAGAGGGGGTGGGGGCCACAGGGGAGGAGGATTTGGAAGGGAGGGATTTGGGAGGCGGGGGCAGAGCCCCCTGATGGGCGGAGGAGGCGGAGGGGGGACAGGATAGGGGTGAGGATACCGCGGAAGGAGTGGGCACAACTGAGGCAAACGAAGTGGTCAATGGCACGGGATGAAGGCGGTCATACTTCTTCCTGGCCTCAGAATAAAAGAGCCGATCCAAAGTTCTGATTTCTTGTATCTTCTTCTCCTTCTGATAGGCGGGGCAGTCTGAGGATCTAGGCGAGTGGACGCAAGGACAATTAATGCACCGAGGTGGTGGGGTGCATGTACGTTCCTCACGAAGAGGACGGCCACAATCGCCACAAAGGGGCTCAGCCTCACACCGTGACGACATGTGCCCAAAGCGCTAACACCTAAAACAGCGCATAGGAGGCAGGACGTACGGTCGCACGTCACACCGGTAGCACATCACCTTTACCTTCTCCGGGAGAACGTCCCCCTCGAAGGGGAGGATGAAGGCCCCGGTGTCGATGCGACAGTCTTTGGGGCCACGCTGGACTCGCTGGACGAAATGCACGCCTCGGCACTCCAGGTTGGCCCTGAGCTCCTCATCAGATTGTAGCAGGAGGTCCCGATGAAAAATAACCCCCTGCGTCCTATTTAGTGCCAGATGTGGGACAATGGATACTGGGATGTCCCCTAGGCGGTCGCACGCCTGGAGCGCCGTCGACTGTGTGGCGGAGGTGGTCTTGATAAGTACGGACCCTGAACGCATCTTGCTGAGAGCCTTGATTTCCCCGAAGATGTCCTCAATGTGCTGAACAAAGAACATGGGCTTGGAGGTGGCGAATGTCCCCCCCATCGGTTCGAGAACAGACCAAATAGCGGGGGAAGTACTTCGCCCCAAGCCGGCGGGCCTGTCCCTCCTCCCATTGAGTGGCCAAGGGGAAAGGGCAGGAGAACCAGGACTAGAAACGGTACCTTTTCTTTTGAAAGACTCTGCCGCAGAGCGACCTGATACGTGTTGACGTTCCATCTGCGAAACATCCGCCCCGATACCACCCACTCCGATCAGGGGCTCTCCCCACGGGCACCACCCAGCCGCAGCAAGGGCCACCTGGCAGGATGACCATTGCCGGGAGTCCTGATGCCCCAAGGAGACGGGCATCTACTCCTTGGTCGACGTGGGGAGGGTGCAGCTTAGGTATCGGCAGTACGATCCCTGTGTTGTCAGGGGGCTACAACCTAGAGGGTACATGACGACCCCACCACAACGGGCTGGCTACCGTTCTGGATATCTGGTGCCATGGAAAGTCCATCATGATCGCTGGGGCAGATGGAGATGCACTATGGGTGTAACTTGGACAACCCATCGGGCGTTTAGGCCCAATTTGAGGAATAGTGGGTATGGTTACAATGCCGGTACAATACTGAGTGCCAAGGTCTTAGTGCAATTAGGACAAGTGGTACACCACATAAGGTGTCCTTCCCCAAAAGGCTCATACTTCTGTAGAATTTTGAAAAATGGAGGTCAAACCCCAAGGGGGACCATGACCATCACATGGAAGGCCGAAACGGTTGAAACTCCTTTTAGTCGCCTCGTACGACAGGCAGGAATACCTCGGGCCTATTCTTACCCCGGACCCGCTGAGGGGGGGGGGGGGGGGGGGGGGGGGGGAAGTGGCTATGTACAGAAAAAACGGTAGTCCATTTGGGTCCATAGACTTAACACAGCACTACGCTGAACAAATATTTGAATGTTGTGCAGTGACAGCTGAATTTAGTGAAACTAAACTTCTTATTGTTGTTGTTTGTAGGCCCCCTAGTTCGGACTTCAGAGCCTTTCTGCTCAAGCTAGAGGGCACTTAATTCACTTTGTAGGAAGTACCAGAAATTAGTTGTGTGGTGACATCAACAAAAATTTTGTATGTGATGGTGCAAGAAAAAGTATGTTGGTATATCTACTAAATTCTTATGTGCACACTGTGTTTTTTCCAACTAGGGTGGAGGAGAATAGTAGCACTGTCAGACAATATTTTTATTCATTCTTCTTTACTAGATGGGCATTCTGTTAGTAAAAGAGTGAATGGCCTTTCAGGTCATGATGCACAAATTTTAACACTAAAAGGCTTTTGTACTCAAACAAATGTCACATGTAATTACAAACTATGTACTAAAGTTAATCCAACAGCAATAGAGAGTTTTTAAACCTTCTCAAGAAGCAAGAGTGGCAGGATGTTTATAGTTCTTACACCATAAATGATAAATATAATTCTTTCCTTAACACATTTCTCATGCTCTTTGTGAGTTGCTTTCCATTATAATGTTCAAAGCAGGGTACTAGCAGTAATAGGCGGCCCAGGTGGCTGACTAATGGAATAAGGATATCATGTAGAAGAAAGTGGGAATTATATCAAAATGTTAGAAGTAGTCACAATCAAGCTGCATCAGCCCATTACAAACCATATTGTAATGTGATTAAAAATGTTATTAGTCAAAGAGTATGTGGTATTCAAATAGAATAGCTAATTCACAGGATAAAATTAAAAGCATATGGTCAGTTGTGAAGAAAGTGTGTGTTCAGCAGCACAAGATCGACGATATGAAGTCAGTTCATAGTAAAAATATTCCTCTTATTGATAAATCAGATATACATAAAGCATTTAACTATCATTTTCTGAGCATTGCTGGTGAATTAAATTAGAATTTAGTTTCTACAAAGAATCATAACTTTCCTGGCAAATGCCTTTCTGAGATTGATGTCTGAAATACTACTCTGTGATACAGACAAGGTGGAGAAAGAGTCAGTACTTAAATCACTGAAGACTGAGGACTCATGGTAATGATGGAGTGCCTAGTGGGATATTGGAGTACTGTGCTTCATATGTTATCCTTGTATTTAACCATTTTGTAATTTTTCCTTTTGGAATGGTCAATTTTCTGAATGATTAAAGTACTTAGTAGTAAAGCTACTCTATAAAAAATGAGAAAGGGGCAATGTAGATAATTTTAGACCTATTTCTATGCCATCAGCGTTTGCTGAAGTTATTGAAAAGGCTGCATATGCAAGGATAATTGATCATTTTATATCACACAATTTGCTATCAAATGTACAGTTCAACTATGGAAGTCGCTTAACTGAAAATGTTATATTCTCTTCTCTCTGTGAGGTACTGGATGGGATAAACAAAAGTTTTTCAGTGCTAGGCATATTTTTTGATTTAACTAAGATATTTCTCCAGAAGTTGGGGCATTAAGGAATATGGGGAGTAGCTCACAATTGTTTCACCTCTTACTTAATAACAGACAGCAAAAGGTCATTATTCACAACGTTCGGAATGGCTGTGATGTGGGGTCCTGGTGGGTAACAAGTAGGGGGTGCCCCAGGGATCAGTGCTGGGGCCACTCCCATTCCTTATTTATATAAATACATGCCCTCTAGTATTATGGGTAACTCTACAATATTTCTGTTTGCTGATGACACTACCTTGGTAGTAAAGCATGTTGTGTGCAACATTGGCTTGATTTCAAATAGCGCAGTTCATGACCCAAGTTCATGGCTTGCAGGAACTTTTTATTTTTATCTGTTATTACTTTTATGTACTAATTACATGTAATGACATGTTTCATGATGTTGGAGATTTGCTCCTCAGTTTTGTCTGTGGAGAATTTATGAATGAAGGTAGCCCATACCAACCTTTTCATTTCCTCAAGGTCATTTTTATTTTGCCATAAGACTTGTCCATAATAATACTGCAACCATATATTTCTTTGTCTGTAAGCCAACCACATCCACTAATGCCCTTACCATCAGCTAATTTCTTTCCCTTCAAATTCCTTAGTCTTGTACCTAATCTTTCCTGGACATATCCAGCACATTCCATTTTTTGCAATCTGTGTGTCAGCATAACTTTCTGGTACCCTTTTGAATCTCCATCTCCTACGTAAGATGTATACATCACACCATATCTCTTCACTGTCCTGTGAAATATCTGCATAGCACATTCAGATTCCTTCCCTCCACTACAACCACTAAAATTAATCGAACATTTATTATTTTCAGTTCCACTAGCAAAGCCATGACAGTACTTGACAGTACATTCCACATCAATGACTTTCCCAATGTCCAAGGAAGTAGCTGTTACTAAACAATTTAGGCAACTATGGCCTCATCATTGCCAGGATGCAGCCAGGGCTGTAGACACACAAGTACTGCTGTCATTCACATCTACACTTACCTGAACAGCATTTTTCAAACTATCACTTGCTACTACTTCTACAGCCTGTAGAAAAACTTTATTGTACTTCTCAAACCCTGTAGGGGGAGGTAAGCCCATAAGAACACAGAGCATTTGTGCACTTCTGTACTATTTGCCTATATACTTCATGCATAAGCAAGTTTAATATTTGAGTTATGCACACTGTTTAGTTAACCAAAAGTATAACCACATTCACTTACATTACAAAAATTACCAACAATTCTTAATCTTTATGCACAAGTTCTTCTAGCACATGAACTACCTTCACACCACTATTACCACATTCCTTATACTGCAAAGCTTTATTAGTTCAGATAGAGCAGAATGTTCAACAATAAGACTATCTGAATCAATAGTTGGCATCTCTATATTACCAGCATTAATACTGTCAAGTCCATTGTACAAAAATTTCAGTTTTAGCTTTGAAGCACTTTAAGAAGTTGAAGCTGATTCAAGTTTTATCACGTTGTTTTTCAGTATTAGCAGAGTAAATCTGTTTGGTGAACCAATTTCTATAAAATTTACATTGTTTGACACTGAATGTCTTAATTCTTCCCACTGCTTTCTAGTGGAATAGGCAACTCATTCACACATTTATTCACTGTAAACAAAATATTCACGCCAAAAAACAGGTAACAATGACTAAACTGGGCTGAAATGGCTCTGATCACTATGCAACTTAACTTCTGAGGTCATCAGTCACCTAGAACTTAGAACTAATTGAACTTAACTAACCTAAGGACATCACACACATCCAGGCCTGAGGCAGGATTCGAACCTGCGACCAGAGTGGTCGCTCGGCTCCAGACTGTAGCACCTAGAATCGCACGGCCACTCCGGCCAGCTTACTAAACTGTCTGTATAAACAGAAGATGAGCAACTGTAAAGCTCTCATAGGTTAGCAAACTTCAGGGACTAAAAAGTCATCAAAACGAAACAAATGAGAGCCAAAGTTTATTTTTAATGGAGCTGACTGTGTGTCATGAGAATGTCATGGTGTCTGCAGCCACTTCTAAATTCCTCCAAGTTTGGCACTTTCTGTGGTCCATTTTTCAAGACAAACTAAAAATCAATTTTTGACTGTTATTCAGATACAAATCCCCATAGACTGCATACAGCATGATATATGACAATTTAAAGAGAATGCTGCATGACAGTACAGAAATTATGAATTTTATCACTCGGTACAGAAAAATGACAGTTAGAAAAAGGGTTCAGAAAAAACTGTCAACTTATAGGAAATTTTTGTGCATTTCTATGGTACAGTATTTTATTTTGTTTTGAAAGGTTGTTATATCAAATCTGGAGCTGTAAATGGATATTTAGGAATTGCCTGAGGATTGAAATG
Source organism: Schistocerca piceifrons (assembly GCF_021461385.2). Lineage (NCBI taxonomy): Eukaryota > Metazoa > Arthropoda > Insecta > Orthoptera > Acrididae > Schistocerca > Schistocerca piceifrons. The sequence goes on from NC_060139.1 coordinate 1,078,987,202, forward strand.
AAAAATCCCTGGCCCTTAGAAACCAAGAGTCCAGTTAGTTGATGACATTGCTGCCAGCTTCACATAATAGTGTGTTCCCACTCTAATGTTTCCAGCAATTATGTCAGCAAAATCACAAAAAATTCAAACAATTTGCAACACCCCAGCTGGTTGAAGTTAATGCTTACAGTTTCTCCACAGGCAGAACAGTATTTCTCCATTTTCTTTGGCATCAACAACAAAATTGACCATGAGGGGGGTTTTTCCACAGCTGTCACAGCAGGTAGTCCCAACCGATTGAGTTTTGTGCAGGAAACCCAAATAACTACACCTAGTGCAGTGCTCGAGTTGTGGAGTGGCTATATCTGCTACAGTACATGATGACCCAACCATCCACCCTCCAAATACTCACAGAATGGGTTATACAAAATGATAGGTGGCTGGCACTAGTGTTAATCCAGCCCTAAGCCAAAGGAATAAGTTCTATACTGCTAGATATGTCCCACGAACACAGAAGTGAAAGACTTCTATAAAATTTGGAGAATGGTAGAGATTGATTATTTGAAGAAATAAACAGGTAGTGTGACCGGAAGTAACATTTCTGCAGAGGAACATTAAGTTCTACAAAAAGCAGTTACCAGATAAAGGGATAATGGCACATGAGTACTACAAAGGCTGGTGCCCTGTGTGCACATAACATGGGGTAAAAGTGGAGGGTGGGGGAGAAACCATTGTTAAAATAATAAAAATTTTCTGATGGCATACCAAAATAAATCTATGGCTACTGCTTCACCGCCACAACCACAACCACCACCACCACCACCACCAATTAAACTTACTCGTGAAGAATCACTGGGGCTCCTGCCCCTGAACATGGGGCTCCTGCCCCTGAACATGGGGCTCCTGCCCCTGAACATGGGGCTCCTGCCCCTGAACATGGGGCTCCTGCCCCTGAACATGGGGCTCCTGCCCCTGAACATGGGGCTCCTGCCCCTGAACATGGGGCTCCTGCCCCTGAACATGGGGCTCCTGCCCCTGAACATGGGGCTCCTGCCCCTGAACATGGGGCTCCTGCCCCTGAACATGGGGCTCCTGCCCCTGAACATGGGGCTCCTGCCCCTGAACATGGGGCTCCTGCCCCTGAACATGGGGCTCCTGCCCCCGAACATGGGGCTCCTGCTCCTGGGGCTACTGACCCCGAACATGGGGCTCCTGCTCCTGGGGCTACTGACCCCGAACATGGGGCTCCTGCTCCTGGGGCTACTGACCCCGAACATGGGGCTCCTGCTCCTGGGGCTACTGACCCCGAACATGGGGCTCCTGCTCCTGGGGCTACTGACCCTGAACATGGGGCTCCTGCTCCTGGGGCTACTGACCCTGAACATGGGGCTCCTGCTCCTGGGGCTACTGACCCTGAACATGGGGCTCCTGCTCCTGGGGCTACTGACCCCGTTTCGGCTGCTTTGTTGAGCGACTTCTCCTGATTGACAGAAAACAAAAAACAAAAAATGAGTTACTGTAACAAGGTCAATGATTTCACACACAAATTTAAATTGACTCAAAGACAATCTAAGGTTCTTGAAACTCTTACATCTGTTGCATGCTGCATGTCTAAAGATTGTCAAGGGACAAAAAACTGTCAAGTATCAGCATTTCAGACATTTATTGACTGAATTTAAGAATTTTAAATGTTGTAAACTATGTGCGAGCATGCATGAATGCGTGTGCACTTGTGCACGTGTTGTGCAGTCCAAAACACTGTACATTAATATGCACATTACATTCATCCAAAATTTTAGAATGAAAGAAATTACTGACTACACATATTTTTGCGTCTGGCATACAGTTTTAATCTGCTAGAAAGTTTCATATTGGTTCACACACTAATGCAGAGTGAAAATTTCATTCTGGTTGTTATGGAACTTTCTCCCATGGTCACCTCACACAAAATGATGACAGGACAAGTTTATGGCTTAATATATTTTTGTTGTTTCTGCATTAAAACTGCAACATCAGGCAGGAAATTACAATACATCACAACACTACTACTTTCTTCTTACAGATGGGTAAGGGAACAGACAGGAGTGGCACTCTTAATGGGAACTATTTTATGAGCAAGTGAAGTGGCATCTGCAAAAAGAAGAGAATCAGCAGTGATACTTTAACAGGATTTCATTATTCAGAAGTGAAGGCCTGTTAAACTTTTAGAAACATCAATGTATGCAGAACTACAGTTTATGATGACAGCATGTGCTAACAGCTCACTTCTTTCCTATGGGTGTTGTGGGATCTGTATGACCCTCTCACGCTATTTCCTGGAAAATACTTCCTAACAATTGTAACCATACAGCATAGATTCTATTAACTCTTGGATGTCTGTGGGCTTCTTGAAAAGCTTGCTGCACCCAGATTCTTACCTTTCATTGGAATGTAAAATGTCTAACAACACTCCCTTGCATCTTGATTTTGGTACAGTTCCATGTGCTGAAACTGTGGTATATCTGTTGGGTTGAAGCCCAAGGAAAACACACTCAGTCTTTTAGGACTCCGTATATTTCATAGAGATTTCCACACTATAGCATGTCATAGCAAAATGAATAAGCAAGATGGCACGAGCTATTGGATTACTGAGTCAAAGAACTTGTGACAGCAGAGATATGTCATTCGTACTTGTTGACACCACAAAACTGTTCAGCACTGATGTCTCATTATTGTGTATTATACGTACATTGTTTCTCAATATCAATTACCAGACAGTCTTTCAATGTAGTTTAACCCTTTTAACTACTGTGCTTCAAATTTTTCCAGTGTACTCTTTACTTCAATAATCTTCATTTCATCTATAATTAGCTCTACGTAACCTACAGCACATCACATGAACCACAATTCTTCAATATTCCCTGACCATGATTCCTCAATCCAACTCTGAGCTTCATAAAGAATTGCCTCAGGAACCACTGTTTACTAGCAGATTCACTGACTCATGAAAAAAGTTTCATATGTAGTTTAGAAATGTTTCAAATTAATGATATGAATATAATAGAAGGAAACATTCCACGTGGGAAAAATATATCTAAAAACAAAGATGATGTGACTTACGAAACGAAAGCACTGGCAGGTCGATAGACACACAAACAAACACAAACATACACACAATGTCTGCTTGTGTCTGTATGTGTGTGGTTGGGTGCGCGCGCGCGAGTACTTTTCCCCCCCGAAGGTAAGTCTTTCCGCTCCCGAGATTGGAATGTCTCCTTACCCTCTCCCTTAAAACCCACATCCTTTCATCTAGCCCTCTCCTTCCCTCTTTCCTGACGAAGCAACCGTTGGTTGCAAAAGCTAGAATTTTGTGTGTATGTATGTGTGTATCGACCTGCCAGCACTTTCATTTGGTAAGTCACATCATCTTTGTTTTTGGATATATTAGAAATGTTTCATGTGTACTGGCTGTACTGTGATGAACTGAAGCACTTACTGCACTACTGTGTGTGCCCATATTGGTAGAATAAAGCAACATCCTATCAGTTTAAAGGAGATTGCTTAGTAAATCACTCAGGTGACCCAGCCTAGAATAATGTTCACGAGTGTTGGACCTGTACCAAATAGCACTAACTGGGGATATTGAAAGCATACAGAGGAGGACAACATGAATGGTCACAGGTTTGTTTGACCTGTGGGGGCTTCACAGAGATGTTGAAGAAGCTGAACTGACTGACACACTACGCTAGATGCCAATTACCCTGAGAATGCCTAATTAGCAAGTTTCATTAATTGGCTTTCAGTGATGACTCCATGCATATAGTACAACATCTTACAAATCACTCCCATAGTGATCATGAGGATAAGATCAGACTAACCTCAGCGTCATTCTTTCTGCACTCCATATGGTGGAATACCCTAGTAACATGTACAGTGGGATGTTCGATCCCCAGTGTACTTTACAGTGGTTTGCATAATGTAGATATAGAAGTAGGTATTGGAAGGTTATTACCAGGAACTACTATATATTCTCATGTATTTATCAAGACCACATTCACTCACTGATTCATGAGATTTGTTCATATAATCAGTTACTACTGCATCAGACAAGTCATCCAGCAGTAGAAATGTAGTGCTGCATGTGTGAAGCAAGGGCAGGTTGCTTGTACGAAGGTTAAGACTGTTTCAATTGTGAAGAACTAAAATGCAAATGTAAATTTCAACCAGTATCCAAGCTAAGTTACTAACTATTGCCACCTAGCATTACTCAAAGTATGATAGTAGCTGAAAAGTTTGTGGGATAAATGTTGCATGGGACATCGGCGGCCATAATATGATGGTTTTTTGTTGCTAGGTGGGGTCACATCAGAGATATGAAGGTCAACTTTGTTTTTTTAAATGGGTTGTTATAATTTGGCACTTAGTTTTGATAGTGGCTATCAAGACAAATCCAGTGATGCATAACAGGTAGGTCTTTGAAGGTCAACAAAGGTCACAAATGTCCTTTTACAGAAGGTGTTCGAAGTGATGACCATTGATATCAAGGCAGTGCTTTGATTTTCTTATTGTGGATTGAGTTGTATTCCTTATCACATCAGAACTTATGAAAGCATGCGCTCTGACAATTATCTCTCATATATCGTGCGAATAGTAAATATTCACCTAACACACGGGGTATCCATCTAACGTGCCATTGACATGTTAACACCATTCAAAAGTTTTGCAATACAACACTAATAGGAATGGTAAGACTAGTATTATCAAATCAAACAAATGTGAATGATGTATTCCTTCAAAGAACAGGTCAATATGTTTCTCATTTGTGGAGAATGCCAACGAAATTCAGTGAGAGCTAGAGACTTATACACTGAAATACATCCTTAACATACTCACCCTACACATCACATCATACATTTAAATGTGTGTATGATAAATTGAGAACAACTGAATCTTTAACGCACAGGGAACATATCCAGCAAAGGAAAGTTATTAATGAGGAAACGGAAATTAGCACTCTTGCCACTGTTGTTCGGTGTCCTTGTGTTAGTTCATGTCGAATTGCAAGGAAATCTGGCATGAGCCAGAGTAGTGTTTGACATGTTCTGTATCACCATAAATATCATTCTTACCATATCAGTCTCCACCAAGAATTAACTGGTACAGATTGTATGCATCGCATTGAATTCTGCTGATGTGCTCAACTTCACATTCAGAGGGATGGCACATTTATTAATTTGACTATTTACTGATGAGGCTACATTCACATTATCCATGGAAATGTTAATCTGCATAACATGTATTATTGGGCAGCTGCAAATCCATGTTGGCTGCAGCAAGTTGCACCCCAAAAAATGTGTTTGGTGAATGTATGGTGTGGGATTCTGGAGGACAGAATTATAGGCCCTTAATCTATCAAAGGTAATCTTAAGGGTAGGAAGTAAACCAAATTTCTGCAATAAACATTAGGTCTGTTATTGGAAGAAATCTATGAACAAGGAAGAGAGAGTGTTATCAACACGATGGGTGTCCAGCACATTTTTCACTGATGGCTATAAATTAGTTGCAGAGACAATTCCCAAATCATTGGATTGGACACAGAGGAGATGTGTCATGGCGGGCTCATTTGTCGGATTTAATGTCTCTTGAGAATCCCCACAATAAAAAATACAGATGCATTATTTATAAACATGTTCCAACTACACCTGAAGATATGGAAGAGAGAATTGTCAGAGCATGTGCTTTGATGAGTGCAGATGTGATAAGGAATACAACTCCACCTATGATAAGATCGCAGCACTGCAATGATACCAATGGTCATCACTTCAAATACCTTCTGTAAATGGACGACGTTCATGCCGTATTTGTGACCTTCATTGACCTTCAAAGACCTTACTGTTACACATTACTAGATTTGTCTCAATAGCTGCTATCAGAAAATAAGTACCAAACTATAGCAACCCATTTAAAAAAAGTTGACCTTCATATCTCTGACGCGACCCCATGTATGTAGTGTAGATTGGACAGAGAGATTTACCATAATATTTCAACAGAACAGAAGGTGTCAGATCAGATAAACTATGAATCATTACGAATAGTCGTATTCATGATCTATGGAACAAGTACTAATCTAATATAATCTAATATAATCTGTGCACACAGAATCAGTCTGTTACTTGCTTTACTATCTGTCAGAGTTTTATGTTATGGTAAAAAATTTCTGTTCTGAATATTGAACTTCTTTCTGGGCTGCTGACAGCTTTAATATTGGGTAGTAAAGATATTTTTCCCCTCTAGTGTTTTACATATGTAATAACTGTTATTTTCAAATTATGGCGGATTATTTATTATGAATTTTATTAGTATTTTGGCAATTAATTTAAAGTCCATAGTTCCTTGAAATGGTATCTACATGATGACCATGGGTGAGCACCACAAATTATTCTTAGTGCTTATTATTCCTGTAACAGAAATATTAACTGAAACAGTAAATGCAGATACCTTGACCACACCATCGGAAATAATGATTGAGGGCAAAGCAATAAATGAAACAAAACATTTTGAACTGTCAGCTTTTAATACTGGCGAGGACCTAACTGAGAATCATGTGTTGCATCTCATATTGAACAAGCTCTGCAAATTATGCATTACAATTAATAAGAGACTTTTGAAAATAAAATTTAAAAAGCTGGCATAATTTTCCTATTTAGAGTCAATGATTTATGGGATTTTCTGAAGTAACTCCACATTGAAGTAAAATAATTGTTGGCCAGAAGTGGATAATAGGAATAATATGATGATGAACAACTGAGCTGTGACTGTTGGGAAGGGAGTCCCAACCATTGGCCAGATTGACCACAGTCCTACAGCATATTTGCTGCTGTACAATGTTGGGTTCGGGAAACTATTCACAATCTGAACACAATAGTAATGTTAACAGATGTCATACTAGAGGAGGAATGAGTTCCACTAAAAATTCTCAACCTTGTTTAGTGACAGAAACCTTTTGAGACACTAAATATTTTATGAAGCCTTACATTAAGCAAAACCTGAATCATTCTTAAATTATAATCATTTGATGAAAATCATTCAAAAACTGTACTTTATATACCACTGTCATCTACAACAATATTCAAACCACCACACCTTAACACAACACACAAAAACAGCACTGTATTGATTCCACTAATAAATTGATTTCACGGGACATGACAATCTTTTCTCCCCCTCATTTATGACCAACAGTTTAATATCAACATTTATATAAGGGTTGGTGTATTTTGTCTTTGCAGCTTCATACTCTGTTGTGGACAATCATCACAAACCCTGCACCAAAAAATCAAGAGACACTGTTTTGAATAATGATTCCATGCTTTAATCTGATGTCATTTCTGCAAAGGGTTTGTTTCACAAATTTTCTGGTTTCAGCAAATAAAGTATTCTGATCCCATGAATTCATTTTCTATTTTGTATTCTGTTGTTCATGAAAACACATCCCATAAAGAAATATTCCCACTGTCGAGACACTCAACCAATTCTTCAAATATTTCATGTCTGAAAGCTTTGTAGTTTTCCCTTACCAACAGAAGAAATACAAAAATCTATTTTGTTTCTTATTAGTATTGATAACTATTTTCTGTTTTCCTTGTACAGATGGATATAATTCATTAAAGTTTCAAAATATATATGTCAAAAAGTAATTACAAACAATGAAGACATCACTCAAACTGTCTTAATCTGAAAGAAATGACAAATTATAAAAGCTTGTAATTCAGCTCTCTGTTTGAATAATCTCATTAAAGGCTTTCTCCAAGATAACCATATAATCCTTGCGTCAGCTCCCATAATCTTTACACAACAGTGAGGACAACTGGAAGCTCTGTGAAGACCACTTTGAATATTGTCAATTTACACTATCTGTCATTCAGCCTCAGAGCAGCAGAGAAAGGAGTAGATTGTACACATCTATATCTATACATGATGTAAATCAAAGTCCCCTGCCACAGTTTCTATTTGATTCAGACCAATCTCAGAAACTATTACAGGGATTTTCTTATGGCTTTCACTAATAAACAATCATGAGGAATTCTTTGCTTATATTTTATCACCACTGACAATGAGCCTGTAGTACATGTGCCATTATCTGATCCATATTTATTTTATGTTTGGAATGACAGCTCCTGGCAGCAGTAGCATGTAAATGTTGCTCAGATACTGAGGAAGTGGTGTCTCTCAGGAAAAGCAGCACACAGCTGATTGAACTGCTAATACCAACCTAGCTTGACCAGGCTCTTTGTCGGGCTTGGTGGGCTAGCAGAGCATGGGCTCAGAAAGTGAAAAGCTGCGGCATTGACTGTGACTGAGCACAGACGTTTCAGTTTGCTTTTTAACCTCATATTCACACCTCAAATATTTTAATATGTGCCCGAATCAGCACACGGTTCAGATTCTGTGCTGAACTGTAGATCCCCTTTCCCAGTGGCATAGGTCAGGGACATGGTCACAATGTGCCATACAATAATTATTGCTAAAATCTATGCATTCATGTGCATCTTCTTCTTCTATATATAATATAAATTAAAGTCCTGCACTGCACTTTTCTGTCTAAGTGAAGACTAATATCAGTAACTATTGAATGGATTTTTATATGGTTTACACTAATTGATGGAGTCAGACATGTGGAAGGTTTGGGTATATAATTATTACTGCTGTGTCAGATATGTCTTAATAATACTTGGTGCAATTGGGGTGGGTTTCTATTTCAGCTACAAAAATCTTTGACCACATGGTGCTTTAAGAAATGTAGTAGGAATTGTAATTAATTTCAAACAGCAAATAAAAATTCATATGCTTGACAACATTTATACCTTTCAAGAATTTCTGAATGATGATCAGATTAATTTTCTCTGGTGTTTCAGCAGGTATTAGTGATTTCATTTTTTCAATGTGAACATCGAGTCAACTGCAATAAATACTGATGATCATGTCTTTCACGAGACACATACGGTCTTCAGGAAGCATACTTATGTTTACAAGCAAAATGCTTTCGGAAACCGTATTTTAATTGCACATGTCATAGTGCAGTTCTCATTTACTCTAACATGATACTCATTTTATCAGTTCATATGAACAGGCAGATTGAGACACACAGAATAACCAATACTCGTGCAGTGACTGAGGAGCACTGGCGCATTGCAGTAGCAATCAGTACACTTGGGCAGTACTGTTACTTCTGGAGTAGTGGTTATTCATTGTGTATCACTGTACCCACTAATACATATCAATTAAAAGAATATCACACTAAACTAATTTGAGATGCTCTATAGAATAGGCTTCTAAATTTCCACTTCAAAAAAATTTTGTTTGTAAAAGGAAACAAACTGACACTTTCCAAAAACACTGAATTTTGCTCACAAGATAGAATCGGTATTATTTGTTTCAGCCAACTGCAGCTACATAGTGCAAAAACAAACTGGAAATATCTGGTGAAACATGTGTAACAACTCCTGGGAGACACTCCTGGAATACATAGTAGATGGAACAAATTCAAATTATTGTATGGGAGTAAAGAAAGCTTAAGATAATTTACTAAAATTTCAACATCATGCTGACCATGGTAGATACAGTTCACAGAAAATGTAAATAACTAGCAAACTCACTTAACCACATGCCAGCTGCACTGGCTCTATGAATACAAAGCCAGGAAAATACAATACGGAACGGAGCAGAGCAGAGCAGTATTGAACTCACCGAGGAGTGGTGCTGCACCAGCACGTGAGTCCTGGGCGGTGTGCATAGGCTCGGGGCCATCTGGCCTCTCGTTCGGCACAGCAGCAAAGGCCTCCCTGGGCGTGGACACTTCTTCACATGGTGGCAGAAAGGGTGTCTCTCTGCCATTATGGAACCTGAGTACGTTTTTGCCCAGGTCTATGCAGCACTGCAGATGGAAAACCTCAGTTAGTGACGCGACCCCACACTGTGTAACCAGTATTCTTAGGCTCATATTTATTTAGAAATAGGAGGGATTTCGGGAGAAATGAGGCAGTTCCATCAAGTAGGAGCTTCAAGCTACCTATCCTCCTGGAGAGGAAGCACCCCTCATTCGCTCCAGCTCCCATTATTTAAGAGATGGGGCTGACTGTCTCATATGTTATTTGATTGAGAACAATTAACAATTCTGTACTTTCAAAAATTTGTTTTGTCATGTACTAATGGCAAGAGAGTGTTTGAGTGTAGAAATTGGGAATTACACCACAACAGTGCAACTGGCGTGTCCTCCAGTTAGCAAAAAGGGAGTCAGTGACCACCATTCAGAATTTCACACACACTTTCACTGAGAGCCACACTCCTGGTACCATTAGTTTTGAAGTCTGTCTTCCATGCCAGAGGAAAATCTCAATCAGATTTGAGCTGTATAGTGAAGTACACAGAAATTGACACATATAGAAAGTTTTGATACATTTTATTAACAGTAGTTTCCAAAATACTGTGTAAATGTTCACACTTAAAATCTTACAGATTGCAATTGGTACAGGTACTAATGCTGTGAAATTATGCTGCACAATATGACTTTTGCACTGAGATGTTGGCAAGCACAGACCACGATGACACAAAGATATTTTTCTATTTTTTTTATGAAGCAATGTTTCACTCTAACAGTGAAGTCAATCTGCGTAAGATCCACTTTTTGGGAACACCAAATCCCCATTTATCCACCAAACAAACAAGATTTGAAAATTTTAAAGTTTCTGCACAGTGTCAAGCGAAAAGATTTATGGCCCCTTCTTTTTCATGGAGAGAACTGCCATAGCCATGTTACCATTATTTGATTCTTTTAGTGATTCCACCTCAATTGTAAGAAGAATCCAACTACTTCACCCCATAATTAGGTGGTGCAACTCATCACTTCCTCTCAGCTGCACATTTGCCTGGGCAATGACTGCCACACTGGTGGTAGTGGTGGTTTGTGATGCACATGGCCATGATTGATACCAGATTGAATCACTTGGGTTTTTTTTAAATGGTTTTATAGCGTAGTAGAAAGCTCTGACAAAGGGTATTGGTTGCAAAATGTGGAATAGATTTTAATTTTCACGTATGTTTTATGTATTACCCCTCTTGTGAAAAACCTAAGTATTGGAACTTCTTTCCTTGTGTGTTATCCACCATCTTGAAAACCCCACCAAGAAATGGCACTTAAATCAGGTTTCCACAATAACTCTCTTCTCCCCCCTCCCCCCCCCCCCCATTGAACCATGGACCTTGCCGCTGGTGGGGAGGCTTGTGTGCCTCAGCGATACAGATAGCTGTACTGTAGGTACAACCACAATGGAGGAGTATCTGTTGAGAGGCCAGGCAAACGTGTAGTTCCTGAATAGGGGCAGCAGCCTTTTCAGTAGTTGCAAGGGCAACAGTCTGGATGATTGACTGATCTGGCCTTGGAACACTAACCAAAACAGCCTCGCTGTGCTGGTACTTTTTTTTTTTTTTTTTTTTTTTTTTTTTTGTTTGTGGTTTTAGGGCGCAAAACTTCTATGGTCATTAGCGCCCAGCCCGTGACGTAGAAAACAGGAAAAAAACGAAATTTAAAATCAGCAGCAATGGAAACAAAGTCAGAAAATTTGAGAAACTAAAGGCAGAAGGAATGCTTAAAAGTCCACTATAGAAAGGGGTTGGTTGTCCCCAAAAAAAAAAAGTTTCAAATGACTGACGTCATTTCACTGTCACTAATAAACTGTAGAACGCGGTCAGCTGAACGCGTGTCATCTGCTAAAATCAACGATAGATCAGGCGATAGCTGTAGACGGGAGCGTAACGGATTAAAATAGGGGCATTCAATTAAAAGGTGTCTGACCGTCCACAGCTGAGAGCAGTGGGGACAGAGTGGGGGAGGATCACCGCGTAAAAGATGTCGATGACTAAAAAGACAGTGCCCTATCCGAAGTCTAGCTAAAATTACCTCCTCCCGACGACGCGTTCGGGAGGAAGAGGTCCAAGCGCAAGGAACGGCTTTCACTTCCCGCAATTTATTGTGGGGAAGTGTTGACCAATGCGCATGCCATAAATGAGTAACTTGGCAACATAAACCGCTCCGTAGATCGCTAAACGGAAGAGACTGAAGAGCTGGCCGAGGAAGAGAAACTGCAGCCTTGGCCGCTATATCGGCCGCCTCATTTCCACAGATACCAGCGTGTCCCGGGAGCCAGAGGAACGCCACTGAGACGCCCCCCAGGTGGAGCAAGCGCAGACAGTCCTGAATCCGGTGGACCAGAGGGTGCACAGGGTAAAGAGCTTGGAGACTTAGGAGAGAGCTGAGAGAATCTGAGCAGATTACGTACTGTATCCGCTGATGGCGGCGGATGTAGTGGACAGCCTGGAGAACAGCGTAAAGCTCCGCAGTATAAACCGAACACTGGTCGGGAAGCCGAAAGCGATTTGGGGTGTCGCCAACAATATAGGCACTCCCTACACCTAACGATGTTTTCGAGCCATCGGTGTAAATAAATGTGGCTTCCGTCATTTGTGCACATAGAGCAGCAAATGCCCGACGGTAAACAAGTGTAGGGGTACCATCCTTGGGAAATTGACATAGGTCTCTGAGCAAGTCGATCCGGGGACGGTGCCAAGGCGGTGCTGTACCCCAAGTTGTCAAGAAGGTTTTAGGAAAGCGGAAGGAAAGAGAATGGAGCAGTTGACGGAAGCGGACTCCCGGGGGTAGTAGGGAGGAGGAGCGGCCTGCATACCCGACATCAAAGGAGGCGTCGAAAAAAAGGTTATGGGCTGGATTAGCAGGCATGGAAGACAGATGGCTAGCATAACGACTCAGAAGGACTGCCCGCCGATTGGACAGCAGAGGTTCAGCAGTCTCAGCATAAAGGCTTTCCACAGGGCTGGTGTAAAAAGCTCCAGACACTAAACGTAATCCACGGTGGTGGATAGAGTCGAGACGCCGAAGAATAGACGGCCGAGCAGAGGAGTAGACTATGCTTCCATAATCCAATTTCGAGCGCACTAAGGCGCGATAGAGGCGGAGAAGGACCACCCGGTCCGCTCCCCAAGAGGAACCATTCAGGACACGGAGGGTGTTAAGGGAACGCAGACAGCGAGCCGAAAGATAGGAAACGTGGGAGGACCAGCACAGTTTTCTGTCAAACATAAGACCCAAGAATTTAACGACGTCGGAAAACGGAAGGTTGACAGGACCTAGATGTAAGGAGGGCGGAAGAAACTCCTTACGTCGCCAAAAATTAACACAAACGGTCTTACTGGGTGAGAAACGGAAGCCGGTTTCGATGCTCCACAAGTGGAGGCGATCGAGACATCCTTGAAGACGTCTTTCAAGAAGGCTGGTCCTTTGAGAACTGTAGTAGATCGCAAAATCGTCCACAAAGAGGGAGCCCGAGACATCAGGAAGGAGACAATCCATAATTGGATTTATGGCGATGGCAAACAGTACAACACTCAGCACGGAGCCCTGGGGTACCCCGTTTTCTTGGGAGAAGGTACGGGAGAGAGTAGTGTTCACCCGCACCCTAAATGTGCGCTCTGCCATAAATTCGCGAAGAAAAAGGGGCAGCCGGCCTCGAAAGCCCCAAGAGAACAGTGTGCGGAGGATGCCTGTCCTCCAACAGGTATCGTACGCTCTCTCCAGATCAAAAAATATTGCTACCGTTTGGCGTTTCCGGAGAAAATTGTTCATGATATAAGTGGAGAGAGCAACAAGATGGTCAACAGCAGAACGATGCTTTCGGAATCCGCATTGGGCTGGTGTTAAAAGACTGCGGGACTCCAGCCACCAAGCTAAACGGTAATTCACCATACGCTCCAAAACCTTACAGACACTACTCGTGAGAGAAATGGGGCGATAGCTAGAGGGGAGATGTTTGTCCTTTCCAGGTTTCGGAACGGGAACGACAATAGCTTCCCGCCATCGCCTGGGAAAGGTACTGTCGGTCCAAATTCGATTATAAAGGCGAAGGAGGTGACGCAGGCTATGGGTTGATAAATGCAGCAACATTTGGACATGGATACCATCCGGTCCTGGGGCGGAGGAGCGAGAAGTAGAGAGTGCATGTTGGAGTTCGCGCATGGAGAAAACAGTATTGTAGCTTTCGCGATTTTGAGAGGAGAAAGCAAGATGTCGCACTTCCGCTGCACGTTTCTTCGGGAGAAACGCTGGCGGGTAATTTGAAGAGCTCGAAATCTCAGCAAAGTGCTGACCCAATGAGTTAGAAATTGCGACGGGGTCCACTAAGGTATCATGCGCGACAGTGAGCCCAGAGACCGGGGAGAAACTAGGCGCGCCTGAGAACCGTCGAAGCCGACTCCAAACTTCCGAGGAGGGAGTGAAGTTGTTAAATGAGCTAGTAAAGAATTTCCAGCTTGCCTTCTTGCTATCGCGGATGACGCGACGGCATCGCGCACGGAGCTGCTTATATCGGATACAGTTGGACAAAGTTGGATGGTGACGGAAAATGCGAAGAGCACGTCGCCGCTCACGTATTGCGTCACGGCAGGCCTCGTTCCACCACGGAACTGGAGGGCGCCGGGGCAATTCGGAGGTGCGTGGTATTGAACGTTCCGCAGCTGTGAGAATAACGTCGGTAAAATGTGTGACCGCATCGTCGACGCTGGGAAAGCGACGGTCATCGAATGTCGCTAGAGACGAAAAAAGTGTCCAATCGGCTTGGGCAAACTTCCAGCGTCGCGAGCGCATATATGGCAGTTGAGGCTGCAGTCGAAGAACACATGGAAAGTGGTCACTCGAGTGTGTATCATCAAGGGCGAACCATTCGAAGCGCCGAGCTAGCGGAACAGTACCGACCGCAAGGTCCAAATGGGATAAATTTGCCGTGGAGGCAGACAAAAATGTAGGGACCCCAGTGTTGAGGCAGACTAGATCCGCATGGTGGAAGACGTCTAGCAATAGTGAGCCACGTGGACAAGGATGTGGAGATCCCCAAAGCGGGTGGTGGGCATTGAAGTCCCCAACCAGCAAATAGGGGGGTGGAAGCTGATCAAGGAGATGAAGGAGATCAGCTCGTGCCATTGGTGTAGACGATGGAATGTATACCGTACAAAGAGAGAACGTGTATCCAGAAAGGGAAAGACGGACGGCGACAGCTTGGAAGGAAGTGTTTAAGGGGATTGGGTGATAATGGAGAGTATCATGGAGCAGAATCATGAGTCCTCCATGGGCTGGAGTGCCTTCAACAGAGGGGAGATCAAATCGGACGGACTGAAAATGGGGGAGAACATAGCGGTCATGGGGACGCAGCTTTGTTTCCTGAAGACAAAAGATGACCGGCGAGTAGGATCGTAAGAGGATCGACAATTCCTCCCGATTGGCGCGAATGCCGCGGATATTCCAGTGGATAATGGACATAGGGTGAACAGAAAATGGAGGAACGGCACCAAGGGTGCTGTCAACTCAACGACTGCTCAGAGCTTGCGACCGACAGCATGGAATGGCATTCAGTCGAAGGCAGAAGATCCTGATCCATAGGTTGGTCAGGAGCAGCTCCTGCCACCAACGATCGGCCAGTTGACCGGCCACCAACAGTGCGCCTCGGCGACACGGAAGATGGCCGAGGGCGATTTCCGCCAGGTGGTGCTGTAGATGGGACACGCCTTGGCGGAGAAGGAGAGGAACTGTGTTTCTTCGTAGCCTTCTTGGAGGTATGTTTAGATGAAGGAGGAACCGATGGTTGTGAAGTTGCAGTACGTAAAAACTCTTCACGAGAATGCTCTTTTTTTGTAGACTTGGCGTCTGACTTTTGGGCTCGAGATTTAGCAGAACCCGACGAAGGGTGAGCCATAGAGTGGGCAGGCGAAAGAGGTGAGGTTGAACGGGCGATCTTTGCGCTGGCCGATCTGACGACCGTGGTACTAAATGTGAGGTCGCAAGTCTGCGTGGCCGCCTCCTTTGTTGGCTGAGGAGAAGCAAGGACAGCGCTGTATTTTCCTTTCTGAGGCACGGTGGGCTGTCGACTGGCGAGTAACTTTCGAGCAGCAAAGGTCGACACCTTTTCCTTCACTCTTATTTCCTGGATCAGCTTTTCGTCCTTAAAAACAGGGCAATCTCGAGAGGAAGCAGCGTGGTCACCCATACAGTTGATGCAGCGAGGGGATGGAGGTGGACAAGCACCCTCATGGGCATCCCTGCCACACGTAACACATTTGGCCGGATTGGAACAGGACTGGCTGGTGTGATTGAACCGCTGACATCGATAGCAACGCGTAGGGTTTGGGACATACGGGCGAACGGAAATTATCTCATAGCCTGCTTTGATTTTTGATGGGAGTTGAACTTTGTCAAAAGTCAAGAAGACAGTGCGGGTTGGAATGATGTTCGAGTCAACCCTTTTCATAACCCGATGAACAGCGGTGACGCCCTGGTCAGACAGGTAGTGCTGAATTTCTTCGTCAGACAATCCATCGAGGGAGCGTGTATAAACGACTCCGCGCGAGGAATTTAAGGTATGGTGCGGTTCCACCCGGACAGGGAAGGTGTGGAGCAGAGAAGTACGCAGCAATTTTTGAGCCTGGAGGGCACTGTGTGTTTCTAACAACAGGGTACCATTCCGTAATCTGGAACAAGACTTTACAGGACCCGCAATTGCGTCGACACCTTTCTGAATAATGAAAGGGTTGACCGTGGAAAAGTCTTGACCTTCGTCAGACCGAGAAACAACAAGGAACTGTGGCAATGATGGAAGAACCGTCTGTGGCTGAGACTCAGTGAACTTACGTTTGTGAGCAGACATAGTGGAAGGTGAGGAAACCATTGCGGAAGAATCCCCCATGATTACCGGCGTCTCCGATGGCGCGCTCCTCCCTTGTGGGGGCCCTCACCGAGGGCACACCCGCCTTAGGTGATTGTTCACACCTCAGGTCACACCTCCCGACATACGGACGGAGGGACCAATCGGCACTTTCGGAAGGTATCAGCTCGGGTAATCACCCCTCCCTGGGCCTGGCCTTTACCAGGGGGTACGTACGTGTCCTACCTGTCTACCCGGGGCGGGGAATTACGCGTTACCCCGTCACCGGCTACGCATGGAAGTGCGTGGGTCGGCCTTCAGACACGCACAGGGAGGAAGAAAGAGAAAGGGAAAGGAAAGAAGAGGGGGTCTCAAACGCCGCAGCGGAGAAAAGGGTAAAGAGAAGAGGTAAGGAAAGGAGAAGGACAAAGGAAGGAAGAAGACAGACAAGCAAGGAAGAAGAAGAATGCGGTACATTTACAAGCGTCCGTCTCCGGACGTAGGCGCAAACCATGCTCCCAGAGGGGGAGAAAGTAAAGGAAAGAGGAAGAGGTGAGGGGGGGGGGTGAAGACAGGGGATGGGGAAGGATGCGGAAAGGGAAGGTATGCAGCCCGGAAAGGAAGGAAGGCCACATTAGCTCGGGGCCCCGTGCTCGCTACGCACGTATCCACAAAAGAGATGTGGATCCCCTGGGGGGCTGTGCTGGTACTGCGAACAGCTGAAAGCAAGGGGAAACTACGGCCGTAATTTTTCCCGAGCACATGCAGCTTTACTGTATGGTTAATGATGATGGCGTCCTCTTGGGTAAAATATTCCGGAAGTAAAATAGTCCCCCATTCGGATCGCCGGGTGGGGACTACTCAAGAGGATGTCATTATCAGGAAAAAGAAAACTGGCATTCTACGGATCGGAATGTGGAATGTCAGATCCCTTAATCAAGTAGGTAGGTTAGAAAATTTAAAAAGGGAAATGGATAGGTTAAAGTTAGATATAGTGGGAATTAGTGAAGTTTGGTGGCAGGAGGAACAAGACTCCTGGTCAGGTGACTACAGGGTTATAAACACAAAATCTAATAGGGGTAATGCAGGAGTAGGTTTAATAATGAATAGGAAAATAGGAATGTGGGTAAGCTACTACAAACAGCATAGTGAATGCATTATTGTGACAAAGATAGACACGAAGCCCACGCCTACTACCGTAGTACAAGTTTATATGCCAACTAGCTCTGCAGATGAAGAAATTGAAGAAATGTACGATGAAATAAAAGAAATTATTCAGATAGTGAAGGGCGACGAAAATTTAATAGTCATGGGTGACTGGAATTCGGTAGTAGGAAAAGGGAGAGAAGGAAATTTAGTAGGTGAATATGGATTGGGGCTAAGAAACCAAAGAGGAAGCCACCTGGTAGAATTTTGCACAGAGCACAAATTAATCATAGCTAACGCTTGGTTCAAGAACCATAAAAGGAGGTTGTATACATGAAAGAAGCCTGGAGATACTAAAAGGTTTCAGATAGATTATATAATGGTAAGACAGAGATTTAGGAACCAGGTTTTAAATTTTAAGACATTTCCAGGAGCAGATGTGGACTCTGATCACAATCTAATGGTTATGATCTGTAGATTAAAACTGAAGAAACTGCAAAAAGGTGGGAATTTAAGGAGATGGGACCTGGATAAACTGTCTAAACCAGAGGTTGTACAGAGTTTCAGGGAGAGCATAAGGGAACAAATGACAGGAATGGGGGAAAGAAATACAGTAGAAGAAGAATGGGTAGCTCTGAGGGATGAAGTAGTGAAGGCAGCAGAGGATCAAGTAGGTAAAAATACGAGGGCTAATAGAAATCCTTGGGTAACAGAAGATATATTGAATTTAATTGATGAAAGGAGAAAATATAAAAATGCAGTAAATGAAGCAGGCAAAAAGGAATACAAACGTCTCAAAAATGAGATCGACAGGAAGTGCAAAATGGCTAAGCAGGGATGGCTAGAGGACAAATGTATGGATGTAGAGGCTTGTCTCACTAGGGGTAAGATAAATATTGTCTATAGAAAAATTAGAGAGACCTTCGGAGATAAGAGAACCACTTGCATGAACATCAAGAGCTCAGATGGAAACCCTGTTATAAGCAAAGAAGGGAAAGCAGAAAGGTGGAAGGAATATATAGAGGGTCTATACAAGGGTGATGTACTTGAGGACAATATAATGGAAATGGAAGAGGATGTAGATGAAGATGAAATGGGAGATACGATACTGCGTGAAGAGTTTGACAGAGCACTGAAAGACCTGAGTTAAAACAAGGCCCCCGGAGTAGACAACATTCCATTAGAACTACTGATGGCCTCGGCAGAGCCCATCCTGACAAAACTCTACCATCTGGTGAACAAGATGTATGAAACAGGCGAAATACCCTCAGACTTCAAGAAGAATATAATAATTCCAATCCCAAAGAAAGCAGGTGTTGACAGGTGTGAAAATTACCGAAATATCAGTTTAATAAGTCACAGCTGCAAAATACTAACGCGAATTCTTTGCAGACGAATGGAAAAACTAGCAGAAGCAGACCTCGGGGAAGATCAGTTTCGATTCCGTAGAAATGTTGGAACACATGAGGCAATACTGAGGCTTATCTTAGAAGCTGGATTAAGGAAGGGCAAACCTACGTTTCTAGCATTTGTAGACTTAGAGAAACCTTTTGACAATGTTGACTGGAATACCCTCTTTCAAATTCTGAAGGTGGCAGGGGTGAAATACAGGGAGCGAAAGGTTATTTACAATTTGTACAGAAACCAGCGTGCAGTTATAAGAGTCGAGGGACATGAAAGGGAAGCAGTGGTTGGGAAGGGAGTGAGATGGGGTTGTAGCCTCTCCCCTATGGTATTCAATCTGTATATTAAGCAAGCAGTAAATGAAATGAAAGAAAAGTCCGGAGTAGGTATTAAAATCCATGGAGAAGAATTAAAAACTTCTATTTTCGCCTATGACATTGTAATTCTGTCAGAGACAGCAAAGGACTTCGAAGAGCTGTTGAACGGAATGGATAGTGTCTTGAAAGGAGGATGTAAGATGAACATAAACAAAAGCAAAACTAGGATAATGGAATGTAGTCGAATTAAGTCGGGTGATGCTGAGGGAATTACATTAGGAAATGAGACACTTAAAGTAGTAAAGGAGTTTTGCTATTTAGGGAGTAAAATAACTGATGATGGTCAAAGTAGAGAGGATATAAAATGTAGACTGGTAATGGCAAGGAAAGCGTTTCTGAAGAAGAGATATTTGTGAACATTGAGTATAGATTTAAGTGTCAGGAAGCCATTTCTGAAAGTATTTGTAGTGAGTGTAGCCATGTATGGAAGTGAAACATGGACGATAAATAGTTTGGACAAGAAGAGAATAGAAGCTTTTGAAATGTGGTGCTACAGAAGAATGCTGAAGATCAGATGGGTAGATCACATAACTAATGAGGAAGTATTGAATAGGATTGGGGAGAGGAGAAGTTTGTGGCACAACTTGACCAGAAGATGGGATCGGTTGGTACGACATGGTCTGAGGCATCAATGGATCACCAATTTAGTATTGGAGGCCAGCGTGGAGAGTAAAAATCGTAGAGGGAGACAAAGAGATGAATACACTAAGCAGATTCAGAAGAATGTAGGTTGCAGTAGGTACTGGGATATGAAGAAGCTTGCATGGGATAGAGTAGCATGGAGAGCTGCATCAAACCAGTCTCAGGACTAAAGACCACAACAACAACAACAACTCTCTTCTAGTGTGTTTTAGGTAAAAGTATGCCATCATCAATTTTTAAGGTCATTAAATTCCCTACAAGTTTCATATAAAACATGTTGGAAAATTTCAGACAGCTACCAAGAATTCTGAAAACTACTTCCAGGAATTTAAAATGTGAGATATGTCTGTAACTTAGTAACTTTTTTTTTAGTGCTTCTTTGAGCTCTATGCATAGTAACTGATGTTATAGAGGATTTACATTCCTTTACGATTCATACAAAATATTTGTTAGACTCCCTACCCATCCAGAGAAATGTTGCATTAACAATTTTAGTGAAAATGAACTAAGCATCCTGACTCTAAAAGATATCATTGATGTTATTTCTGGTATACACACTTAAGCTTTATTTTAATGATATATACAATAAGTTGAAAATTCATCGACTTCTGTTTTGGTTCAGATCTAATTCATGTGTATGAGTACAATCTTTACTTCAACCAGTACAAAGTGAATTAGTGAACTCATCTTCTCCCATGTTGAATTCAACATCTGGTGCATTACCAAATGCTTTGAATCCACAATGAGCACATACATTGCAGTTCTGCAAATACACAATAAATAGGTACAGTGCAGTTCTGCTTTTTGACAACTGTATTTGTTGTCACAAGATTTATTGCATGGGCATGAAATATCAAGTTCTTTTTCCTTGGACTGAAGATGATTTATGTGGCTTCCATTTGTTATGCTGCACACATCCCATTGGAAGTCAATTTTTCACAGACTCACTGTGGCAGTGCAGGTGTAACTTGCTCAGTGGTGGTGTAAATACTTGCTGTAAGCTCAGGTAGAAAAGCCAGCATAGGAGGTACAAACACAATCTCCCTGATAAATCCTCAAAGTTGAGTTGTGTCAGGTCTGGGAAATGTGGAGCCATGCAATTGGTGCATCACTGCCAATCAATTGGTCTGAAAACCCCAGACAACAGCCAGGTAGAAGCATGGTGCACCACCTTGCATGGAGTAAACATTTCATTCTTAGCCATCCTCATTGATTTGTGGTATCAAAAATTGTTTTAACATATACAGGTACACTATCCCATTGATGTTTCTCTTGTGGAAAAAAAGGGGGCTGTATGCTTTGTTCTTGTCCAGTGCACAAAAACATTCTGTTTAGGACTATCACAAATGTATTGCAATGTTTGATGTCGATATTCACTTCCCCAAATCCCAGTTGTGTGTGTTAACCTTGTCACTGAGTGAAAAGTCAACTTTTCATAAAAGAAAAGATGATTTTGTCCAAGAAATGTTCATACTCATGTAAACAGTTTACCATATCCACACAGAAGTTCTCGTGTGAAATTTTATCATTGTCTCATTGTTTTTACGATCAGCAATCTGTACGGTTTCAAACATTAAGGGTTTCTTAACATATGTCAGACATTCATATGTGAGATTTGTAGTTCACGAGATGCACATGACGTCAGTTTTGTAGGGCTGCTGACAAAAATTCATCTCACTCACTCACTGACAACCTGATGATTTTGCTTGTCTTACTGAGCACCCTGTTTCTACAAAGCATTTATGCCACTCATAAATGGTAGGCCCAGTAGGAGCACCTTTAGTGTACGTGGTATGGAAATTATGTTGAACTGTTGTTACCTACTTCAATTCTTCTAACCAAAACACACAGCTAGCATGCTGAAGTCCAGTGATGGAATTCACCTTTAACACAACTGCCACTAGTGCTTCTTACTATGTGACTAAACTAGCAAACTACACGAGTCAAATCTTCACGTATTTCCCTTCAAATTGACACTACAGTCACCTCTGTAAGTACTATGAATGAATTTATACAAGTTTTCAAAGTCGTAAGGTCCTTTTTGGAAAAAAAAAAAAACTGTAATATATACATAGACTTATAGATGATATTACTTCCACCAACAGGATTTTTGACTGAGCGTGGTATTTTCAGTTTAGGGTCTACATCGGCAAATTGTTAATTAAACGTTTCTCTGCTTGTAAAGGGAGTACTTACAATTCTTTTTTATGTATCTGGAGAGAAAGTAAATCCCATCCAACACTGATTATTATTCACTGTGCAGAAAACTTCACTGAAAGAGTTGTTAATGCAGAACTACTGACATATCTAACTTTTTACCATTTATTGTAATTTTTTTGTAATTTTGACAGCCTCATATCTTAGCAGCTGTCTGAAATTTTCCAGAATGTAATTTATGAAACTCTCAGGAAATTCAACCCACTCTAAAACTGATAATGGCACAGTTTTGCCAAAAATGCACTGGAAGTGAGTTACTGAGAAAACACTGAAAATGTGCCACTTCTTAGTGACATCTGGAAGATGCAGATAAAATACAAGGGGAGAATATTTAAAGCTTTTATTTATCAGAACGTACAGCACATATAACAGACCTGAAAATCAAAACTACTCCACTTCTTGCAATCCAAAATGCTACCTTTACTGGATTATGTGAAAGAAGGTATTTATCCCATCCCAGCCAAATTCTTCACAATTATGACACTGAACTGCAGCTGCAGCTGCAGTCCTGTGTCACCACTGACACATCACATTAGGTTTGTGAAGTGTGTGAATATCTTCTCAACGTCTAGCATGTAACTCAGTGCACATACCAAACCCCATAAAAAACTTTCAGAGCTCAAGGATAATGTTTAAAGTGGATATGTCTCACTGTTTAGTTTTACAACTTTTCAAAATTGTTCTTTTATGCTCACTCCATACACAAGCAATTTTGAGTGTGCTCCAGGAAATTGGTCTGTCTGTCTATGTCTTATAATAATAGCCTAGTAGATGATATTAATTGTAGTTTCAGGCAGTCATCAGAACATGCAGTTATCTATACTGGAGCTGGGAAAAACCTGCTCAAATATACAATCAGATCTTGACAACCTTTCAAAGTGGTACAAGAACAAGTAACTTGCTTTAAACATAATGATACATGAATTTTTGAACTTCACAAAATGTATAAAGGATGAGAAATTTGGACCATTATCATAATGAATTAAACTGAATGAGCCAATTTATACAAATATATGGGTGCAGCAATTTGTGGGGCTATAAAATTAAATGATCACACACTCTCAGTTACAAATAAAGCAGGTGGCATTCATTCATTCATTCATTCATTCATTCATTGGCAGGATACTAAAAAAAAAACACAGTCACCAAAAGGGTCTGCTTGTGGAACTTTCTGTGACCCACTGCTGAATACAGCTAGGCTGTGAGAGAGCTATAATGAATAAGCTAACAGGGAATACCAAACACATACTGAAGGGTCAAAAACAGCTCTGTGTACTCACTTTAAACTCGCTGAAGGGTCCTACTGCATCTCCGAATTCATATTCCCCATATACTCGGAGACTCAACTCCTGAGTTTGTGCTGCTCCCCAGTTTAATGAAAATGAGTCGCTCTGGTTTTGTTGAGTACAAGCATATGAAGGAGGGTGAGTACCTGAGTTTGCCCAATTGGCATACCAATGCTAAAAGTTAAAGAAACAAATGATAAGCTACCCAGTTCACTATTAGCTCATAAACACAAGTCACCAAGATCAGAAGACGACACAGACAGCACATTTTTGGTCACAGGGACAGAACAGTGGCATTGCTTTCTACCCAGTTTTTGTTTGATAGTGGACATTGTTCTCTCATGGTGGAGGAGTAACAAACAGAAGTACAACTCCTTTTTCCATTAGACACAATTTGTTATTGTCTGAAGAATGTCCTAATGAACTATGGCACTGAACGTATTTCAGACAGTTTTTCTCTGAAGGAGCACTTTATCAATGCTATACACCACATAACTTAATTATCTTTTTACACAGTCCACAGTCTCATCATACATACCTTTGTTAGAGGCAACACAATTCCAACAATCAGTCATTTTAACTCCATCACACTACTTTGTGACAGAAGATTGTGCACTGTACCAAGTCAGAACCAGCCTTACACTCCTGCATGCTTCCACAGGAGAATGAGTTGATAAGTAGGAAGTGACTCCAGTGTCACCATCCTCAGATCCATCATACTCTTGAAACTTTACCATGGAGAATGGAAGCCAGTACAGCACCGAGGTGAAAGAGTACCTCAATTTATAATGTACGCGAACCTTGACAAACTCATTCACGATGTTTCCAACCTCTGATGCATACTAAGGACAACACGAATAGTGACAAGTTTCTTTCAGATATCCAAGGGTGTCACAAACATGCTAAAGAACATGTAATGGCAGACACTTTAATGTCAACATCAAGAGCCCATGAAAACTCGCTTACAGAATTTTGAAGAACCATGCCCTATATAGGGATGCCAACTTCTACAACAGCTCACTACAGGACACAACCTTATGTTTCTCTCCCTCACGTTTGCCCGGCCAGTTTGTTCACGGCATTCCAGCCCACTATTTATAGTTGTACCATTATTTTATTTAGCAGCAAATGGTCATATTCCAAATTTTGTGCTTTTTCCCTTGATGCTGAACTCACCCTCACTGAGTGTCAGCTACACACTTCTGTTCACATTAAGCCTACTAACAAACAGCAGCACTCACATTTTGACAGTTACTGCCCAATTTATGTTGAATATTCCCTTCAATACAGCCTCATCATTTGAGGCAAATTTACTTCTTTTCAGATGAAGATACTTCACACCAATATATCATTTTCAGCTCAGCCTTCACTGTACTTAACCTCTCAGGAGTCTAGTTTACATGCAAATTTCCTGCACCGTCATACCAAATCCTGTTACTGCTGGTTTCTCCTAGAAATAATTCGACACATTTCCTAAAATCATGCACTGAAATGAGATCCATTGTGTCTACAACTTTGCCCACCCCACCTAGACTAATTTCAGTCAGACCCCATGATCCATCTGCACCAATGTCCCTAGTCTATGGCTCCTAACCCTGTGACAGTCCCACTGCAACCTCCTACGAAACATGTGCCAGCCTTTAACTGGCGAAACACACACTAACAAAGACAGAGCCATCTATGGAACAACATGTCATGGGAAGATTGTTCAGCTTACTGCACTGGTACAATTACAACCTAATCATCAGTTACGATGAATAGCCATGGACAGATGTGTATTGGCAACATGCATCATTCTGTCGCAAATCTTACTCTGAAATGTGACAGTCGAGAGCTCAGTCCCTGTTTCACCACTTCTCTGCCATCTGGATTCTCACTCCAGAAACCAATGTCTCAAAATTTAGCAGGTGAGAACAACCTTCATTGCATGTACTCTAGTCACCATCCACCAGGCCTAAAATCTGTATTTACTTTCACTGTCTCAGCATTTTATTTTAGTAACCATCCCTTTTCTTCACTCCATTTTATTTTCTGACCTGTCTGTTTCCTCCCTCCATCCCAAACTCCCTTACCACATATAATGTACTTATGATTCCAATCTTATTAATTTCATCATGATCTTTGTCTCACTTATCACCATAAATTCCATCTTTTAGGTTATGAAATTTTCTAATTTCATCCAGTGGAACTGCCAAAAGCAATTCTTTCCTTTTCATCACACCCTGTCTCCCCCAACCCAGCATACTGGACTATGTTTGCATAGCTCTTCCAATTTCCCTTCATCCCTTCTGTAAGAATAATGAGCCACCCACTCCTGAAGTTCACACAGCTCCACCTTTATTGCATTTTCTCCTGTTGCTACCTGACGAGTAATTATTTTTAATCTGTATCAGACTATTTTACTTAGTTCTCTTTCAGGTGCTGCACTACCTACATTGTACCCTTTTGTTATTTTATGTAAAATCTTTCCCTACCAAATGTAATCCGTAACATCACTAACTCCCAGTTGTGTACAGGCTTTTAAAAAACTCGCTATCCCTACCTTTTTAGTTTTCATCTGACAAACCTGCCTAACGACATCAAATTGGAAAGACAAGTTGTAACAGTCTTCACCAATATCACAGTTCCATGAAATTTAACCATTCACTACTGATGTGTCAGCATTACCATGCTCTAATTATACATTTGTTTTCGATACCTGCTGTCACCACTGTTTCTACACGAGTTGCATCAAGAATACTGCCAACACTTAAAATTTGCACAAATGAAATGACAATTTCAGAGACTTTCTGAGTCTCCTACCAGTATGGTTTAAAGTATATGGACCAAAGAAGCAAGTGACAACTTGTACCAAGGCCAGGAATCTAACCCAGATCTCCTACTTATGAGGGAGGTGCATTAGGCACTAAGTCACCTTGTCACAGCAGTTAGCACAACTGCACAGATTTTCCTGGCATGTCTCCCTCCTCCATCCAAATTCTCACTGCCACCCTAGTCTACCGTAAATTCCCCTTATGCACAAACAGTTGCGCCAACCACTGTGCTAATGTGGCATAGTGGTTAACGCACCTGCCTAGTAAGCAGGAGACCCAGGTTTGATTGCTGGCCTTGGTACAAATTGTTACTCACTACTTCAGTGTATATAAATAAAGCTTTTGTAATTAATACCAGACTGACAGATTTTCACCATTTACATTTCCTCAGTATAATCAAGGTGTTGAAGTTGTCAGAGTTGGGCAGTTATATAGAGCCTCTGAATTTCATTTCATTTCTGTTTCTTTATTTATTGGTATAGGTAAGTGTCCAGTTTTGCAGTTCATATCATCTCAATAATTAACATTTTATTCTACTGACATCATTAGCTATTTGAGTGCCAATGATGGAGAAGTCCCCCTACAGACTTCTCCAGCCATTCCGGCCTCCAGTTACAACACACTTCCCTGTCTGTGCAGCCCATCTCTTGACATCACCTACCCCAGCTTCAACTCCAGTCTGTGTGTTTCCCTGTCCCACCTTTCTACAGGAATCAGCAGAGAACCTTATTGGCCCATCTCCCACACTTTGTCCTGGCCGCATTTCCTGCCCACCTAATTCCCTTTCTGACTCTCACTGCGGTCTCCCCCTGATCCATATGCATATTTCCCTACCACTCCTTGTAATTTCAAGTACACATTTATGCTACTATATAAGCGGTTCTCAGCCTTTTTAATGCCTTATGCATTATAATCCAGTCTCCATCTGCTCTGAGTCTAAACTCAGATATATGATGTGACTTACCAAATGAAAGTGCTGGCAGGTCGATAGACACAAACAAACAAACACAAACATACATACACACAAAATTCAAGCTTTCACAACAAACAGTTGCTTCATCAGGAAAGAGGGAAGGAGAGGGAAAGACGAAAGGATGTGAACTTAAAATCAGCGGAGGTTGAGGGCTGGCGGGTAACGAGAAGAGAGGATATACTGAATGGCAAGTTCCCATCTCCGGAGTTCTGACAGGTTGGTGTTAGTGGGAAGTATCCAGATAACCCGGACAGTGTAACACTGTGCCAAGATGTGCTGGCCGTGCACCTAGGCATGTTTAGCCACAGGGTGATCCTCATTACCAACAAACACTGTCTGCCTGTGTCCATTCATTCATGGGAATGGACAGTATGTTGCTGGTCATTCCCACATAGAAAGCTTCACAGTGTAGGCAGGTCAGTTGGTAAATCACGTTGGTGCTTTCACACGTGGCTCTGCCTTTGATTGTGTACACCTTCCGGGTTACAGGACTGGAGTAGGTGGTGGTGGGAGGGTGCAAGGGACAGGTTTTACACTGGGGGCGATTACAAGGGTAGGAGCCAGAGGGTAGGGAAGGTGGTTAGGGGATTTCATAGGGATGAACTAAGAGGTTACAAAGGTTAGGTGGATGGCAGAAAGACACTCTTGGTGGAGTGGGGAGGATTTCATGAAGGATGGATCTCATTTCAGGGCAGGATTTGAGGAAGTCATATCCCTGCTGGAGAGCCACATTCAGAGCCTGATCCAGTCCCAGAAAGTATCCTGTCTCAAGTGGGTCACTTTTGGGGTTCTTCTGTGGGAGGTTCTGGGTTTGAGGGGATGAGTAAATGGCTCTGGTTATTTGCTTCTGTACCAGGTTGGGAGTGTAGCTGTGGGATGCGAAAGCTGTTGTCTGGTTGTTGGTGTAATGCTTCAGGGATTCCGGACTGGAGCAGATTCGTTTGCCATGAAGACCTAGGCTGTAGGGAAGGGACCGTTTGATGTGGAATGGGTGGCAGCTGTCATGATGGAGGTACTGTTGCTTGTTGGTGGGTTTGATGTGGGTGGATGTGTGAAGCTGGCCATTGGACACATGGACGTCAACATCAAGGAAAGTGGCATGGGATTTGGAGTAGGACCAGGTGAATCTGATGGAATCAAAGGAGTTGAGGTGGTAGAGGAAATTCAGGAGTTGTTGTTCACTGCGAGTCCAGATCATGAAGATGTTATCAATAAATCTGTACCAAACTTTGGGTTGGCAGGCCTGGGTAACAAAGAAGGCTTCCTCTAAGCAACCCATGAATAGGTTGGCGTACAAGGGGGCCATCCTGGTACCCATGGCTGTTCCCTTTAATTGTTGATATGTGTGGCCTTCGAAAGTGAAGAAGTTGTGGGTCAGGATGAAGCTGGCTAAGGTGATGAGGAAAGAAGTTTTATGTAGTGTGGCAGGTGATCGGCGTGAAAGGAAGTGCTGCATCGCAGCATGGCCCTGGACGTGGAAAATATTTGTGTATAAGGAAGTGGCATCAATGGTTACATGGATGGTTTCCAAGGGTAACAGACTGGGTAAGGACTCCAGGTGTTCGAGAAAGTGGTTGGTGTCTTTGATGAAGGATGGGAGACTGCATGTAATGGATTGAAGGTGTTGATCTATGTAGGCAGAGATACTATCTGTGGGGGCTTGGTAACCAGCTACAATGGGGCGGCTGGGATGATTGGGTTTGTGAATTTTAGGAAGAAGGTAGAAGGTAGGGGTGCGGGGTGTCGGTGGGTTCAGGAGGTTGATGGAGTCAGGTTAAAGGTTTTGTAGGGGGCCTAAGGTTCTGAGGATTCGTTGAAGCTCCGCCTGCACATCAGGAATGAGATTATCTTGGCAAACTTTGTATGTAGTATTGTCTGAAAGCTGATTCAGTCCCTCAGCCACATACTTCCGACGATCGAGTATCACGGTCGTGGAACCCTTGTCCGCCAGTAGAATGACGATGGATCGGTCAGCCTTCAGATCACAGATAGCCTGGGCTTCAGCAGTGGTGATGTTGGGAGTAGGATTAAGGTTTTTTAAGAAGGATTGAGAGGCAAGGCTGGAAGTCAGAAATTCCTGGAAGGTTTGGAGAGGGGGATTTTGAGGAAGAGAAGGTGGGTCCCGCTGTGACAGAGGACTGAACTGTTCCAGGCAGGGTTCAATTTGGATAGTGTCTTGGAGAACTGAATCATTAGGAGTAGGATTAGGATCATTAGGAGTAGGATTAGGATCATTTTTCTTTGTGGCAAAGTGGTATTTCCTGCAGAGAGTACGAGTGTAGGACAGTAAATCTTTGATGAGGGCTGTTTGTAGTTTGAAAAGTTCTTGGAATCACCATGAGAGGTCAGTCCTAGCACAACGAGTCGTTCGTGTGATATTCATTGCACTGTTGCCAATAAACATATACCACATCAGTGTAATTGGAAGGGAGCTGTGGCAGTGATGTGGATCTGTTGATCCCATGTAGTGATTTGCGAAGGAAAAAAAAAAAAAAAAAAAAAAAAAAAAAAAAAAAAAAAAAAAAAAAAAAGATTCAAGCAGTGATGTAGTACTTTGTAAAGAAATGAATTTAAATTTGGTCAGGAGAGCTTAGGTGATGCTCCGCGCAATGGTTGGCTAGGATGTGTCACTACTCCAGGAATCCTTGCAAAAGTGCACAAAATGAGGACAGAGGATCGCTGGTTGAAAGTGTGTGTAATTGACCACTCTTGCCAGATATTATCAGAAAGGGTGTATCACATTTTAACTGAAGAATTAGAAATGAAAAATTATCTGAGAGATGGGTGCCATGACCATTGATGCTGGATCAAAAATGCATGATAATGGACATATCGGAACAATGTTTGGTCCATTTTGGGAGAAACAAATAAGATATTTGCACCATTTTGTGATGACAGATTAAAAATTGTGTGCACTACTATACCCCACAGACGAAACAACTTCAAAGCAGTGGAAACATGCTGCTTCTCCACCACCAAAGAAAGCAAAGACAATTCCTTCAGCAGTAAAGGCATGGCGTCAGTGTTCTGGGATGGGGCAAACAATTGCTGGGTAATACTATGCTAACCTCCTGGAAAAAAAAAACGTGAATAAAGGCCAAGTTTAGTAAGGACGAATGTCATCTTCCATCAAGACAATGTGCATCTGCACACATGTGCATCACCATGGCCAAATTACACAAACTAAGATCTGAAATGTTACCACACCCACCTTATTCACCTGATATGGCTCAATCACACTTCCATCTTTGCTCAAAATTGAAAATTTTTCTTGTTAGACAAAGATTCACTTTAAACAAAGAATTGATAGCCGGAGTTGACAAGTATTTTGCAGGCCTGGAGGAAACTCCTTTTCGAAATGGGGTCAAGGCACTGGAACATCGGTGGACCAAGAGCATTAATCTACAATGAGACTACATCGAAAATTTTAAAAAAGGTTTCAGCAATGTAAGTACTTTTTTCTATTCCATTCTAATAACTTTTCAAACCGCCCTCTTATGATAAAATACATCACAATATGAGGAGTCTAATTCATTTTAATCTGAGAGAATGACTATGGGATCACAGTAATTGTGTAAGTACCTGAGGAAAAAGATCTGGAGACCTTTAAGCAAGATGGAATTAACCACTAGACCTCTAGAGAGGTGGGCCCAGCAGCATGAAAGGAGGTGGGTCGTATCGTGCTATAAGAAGAGAAGCAGCAACAGCAAAATGCATCAATCAGTGAGCTCTGCGACATTGAGCATGGACTATTCATTCTATGTGACACGTAGCATACATGTTGGGCACATTTTGAACTTTCTAAAGCTGTCATTGTCAGCTGTCTGTGGTGTGGCAGTGAAGACAGACCAGAACAAAATATAAATTAAATATTTCCATGGCTGCTCTCCTTCCAAGCAAAACCGACTGTAATATTTGTGTTAATCTCAGCAATCTACACAGAGAACATACTGAAGGATTTTTGTTTATGGCCCAGAAGTTGAGGTGTCTGAGGCTACGCAAACATGTGCTGTTAGAATCAAATTTTCAGAATGAGCATATGGTGGTCCATGGCATGTGGTGGCTCTTGAGAAAAAAAATAGGCTTCGATTCCTCAGATAGACACCTCAAGTAAAGTGTCCCTAGAGTGGTTCAAGCCATCAGAAAGTTGAGGGGTGAACATGCCCCATATAATGTCCACAAATAAGTGTCCAGGTACTTTTGATCCAGTAGTGTATATAATAGGAGCACAAAGCTCATGCTTTAGGTTTCCATTGCTACTTACGTGACACCCCTGAAACATGTCCACGCCCAGTACAACATCGGCCTTCTGCCCTGTGATGACATCCACAGGGCCAACAACGTTGTTACCAGCCATTGCCATCTGTGCCTGTGGATAAACAGAGTGGAAAAGTATTTAGAATTTTGTAACAAAATAGTGCGTAAAAATGTATAGGCTGAAAGAATTACCAGCACAGCTGCATTAGGGTACTGAAATAATTTTATGCTGACAAGTGAATGCTTTGCCTTTTTGCGCACTCTTCACATCCAACCCAAATTCCCGAATTGTTGAACACTACTTACATAGTGACCTCCCATCCACCATGTTCATCAATCGCAGAATTTGGCATGATTCCGTTAAGAGATCAAATCCACACAGAAGATACAGGGTGACATTTATTTAACTATATGGAAATCAAATTAGTTACAAACTATAGTGTGCACACACTTTATTCAATATGTAAACATCACTACAGATCTTCAGATGTAGGTTATGACATGTTCGGTATGTCTGCCATCATTGGAAATAATGTCGCGCAGATGAATATCAAAATTCAGCATTACCAGTTGAAGTGTGAACATTGATGCTGTTGGTGACTTCCTGAATGAATGTTTGCAGCTCAGCAATGGTTTTGAGGTTTTTGCTGATTACCTTGTCTTTAATGTAGCCCCACAAAAAGGAGTTGCGTGTGCTCAGATCTGGAGAATATGGCAGCCAATTGAGGCTTGTGCCAGTGGCCTCTGGGTATCCAGCAGCTAGAATGTGGTCCCAGAAGTGCTGCTGCAGGACATTAAACACTCTCCTGCTTCAATGAGTTCGAGCTCCATCTTCCGTGAACCGCATGTCATCGAAATCAGTGTCACTTTGGACCAAGAAGATAAAATCAACTTCCAAAACCTTAGTGTACCACTTGGTAGCCACCATGCCATTCAGGCATATGGTGGGTTGGTTGGTTTAAAGGTGGGAGAAGGGACCAAACTATGAGGTCATTGGTCCCTTGTTCCAATAAAACACTGCCACAACTTTGAAAATAAAATGTACAAAACATATAACAAAAATGGAAAGAAAGGAAAAGCCACAAGAACGAAGGGAAGCCAACAAACACTAAAATGAACAAAAGAGGACAAGAAAACAGAGAGAGACTAGAAACAGAAGAGAAACATTAAAGCTGATTACAGTAGCCACTCAGCAATGCATTAAAACCTCCACCCTAAATGCACTAGGGTGGAAGACAGAGGGACAAAGGACATGCACTAAACCCTACATAGAAGTATAAAACCTGCTCTCACATATGAAACGTAAAACAAAAGCTGCTGTGGAGGCATTATCACCCAACACCGAAGGCAGGGTGCTGGGAAAGTTAAAAGTCTGCCGCAGAGCGGCTAATAGTGGACAACTGTCATTTGGGAGCCACAGCGACACTGAGGTGGGCCCTCGCGATGGAGTAGGTATCCATGCGTTAGCCATGTATGGCGAATGTGGAGCCAGCAGAGGACAATTGATTCCCTATGAGTGGCCAGCATGGAAGACTTCCACACATTCATAGTCTCTTCAATGACACGCAGTTTGTTGTGTGTGCTGTTATGCCATTCCATCTCCCAAGCCAGAAAACCCTGCGGTGTAAGACAGAATGCAGGTCAGCTTCGGAGATGCCTATATCCGCATTGCCTGTTTGGCCAGTGTATTGTCAAGCTTTATTTTCAAGCTCGTTGCCAGGGATTCCAACGAGTCCAGGGGCCCACACAAACACCACGGAATGGCGGGACTGTTCCAGAGCATAGATGGACTCCTGAATGGACGCTCCCAGAGGGTGGCGAGGGTAGCACTTGTCAATAGCTTGTAGGCTGCTCAATGAGTCAGTACACAGGAGAAATGACTCACCAGGGCATGAGCTGATGTACTCAAGAGCACAAGATATGTCCGCCAGCGCTGCAGTGAAAACACTGCAGCCAATTGGCAAGGAGTGCTACTCAGTATGTCCTCCATAAACATATGCGAAGCTCACGTGACCATCAGCCATTGATCCGTTGGTGTTAACCACTTCAGAGAACTGGAACACATCAAGAATCGATAGAAAGTGACGGCGGGGAGTGGTGGAGTTAACTGAGTCCTTAGGGCCACACAACAGGTCCAGATGAAGCTGCGGCCAAGGAATACACCATGGACGTGTGTGTGAACGGGCCGCAAGCAGAGGTGGTAAACGGAAGGGCTCTAGTTTGGAGGAAAAGGACAGTACACAAACTGCAATCGTTAGCCCCAATCTGGGCCGCCAATGTGGGAGATGGACTGCCATGGGTGGGAAAAGGAGACGGTTATTCGGATGCTCAGGGGAACTATGAATGTGTGCTGCATAACTGGCGGCCAGTTGCGCACGTCTGATCTGCAGTGAAGGGACACCAGCCGCCACCAGTACGCTGGTCACCAGACTCGTCCTAAAAGCTCCTATCGCTAATCGAAACCCAAAGTGGTGCACAGGGTTGAGTAAATGCAATGCTGAAGGTGCTGCCGAACCATAAACAACACTCCCACAGTCAATTCGGATTGGACAAGGGCTCTGTAGAGCTGCAGCAGCGTGCAGCAATCGGCACCCCAATTGGTGTTGCTCAGGCAACGGAGGGCATTGAGGTGCTGCCTGCAGTTCTGATTAAGCTGATTAAGTTGAGGCGGCCAAGTAATCGATCATCGACAACCAGTCCTAGGAATTGATACGTCTCCACTACAGTGAGTGGATTTTCATTAAGGTAAAGTGAGGGTTCCAGATGAACAGTACGACGCCAAAAGAAGTGCACGACACACGACTTTGCGGCTGAAAACTGGAAGCCATGGGCTAGAGCCCATGAATATGCCTTGTTGATGGCTCCCTGGAGGCGCCGCTCAGTAACAACAGTACTGGAGCAGCAGTATGAAATGCAAAAGTCATGTGCATACAGAGAAGGTGAGACAGAGGGCCCGATAACTGCTGCTAGACCGTTAACGGCCTGGATGACCCAGGAGCAGCTGCTCGCGTTCTTCGTTTTATCCACTTGAGAAACGTGTCTAAGGACATTTGATTATGCTGTTTTATTTTAATCCCTTGCCTGTTAATGTGCCTTTTATAGTATTGTCCTTCTTAGTTTCTGCTTTAACATTGTGCATCGCAGTGCATTCATAATTTAGCGCCCAGACTAATGACTGTTTTTGTGCCCCCTACAACCACAAAAAAAAACCCTGCTATCTGCATTTACGGAATGAGAGCTTCCTCTTGCACATTGCCTCGACACAGCTCCTGGGCCTGATCGCATCCACAGGCACATGATTAAATCTCTCTCATCTGACTACAGGCGACATCATCTCGTCATCTTCAACTGGATCGCAATGGCGGGAGAGCACCATCATTCCGGTGCTCAGACGCAAACCTGAGCCTGGAGCCAAGGTGGCGTTTGGCTCCCACCCACTGTAAAGGTGGCAGGTAGTGAAAAATCAACTTGGTGAAGGAGGCAATGAAAGCGAACTCCAGGGGGTAGCAGGGCAGATACTTACAACCCGTATTGACAGATGAGAGAGTCGTCAAAAAAGGAACGGTAAGACGGGTGGTCGGGCATTGACAACAGCCAACAGGCATGGCGACAAAGCAGTATATCGCACCGGTACGTTAGTGGCAATTCACCATCTTCAGCACGCTCCGATCGCAAGACGTAACCCTCGACATTGAATAAAGTTGAGGCGGCGTAAGATAGACGGCCGTGCAGGAGTATACAAAGCTCCCATAATCCATCTTTGAGCGGACGATCGACCGATATAGGTGAAGTACGACGGTTCGATCCGCTCCCCACGACGTACCGCTGAGAACACGGAGGACATTTAAGGAACGGGCAGCCAAATATGACATGTGAAATACCAGCTGAGTTTCCTGTCAAATGTAAGACCTAAAAATTTTGTCTCCACGAATGGGAGAACAGGACCGAGATGTAAGGAGGGTGGGAGAAACTCCTTGTAGCACCAAAAGTTAATACATACCGTCTTCTGGGCAGAAAAACGGAAGCCATTGGCGACACTCCAGGAGTAAAGACGGTCAAGAGAACGCTGAAGACAGCGCTCCAGGAAACACGTACACTGCGCGCTGCAATAGATGGTAAAATCGTCCACGAAAAGGGAGCCTGATACATCAGCTGGGAGGCAATCCATTATTGGATTGATCGCTATGGCGAAGAGAGCGACGCTCGAAACTGAGCCCTGTGACACCCCATTCTCCTGGCGAAGGGCGTCGGACAGGACAGAACCTACACGTACCTTTAACTTTCGGTCCATTAATAATGCACGAATAAAAACAGGGAGGCGACCGCGAACGTCCCATGTATGCATGGTGCGGAGAATACCCGCCCTCCAAAAGGTGCCGTAAGCCTTCTTCAAATCAAAGAACACAGCCACTCTCTGGCGCTTCCGCAAGAAGTTCTTCATAATGAAGGTCGACGAGGCAACCAGATGGTCCACAGCAGAGCGGCGCCTACGAAAT
Organism: Schistocerca piceifrons; assembly: GCF_021461385.2. Classification (NCBI taxonomy): domain Eukaryota; kingdom Metazoa; phylum Arthropoda; class Insecta; order Orthoptera; family Acrididae; genus Schistocerca; species Schistocerca piceifrons. Next base: position 1,079,023,531 of record NC_060139.1, read on the forward strand.
CCACATTGTACATTGGTAAGTAGGAGTCGAGATTCGAGCAGCCAAACCGAACGAGAGTTAACCATTCGTTCCATCACCTTACAGACACAGCTGTTAAGGGAGATGGGTCGATAACTGGAAGGCAAGGGCTTGTCCTTCCCCGGCTTAGGAATCGGGACGACAATAGTTTCGCGCCAGCATGTGGGAACATCCCTCAACCCAGATGCGATTGTAAGTACGAAGAAGAAAACCTATACCCGCAGGAGAAAAGTTGTTCCGCAATTGAATATGAATAGAATCAGGCCCAGAGCAGAGGACCGTAACCGGGCAAGTGCACTTACGAGTTCCCACATGGTGAATGAGGCATTGTAACTTTCATTATTCGAGGAGCGGAAGTTAGGTGGCCTTGCCGCCTCTGCCTGTTTTCGGGGGAGGAAGGCAGGGTGGTAGTGAGCGGAGCTCGAAACCTCTGCGAAAAATCGGCCGAAGGCATTGGAGACCACCTCAGGGGCCACAAGGACGTCATTCGCGACCGTCAAGCCAGAAACTGGTGAGTGGACCTTAGTGCCAGATAGCCGGCGCAGGCTACCCCAGACAACAGAAGAAGGAGTAAAACTGTTGAAGGTGCTTGTGAAAGCAGCCCAGCTGGCTTTCTTGCTTTCTGTAATAACACGACGACACTGCGCACGTAATCGTTTATAATTAATACAATTCGGCATCTTACGGTGGCGTTTGAAGGTGCGTAAAGCACGTCTATGAGCATGTATAGCGTCTACATGCTGCGATCCACCAGAGGACCGGTACGTGACGTGGAGAAGAAGTAGTATGAAGGATGGAATATTCTAGTAACAGTGAGAATGACTTCCGTGACGTGTGTGACCAGTCTATCGCTGCTTGCGAAGTTTTGATCCTGAAATGTCGCCCTGGAAGAGAAGAGCCCCAGTCTGATTTGGAGATGTTGCAACTAGTTGAGCATGGAGATGGGGTATGATGCAGGAGATGGATAACACACGGGAAGTGATCACTCGTATATGTGTGACTTGTATCCGAAAGTAAAGTAGGGGCGCCAGTATTTAGGCAGACAAGATTGAGGTGGTTGAAAAGGTCTGCTAACAGGGAGCCTCTCGGGCAGGATGCTGGAGAGCCCCAAAGGGGATGGTGGGCATTGAAGTCTCCAGTCAACAAAAATGGTGCAGGTAGCTGAGCAATAATTTGCATCATGTCTGCCCTAGTAACGGCAGACGGAGTGTAAACGGTACAAATAGAAAATGTGAAAGTGGGGAGAGTAATTTGGACGGCGACTGCGTGCAGATGTCCAATGTGATGGGATTGTAGTAGATATAATCCCAGACCAGCAACATAACCCCTCCATGAGGCTGAATACCTGCCATAGGGGGGTAGGTCAAAACGCACAGAGGTTTAGTGTGTCAGGTCAATACAATCGCATGGGTGTAGTTTCGTTTCCTGGAGAGCTACTGCAAGCGTACAGTGGAAGCGTAGCAGCAACTTTAAGTCCTCTCGGTTGGAGCGAATGCTGCGATTATTCCAATGAAGAAGTGCCATCGTGAGAAGAGAAAGGAGAAGCAAGAAGTGGTCACGTCGAAGGCTGCTGAGGGCCTGACTTCGAGCGAGCACTACTGCCGCTATCAATAGGCGGCGAGGCATCGTCCATTTTTGCAATAGGTTCGTCGGCGACCATGTTAAGATGATCGGGAGGGGGAGCTTCCTCTGCTTGTTAACGGCCAGATGTTTGGGATGACGGCCTGAGGCGGGTGGCGCAGGAGAAGAAACGCGTCGTGGCAGAGGAGGAGAACTTTTCTTCCTATGACCATTCTTGAAAGGTCGTTTAGTCGAAGTACTGGTCGATGGCCGGGAGTTCGAGATACGCAAGAAGCCTTCATGGACAGTTCCTTCTTGAAGGCCCGTGCATTTGACTTCTGGGTCTTAGTCTTGGGAGAAGCTGATGTAGGGGCTTGTGTCTTAGCGGCGACGGGAGGAAGAGGAGACACTGATCGGGCGATCGTAGCACTGGCCAAATGGGCGACCATAGCGCTAAAGGTCAGATCACATGTTTGTATCGATACCTCCCTGATAGGCCGAGGAGAGGCGAGGACGGTACTGTATTTCCCCGCTGGAAGCAGCGTGGGCTTCCTACTAGCAAAAAGCTTGCGAGCAGCTGAGGTGCACACTTTCTCTTTGACCCGAATTTTGTGTATACAGCGTTCATCCTTGTAGATGGGACATTCGCGAGAGGACGCTGCATGGTCACCCTTACAGTTCATTCAATGAGGAGACGGAGGTGGACAGTCACCCTCATGGGTGTCCCTGCCAGAAATGACGCATTTAGCCGCAATGGAACAAGACTGGCGCGTGTGGTTAAAACACTGACACTGGTAGCAGTACGTAGGTGTCGCGGCATGGGGTGAACAGAAATAACCTCATAGCCCGCTTTGATGCACGACGGCAGTTTAACACTATCAAAGGTCAAGTAAAGTGTCTGGGTCGGTACAAGGTCATTGTCGACCTTTTTCATGACCCTATGGACAGCCATTACGCCTTGCTCAGCAAGGAAAGACTGAATCTCTTCGTCAGTCCATCCATTGAGTGATCTAGTAGATACCATACCACACCACGCGACCAGACGAATTTGAAATGTGGTGAGCCTCCATCCGGACAGGGAACGTGTACAGGAGTGTGGCCCAAAGGAGTTTCTGTGCCTGAAAGGCGCTCTCAGTTTCCAACAACAAGGTACCGTTACACATCCTGGTACAAGACTTGACAGGTCCAGCTATGGCATCTATGCCCTTCTGAGTAACGAAAGTGCTGACAAATGAAAAATCGTGTCCGCCCTCAGATCTAGAAACTACAAGGAAATTTTGGGCAGGCGGCAGTACTATTGTCACTGGTGGCTGGTCAACTTTAAGTTTTTGGGCAGAAATCGAGAGAGAAGGAGAGAAGAAGAGAAATCCATTATGGATGAATCCCCATGATTGCCAGCATCTCCGATGGCGCGCTTCTTCCTTGTGGGGACCCTCTCAAAGGCCGCTCCCACCTTAGGTGAATGTTTACACCTAAGGTCACACCTCCTGAGAAATTGACGAAGGGACAAATCGGAAGGTGACAGCTTGGGCAATCACCCCTCCTCGGGCCTGGCCTTTACTAGGGGGTACGCAAGTGCCCTGCTTTTCTACACAGCGTCGGGAATTACGATTTGAGGCGGCGGCGGCTAGGCGGCGGCTAGGAGGAGGCGGCGGCGGCGGCGGCTAGGCGGCGGCTAGGAGGAGGCGGCGGCGGCGGCGGCGGCGGCGGCGGCGGCTAGGAGGAGGCGGCGGCGGCGGCGGCGGCGGCGGCGGCGGCTAGGAGGAGGCGGCGGCGGCGGCGGCGGCGGCGGCGGCGGCTAGGAGGAGGCGGCGGCGGCGGCGGCGGCGGCGGCGGCGGCTAGGAGGAGGCGGCGGCGGCGGCGGCGGCGGCGGCGGCGGCTAGGAGGAGGCGGCGGCGGCGGCGGCGGCGGCGGCGGCGGCTAGGAGGAGGCGGCGGCGGCGGCGGCGGCGGCGGCGGCGGCGGCTAGGAGGAGGCGGCGGCGGCGGCGGCGGCGGCGGCGGCGGCTAGGAGGAGGCGGCGGCGGCGGCGGCGGCGGCGGCGGCGGCGGCGGCGGCGGCGGCGGCGGCGGCGGCGGCGGCGGCGGCGGCGGCGGCGGCTAGGAGGAGGCGGCGGCGGCGGCGGCGGCGGCGGCGGCTAGGAGGAGGCGGCGGCGGCGGCGGCGGCGGCGGCGGCTAGGAGGAGGCGGCGGCGGCGGCGGCGGCGGCGGCGGCGGCGGCGGCGGCGGCGGCTAGGAGGAGGCGGCGGCGGCGGCGGCGGCGGCGGCGGCTAGGAGGAGGCGGCGGCGGCGGCGGCGGCGGCGGCGGCGGCGGCGGCGGCTAGGAGGAGGCGGCGGCGGCGGCGGCGGCGGCGGCGGCGGCGGCGGCGGCGGCGGCGGCGGCGGCGGCGGCGGCGGCGGCGGCGGCGGCGGCGGCGGCGGCGGCTAGGAGGAGGCGGCGGCGGCGGCGGCGGCGGCGGCGGCTAGGAGGAGGCGGCGGCGGCGGCGGCGGCGGCGGCGGCGGCTAGGAGGAGGCGGCGGCGGCGGCGGCGGCGGCGGCGGCTAGGAGGAGGCGGCGGCGGCGGCGGCGGCGGCGGCGGCTAGGAGGAGGCGGCGGCGGCGGCGGCGGCGGCGGCGGCTAGGAGGAGGCGGCTAGGAGGAGGCGGCGGCGGCGGCTAGGAGGAGGCGGCTAGGAGGAGGCGGCGGCGGCGGCTAGGAGGAGGCGGCTAGGAGGCGGCGGCGGCGGCGGCGGCGGCGGCGGCTAGGAGGAGGCGGCTAGGAGGCGGCGGCGGCGGCGGCGGCGGCTAGGAGGAGGCGGCTAGGAGGCGGCGGCGGCGGCGGCGGCTAGGAGGAGGCGGCTAGGAGGCGGCGGCGGCGGCGGCGGCGGCTAGGAGGAGGCGGCTAGGAGGCGGCGGCGGCGGCGGCGGCGGCTAGGAGGAGGCGGCTAGGAGGCGGCGGCGGCGGCGGCGGCTAGGAGGAGGCGGCTAGGAGGCGGCGGCGGCGGCGGCGGCGGCTAGGAGGAGGCGGCTAGGAGGCGGCGGCGGCGGCGGCGGCGGCTAGGAGGAGGCGGCTAGGAGGCGGCGGCGGCGGCGGCGGCTAGGAGGAGGCGGCTAGGAGGCGGCGGCGGCGGCGGCGGCTAGGAGGAGGCGGCTAGGAGGCGGCGGCGGCGGCGGCGGCTAGGAGGAGGCGGCGGCGGCGGCGGCGGCGGCGGCGGCGGCGGCGGCTAGGAGGAGGCGGCGGCGGCGGCGGCGGCGGCTAGGAGGAGGCGGCGGCGGCGGCGGCGGCGGCGGCGGCTAGGAGGAGGCGGCGGCGGCGGCGGCGGCGGCGGCTAGGAGGAGGCGGCGGCGGCGGCGGCGGCGGCTAGGAGGCGGCGGCGGCGGCGGCGGCTAGGAGGCGGCGGCGGCGGCGGCGGCGGCGGCTAGGAGGCGGCGGCGGCGGCGGCTAGGAGGCGGCGGCGGCGGCGGCTAGGAGGCGGCGGCGGCGGCGGCTAGGAGGCGGCGGCTAGGAGGCGGCGGCTAGGAGGCGGCGGCTAGGAGGCGGCGGCGGCGGCGGCTAGGCGGCGGCGGCGGCGGCTAGGCGGCGGCGGCGGCGGCGGCGGCGGCGGCGGCGGCGGCGGCTAGGAGGCGGCGGCGGCGGCGGCTAGGAGGCGGCGGCGGCGGCGGCGGCTAGGAGGCGGCGGCGGGGGCGGCGGCTAGGAGGCGGCGGGGGCGGCGGCTAGGAGGCGGCGGCGGCGGCGGCTAGGAGGCGGCGGCGGCGGCGGCGGCCAGGAGGCGGCGGCGGCGGCGGCTAGGAGGCGGCGGCGGCGGCGGCTAGGAGGAGGCGGCGGCGGCGGCGGCGGCGGCGGCGGCTAGGAGGAGGCGGCGGCGGCGGCGGCGGCGGCGGCGGCTAGGAGGAGGCGGCGGCGGCGGCGGCGGCGGCGGCGGCTAGGAGGAGGCGGCGGCGGCGGCGGCGGCGGCGGCTAGGAGGAGGCGGCGGCGGCGGCTAGGAGGAGGCGGCTAGGAGGCGGCGGCGGCGGCGGCGGCGGCGGCGGCGGCTAGGAGGAGGCGGCTAGGAGGCGGCGGCGGCGGCGGCGGCGGCGGCGGCGGCTAGGAGGAGGCGGCGGCGGCGGCGGCGGCGGCGGCTAGGAGGCGGCGGCGGCGGCGGCGGCGGCGGCGGCGGCTAGGAGGAGGCGGCGGCGGCGGCGGCGGCGGCGGCGGCTAGGAGGAGGCGGCGGCGGCGGCGGCGGCGGCGGCGGCTAGGAGGAGGCGGCGGCGGCGGCGGCGGCGGCGGCGGCTAGGAGGAGGCGGCGGCGGCGGCGGCGGCGGCGGCGGCTAGGAGGAGGCGGCGGCGGCGGCGGCGGCGGCTAGGAGGAGGCGGCGGCGGCGGCGGCGGCGGCTAGGAGGAGGCGGCGGCGGCGGCGGCGGCGGCGGCGGCTAGGAGGAGGCGGCGGCGGCGGCGGCTAGGAGGAGGCGGCTAGGAGGAGGCGGCGGCGGCGGCGGCGGCGGCGGCGGCTAGGAGGAGGCGGCGGCGGCGGCGGCGGCGGCGGCTAGGAGGAGGCGGCGGCGGCGGCGGCGGCGGCGGCGGCTAGGAGGAGGCGGCGGCGGCGGCGGCGGCGGCGGCGGCTAGGAGGAGGCGGCGGCGGCGGCGGCGGCGGCGGCGGCTAGGAGGAGGCGGCGGCGGCGGCGGCGGCGGCTAGGAGGAGGCGGCGGCGGCGGCGGCGGCGGCGGCGGCTAGGAGGAGGCGGCGGCGGCGGCGGCGGCGGCGGCGGCTAGGAGGCGGCGGCGGCGGCTAGGAGGAGGCGGCTAGGAGGCGGCGGCGGCGGCGGCGGCGGCTAGGAGGAGGCGGCGGCGGCGGCGGCGGCGGCGGCGGCTAGGAGGAGGCGGCGGCGGCGGCGGCGGCGGCGGCGGCGGCTAGGAGGAGGCGGCGGCGGCGGCGGCGGCGGCGGCGGCTAGGAGGAGGCGGCGGCGGCGGCGGCGGCTAGGAGGAGGCGGCTAGGAGGAGGCGGCGGCGGCGGCGGCGGCGGCGGCGGCTAGGAGGAGGCGGCGGCGGCGGCGGCGGCTAGGAGGAGGCGGCTAGGAGGAGGCGGCGGCGGCGGCGGCGGCGGCTAGGAGGAGGCGGCGGCGGCGGCTAGGAGGAGGCGGCTAGGAGGCGGCGGCGGCGGCGGCGGCGGCGGCGGCGGCTAGGAGGAGGCGGCGGCGGCGGCTAGGAGGAGGCGGCTAGGAGGCGGCGGCGGCGGCGGCGGCGGCGGCTAGGAGGCGGCGGCGGCTAGGAGGAGGCGGCGGCGGCGGCGGCGGCGGCTAGGAGGAGGCGGCGGCGGCGGCGGCGGCGGCGGCGGCTAGGAGGAGGCGGCGGCGGCGGCGGCGGCGGCTAGGAGGAGGCGGCGGCGGCGGCGGCGGCGGCTAGGAGGAGGCGGCGGCGGCGGCGGCGGCGGCTAGGAGGAGGCGGCGGCGGCGGCGGCGGCGGCGGCGGCTAGGAGGAGGCGGCGGCGGCGGCGGCGGCGGCGGCTAGGAGGAGGCGGCGGCGGCGGCTAGGAGGAGGCGGCTAGGAGGCGGCGGCGGCGGCGGCGGCGGCGGCGGCTAGGAGGCGGCGGCGGCGGCGGCGGCTAGGAGGCGGCGGCGGCGGCGGCGGCTAGGAGGCGGCGGCGGCGGCGGCGGCTAGGAGGCGGCGGCGGCGGCGGCGGCTAGGAGGCGGCGGCGGCGGCGGCGGCTAGGAGGCGGCGGCGGCGGCGGCGGCTAGGAGGCGGCGGCGGCGGCGGCGGCGGCTAGGAGGCGGCGGCGGCGGCGGCGGCGGCTAGGAGGCGGCGGCGGCGGCGGCGGCGGCTAGGAGGCGGCGGCGGCGGCGGCGGCTAGGAGGCGGCGGCGGCGGCGGCGGCTAGGAGGCGGCGGCGGCGGCGGCGGCTAGGAGGCGGCGGCGGCGGCGGCGGCTAGGAGGCGGCGGCGGCGGCGGCGGCTAGGAGGCGGCGGCGGCGGCGGCGGCTAGGAGGCGGCGGCGGCGGCGGCGGCTAGGAGGCGGCGGCGGCGGCGGCGGCTAGGAGGCGGCGGCGGCGGCGGCGGCTAGGAGGCGGCGGCGGCGGCGGCGGCTAGGAGGCGGCGGCGGCGGCGGCGGCTAGGAGGCGGCGGCGGCGGCGGCGGCTAGGAGGCGGCGGCGGCGGCGGCGGCTAGGAGGCGGCGGCGGCGGCGGCGGCTAGGAGGCGGCGGCGGCGGCGGCGGCTAGGAGGCGGCGGCGGCGGCGGCGGCTAGGAGGCGGCGGCGGCGGCGGCGGCTAGGAGGCGGCGGCGGCGGCGGCGGCTAGGAGGCGGCGGCGGCGGCGGCGGCTAGGAGGCGGCGGCGGCGGCGGCGGCTAGGAGGCGGCGGCGGCGGCGGCGGCTAGGAGGCGGCGGCGGCGGCGGCGGCTAGGAGGCGGCGGCGGCGGCGGCGGCTAGGAGGCGGCGGCGGCGGCGGCGGCTAGGAGGCGGCGGCGGCGGCGGCGGCTAGGAGGCGGCGGCGGCGGCGGCGGCTAGGAGGCGGCGGCGGCGGCGGCGGCTAGGAGGCGGCGGCGGCGGCGGCTAGGAGGCGGCGGCGGCGGCGGCTAGGAGGCGGCGGCGGCGGCGGCTAGGAGGCGGCGGCGGCGGCGGCTAGGAGGCGGCGGCGGCGGCGGCTAGGAGGCGGCGGCGGCGGCGGCTAGGAGGCGGCGGCGGCGGCGGCTAGGAGGCGGCGGCGGCGGCGGCTAGGAGGCGGCGGCGGCGGCGGCTAGGAGGCGGCGGCGGCGGCGGCTAGGAGGCGGCGGCGGCGGCGGCTAGGAGGCGGCGGCGGCGGCGGCTAGGAGGCGGCGGCGGCGGCGGCTAGGAGGCGGCGGCGGCGGCGGCTAGGAGGCGGCGGCGGCGGCGGCTAGGAGGCGGCGGCGGCGGCGGCTAGGAGGCGGCGGCGGCGGCGGCTAGGAGGCGGCGGCGGCGGCGGCTAGGAGGCGGCGGCGGCGGCGGCTAGGAGGCGGCGGCGGCGGCGGCTAGGAGGCGGCGGCGGCGGCGGCTAGGAGGCGGCGGCGGCGGCGGCTAGGAGGCGGCGGCGGCGGCGGCTAGGAGGCGGCGGCGGCGGCGGCTAGGAGGCGGCGGCGGCGGCGGCTAGGAGGCGGCGGCGGCGGCGGCTAGGAGGCGGCGGCGGCGGCTAGGAGGCGGCGGCGGCGGCTAGGAGGCGGCGGCGGCGGCTAGGAGGCGGCGGCGGCGGCTAGGAGGCGGCGGCGGCGGCTAGGAGGCGGCGGCGGCGGCTAGGAGGCGGCGGCGGCGGCTAGGAGGCGGCGGCGGCGGCTAGGAGGCGGCGGCGGCGGCGGCGGCTAGGAGGCGGCGGCGGCGGCTAGGAGGCGGCGGCGGCGGCTAGGAGGCGGCGGCGGCGGCTAGGAGGCGGCGGCGGCGGCTAGGAGGCGGCGGCGGCGGCTAGGAGGCGGCGGCGGCGGCTAGGAGGCGGCGGCGGCGGCTAGGAGGCGGCGGCGGCGGCTAGGAGGCGGCGGCGGCGGCTAGGAGGCGGCGGCGGCGGCTAGGAGGCGGCGGCGGCGGCTAGGAGGCGGCGGCGGCGGCTAGGAGGCGGCGGCGGCGGCGGCGGCTAGGAGGCGGCGGCGGCGGCGGCGGCTAGGAGGCGGCGGCGGCGGCTAGGAGGCGGCGGCGGCGGCTAGGAGGCGGCGGCGGCGGCTAGGAGGCGGCGGCGGCGGCTAGGAGGCGGCGGCGGCGGCTAGGAGGCGGCGGCGGCGGCTAGGAGGCGGCGGCGGCGGCTAGGAGGCGGCGGCGGCGGCTAGGAGGCGGCGGCGGCGGCTAGGAGGCGGCGGCGGCGGCTAGGAGGCGGCGGCGGCGGCTAGGAGGCGGCGGCGGCGGCTAGGAGGCGGCGGCGGCGGCTAGGAGGCGGCGGCGGCGGCTAGGAGGCGGCGGCGGCTAGGAGGCGGCGGCGGCTAGGAGGCGGCGGCGGCTAGGAGGCGGCGGCGGCTAGGAGGCGGCGGCGGCTAGGAGGCGGCGGCGGCTAGGAGGCGGCGGCGGCTAGGAGGCGGCGGCGGCTAGGAGGCGGCGGCGGCTAGGAGGCGGCGGCGGCTAGGAGGCGGCGGCGGCTAGGAGGCGGCGGCGGCGGCTAGGAGGCGGCGGCGGCGGCTAGGAGGCGGCGGCGGCGGCTAGGAGGCGGCGGCGGCGGCTAGGAGGCGGCGGCGGCGGCTAGGAGGCGGCGGCGGCGGCTAGGAGGCGGCGGCGGCGGCTAGGAGGCGGCGGCGGCGGCTAGGAGGCGGCGGCGGCGGCTAGGAGGCGGCGGCGGCTAGGAGGCGGCGGCGGCTAGGAGGCGGCGGCGGCTAGGAGGCGGCGGCGGCTAGGAGGCGGCGGCGGCTAGGAGGCGGCGGCGGCTAGGAGGCGGCGGCGGCTAGGAGGCGGCGGCGGCTAGGAGGCGGCGGCGGCTAGGAGGCGGCGGCGGCTAGGAGGCGGCGGCGGCTAGGAGGCGGCGGCGGCTAGGAGGCGGCGGCGGCTAGGAGGCGGCGGCGGCTAGGAGGCGGCGGCGGCTAGGAGGCGGCGGCGGCTAGGAGGCGGCGGCGGCTAGGAGGCGGCGGCGGCTAGGAGGCGGCGGCGGCTAGGAGGCGGCGGCGGCTAGGAGGCGGCGGCGGCTAGGAGGCGGCGGCGGCTAGGAGGCGGCGGCGGCTAGGAGGCGGCGGCGGCTAGGAGGCGGCGGCGGCTAGGAGGCGGCGGCGGCTAGGAGGCGGCGGCGGCTAGGAGGCGGCGGCGGCTAGGAGGCGGCGGCGGCGGCTGCTAGGAGGCGGTGGCGGCTAGGAGGCGGTGGCGGCTAGGAGGCGGCACGGTAGGAAGTAAGGAATACCGTGAGAGAGGGGAAGTACAAAGAAAGGAACCAAAGAAAGGAACCAAACAAAGGAAGGAAGGAGGTAACTAGAATAAGCGAAAAATCAAAATGACTACAGGTGTATGTCGTTGAACCATCCATCTCCGGATGCAGACACTAACTACCCCCTTGGGGGGGGGGATTGACTTCTTTTAGTCGTTTATTACGACCGGCAGGAATACCTCATACCTATTATTACCCTGGACCCGCAGGGGGACAGACAGAAGGTGTAAAGCTTAACTGTTGCCGCAGCTGAGCCTGGCAGTGGAAGAGAACTGTCGCAATTACACTGGAGGATTACATATTGAGACTTGGAAGGCTTGGAACGTTCAGTGAGGCAGTTTACGCCTCACAGTCACCTGCTGCCACCGATTTAAACCTAGAGTAGTATATATACATTGAGTGCGAGGGTCTAGCAAGATCTATATCGTCAGCAGACGCCAAACTCTCCACCCCATCCTCAGATGCAATGCTTTTATGTTGCGGTGGTATACGTGCCACTGCGATGTCCTTGGTTTTAGGCGATTTCGTTTTGGATTTCTCTCGCTGCTCCTTGAGTTTCCCTGGCTGGGAGGACTTGACTTGCTCACTCTCCGGGACTGAAGATGAGTGTGAAGCCATACGACCAGTTGCTTTTGTGCTCTTCAGCTTACTAGGAGAAACCTGGAAAGGGGTGACCCATGGGACCCCTTCCTAGCGAGGGAAGAAGACTTATGCTTCTCCAGCTGAGAAGTGTTGACGGATGTCCCCAATGGTTTGGGAGTGGGGGATAGGGGGGGGAGGGGTTGCTCCCGAAGTACGTTGTGCAGGAGCAACAGGGAGGGAAATGCCCCACCATCAAGAGGCAGGTGCAGTATTCCGGCTCTGAGAGGTGACCTGAGTTGGCGGAGCTCATTGTGCCAAAACTGTTTTAGCAGCGGTGTAAGATGTCATACGCACAGGTTGCAGACATTCAAATTTTCTCTTAGCCTCACTGTAGGTCAGTCCGTCCAGATTTTTGTACTCTATTAATTTCCTTTCTTTCTAGAGAATCCTGCAGTCAGGCGAGCAAGGCCAATGGTGCTCTTCACATTTGACACAGATGGAAGGCAAGGCACAGGGAGTATTGGAATGTGGTGTTCGTCCACAATCTCAGTATGTGACGCTGGAAGTACAGCGTAAAGACATATGGCCGACTTCCGGCACTGTATGCACCGCTTTACATCACACCACTAGACTATCACCTTAACCTTCTCGGGCGATGTATCACCCTCAAAGGCCAAGATGAAGGCACCAGTGGCAACCTGATTATTCTTCAGACAGCAGTGGACATGCTGGATGAAATGTACACTGCACCACTCTAAAATGGCGCACTGCTCATCGGACTGCAAAAGAAGGTATCTATGTAAAATGATACCATGGACGATATTAAAGCTCTTATGGGGTGTGATGGTTACAGAAACATCCCTCAGCTTGTCACAAGTGAGTAACTCCCTGACTGGGCAGAGGATGCTGTTTTGATGAAGACTGACACAGATTTCATATTGGACAAGCACTCCATCTCCCTGAATTTGTCCTCTAAATGCTCAACAAAAAACTGTGGCTTCATCGTCATGGAAGATACCCATCAGCTCTCGAAATACAAGGTACCGGGGCAAATAAAATCCGCTGCCATCCTTAGCCTGACGTTCCTCCCATGGTATGGCCAAGGAGGCGAATGATTTGGGGTCATACTTCTGTGCATTGAATTGAGCTCGTGATGACTTAAAGACTACTGGTGTTTCATCACCAGCAAGAGATGATTGACTACACTTCATCACGTGTCCTCCACCCTGATGCCAACCACTATGACCAGGCCTCCTTCTCATGGGTGCCACCCAGCCGCAGGATGGCATTTGCCGAGAGTCCCGAAGCCCCAGGGGGATGGGCAGCTACCACTGGGCATACACGGGCAGTTAACGGCCCAGGCATCAGCAGAGCGATCACTGTGTGGTCAGGGGGCTACAACCAACAGGGTACATGGTGGCCCCACCACAACCACTGGCTACCGTGCTGGATATTAGGTGCAAAGCAGTCTATGGTCATCGTCGACGCAGAAATCAGCAGTGCATAGTGCATAGTGCATACTGGAGAAAGCAACCAGGAAGGTGTCCTCGCCTAAGAGGTGGAGAATGGGCAGGACTGCAATGTGGTGATGAGACAGTGGGGTAAAGATCTCAATGCAAGATGGACCCATGCACCTTGTAAGGCACCCTTCCCCAATTGGCTCACACTTCAGGAACATTTTGAAGAATGGAGGTCAGACCCTATAGGGCACTGTCACATAGGTAAAAACGTGTTAAGCTCCTTTTAGTCACCTCATACGATAGGCAGGAATACCTCTGGCCTATTCTAACCCCCGGACCCGCAGGGGGTCGATTCAGGCATATCGCACCAATTATTCTGTGACCAAACATTGCACACCATGTAACAACCCATTGATGGTGAAGGGACTTGTCTATCATGAAATGCAGATTCTCAGTGCCAAATGCACCAATTTTGCATATTGATGAACCCAAACCAATGAAAGTGGGTTTTATCACTATACCAAACTATACTAAGTCCTATCATGCCCTGCAACCAAACATGCAATTTGAATGTCCTAATGCAAACTGTTCAGAAGTTATGATGATTTTATTTCATATAGTTCAATAATTGTCACCCTTTACCTCGAAAAATGCCATTGAGATGTGCAGGTATTATTATGGTATGTATAGCAATAAAAATGAACAGACATTGTTCATCAGTATATTATTTTGCACATGGTACTGAGAGCTGACAAACCCCTTTGGCACATGATGGCAACTGCAGCATTTTCTTGAGGGAAAGCACCTGCTTGTGTGTGGAAATAAGTAATCTGTATATCGCCACATTGCCTTTACTGCCCTGGAGGTGTGTTGGCTTTCAAGGAACAGTTATTTTGACACCAGATGCATGTTCTAAGACACAGAAGATGAACTTCAGACACCATGATTACTATATTCATCTCTTTTATGCTACGCTAATGTAGGTCTTCATTTACAGTAACAATAGAGGGAATAAATATTCTGTTACGTCAAAACTTGCACAGACAGTTATTTCCAAAAATGAGGTGTAAATAAAATGTCAGTACCGAATTTTAAAGTATTCACTAACGTTTTGGAGAAGCAACCAAAGGTAATGAGGATAATACCACACTGGAAGAATTATGGGACATTTGTAGTAGATTGCATACACAGACTTTTCTCTTGTGAATTAAGTTTTATGTCTAACTAAATTCCAGTACATGAAGAAGACAGGAGTAAATATTTTGAAGTAAATGGAAGAGAGGATGGCTGTTTCCTACATGTTGCTCAAGATATTTGTCTCTGACCAGAGTGTCAAAATTATATCCTCTTGAGAAAATGACAAAAGGCTTTCCATTGATCAATGTATTAACACAAAACTTAGCCACAATTTTCGCAAGTCTGCTTTTCATTAAATCAAGCCTTGAACTTTGCAGCAACAATAATGCAAAATGCATTGTACAGCATAAAAAGAAAAGCGGTGTCTGGTCATATTCAACATTATCTCTAAAATAAGAGGCCAGCACATTCTGGAACAGATCATATGCAATGTTATGCATGTTACTTTTAAACACAGAAATTTGAAATGCTTCCTAAAATCTAAATCGATATACTGTCAATGCTCATGATAAACTTCCTGACAAACATGTTGTGGATTCACGATGTGAAAATGTTGAGGATTCCCTGATTCTTCATGAAAATGTGAAAGGTGAAGAAACAAACTGAATTTGAAGACTATGTAAAAATGGAGAACACTATTTCATTCAACAAAGATCTTAAATAGTTTTTTTCAGTATAGAATATAGTTACAACATTATATACAACAATCATTTTATACAAATTTTATAGACAAATTTATTTTACTTATGCAAATAAACAGTAATTCTTTTAACTTATCCTAATGTCACATACATTTATTTTTTGAAAAAAATAGTTAAATACTTTAAATATTTAAGTAAGTGTTGAAGAAACTAGCAGGAAGTATAGCTGAAGTATCATTCAGTAAGCAAAACACTTAAGGTATTACATGAAGAATACTGTTGTAATAATACAAAATTATCAAATTGACAATAAATGTACACAAAATATAAATTAAATATTTCTGGGGATGTTTTCCTTCCAAAGCAAAATTAACTTTAGTATCTAAGTTTATTTCATCACTCTACGACAAAAAACATAGAAAAGGATTTTCGTACTTGACCCAAAAGCTGAAATGTTTAAGGTTATGCAAGCATTGGCTACTTAGAATTAATTTTCCAGAATAAGCGCATCACTGAGTCTGAATGATGTCACGTAATAGAACTACATGAAGTTGGCTGTCCCGTCTACGATATTGCAGAAGGACTTTGTAGGAATGTAGCCACTGTACACGGCTGCTGACAACAGTGGTCATGAGAATGTACAGTCACAAGACGACTTGGTTCCGGACGGCCGTGTGGCACTACCGAGAGCAACAACCATTGTTATTGGGCTGGGGCTCTAGCACATTGTACTGCAATAGTGGCACAATCAACTGTTACAGATCTGTTAGGTCAAGGACAGCTCTGGGCCAGCTGTTTTACAGCATGCATTCCACTGACACCAAACCACCACCACCACATGTGACTTCAATGGTGTCAAGCAAGACCTCATTGTATGACGCAGCAAGCTGGGATATTTTTACTTCCCTCTTGTTTTGCCATCTGCCTCCTTAGGTTTCATTTTTTTTTCACTTTTAAGTAATTACCATTAACATGTGTGAATATAATCTGAATTGTCATAGAAAAGAAAGGTTGACCCTTAGTTATAAAGAATATAACATCAGATCGAATTTTGTGTTTAGTTTTATGTATGTAAATGATTTTCCAATTTATTTCTACAATTCCTGGTTAGTCTCTTTTTCTATAGGGTGAAATCAGTATTTGTTTCGTAGCTTATATTCTATTGATTGTCAAAAGTATTGTCTGCATAACTGTATTTGTTAATTTCATGATTTAAACACATAATTTGGCCTAACTCTTGTAGTGGACAAAGAATGTTAAAAAGAACTAATTTTTTGATTTATTCAGTTAATTTAATGAATTATAACTAATTTCTGTAAATTTAACTTCCAACAATGTGTAGTTTCAGTACCTATTATTGTGAGGATATATAAGGGCCCGATTTTTGGGCCCGAGACAGTCAGCCCACAGCTGAGTTTCAGACAAGAAACCTGTGTTGGTTAGAACAACAACAACAATAACAACAACAATATATCCATAAAATAAGTGTAAAGCAATTAGATTGTGTGTTAAAACAGACTGTCTGTTCCATGTGTACCTTTCTACTCTTCAAGAACTGCGAACTTTGTGGTTAGGTTTCTACTCCTTATAGATGTTCAATAGTAAACTATTGTAGCAGTATGTGGATGTTTGCCTGCAAACTATTAATGAGGCTTGTGGAAAGTTAAAACAGTAGTGCACTGGTCATATATAACTATGTATTATTGGGGGAAGGTGAAATACTGTGAAATGCAAATAAACAACGCATGTCACTTTCCGAAGCATTGAAATCGAGATTATGATGCACTTTTGTAGACAAGTCATAGCTCATGCCACGTGATCTCGCCAGCTGATGCCAGCATATGTCACGTGATAAAGTCAGCCAATAGCAAGATCACTCTTCAGTAGCGCCAACACACAAATAAGAAAAGTGAATGGTTTAAGTTAATATACATAGCATTCACATATAATATTGGTCTCTAACATTTATAAGCTTGAAGAGAAGTTAAGCTTCCACATATAATGTTGATCCTTTTTGCACGTGACACACTTTAAGATACATCACACAAATGTGCCAGTAAAATTTTTAATTGCGACGTTAATGTCTGATTGGGGCTTGAAATTCTTCTAAATGGTTGTCCTCTAAGAGGTTATTTTTAAATCGGAGTCAAACACTTTGTGATTTAAGAAATTCATCGTACATTCTCGCACATAGTTCGTATTGCATAAATGAAATTTGCTTTGAATGTAACACTTTTGAAACCACCATTCGCAATATTTTCCCACAACTTGTTAGAAATAGGTTCGCTTCAGAAGTTGCAAGAGAGTTCCAGATAACAGGCGTCACCGCACTTGCGCAGCTATGATGTCGCAGGAAGCCCATATATATGTTTGTCCATGTAAAACGTTAAAAGATCTTACATTATGTCATTAAAGAAACAAGACATCAGAGGATACTCCAAGAGCGTCGGAATTTCATGAACCATACTAAAACGCATAATCCGTCTTAAAATGCACACTCGTATGTGAATTTTCTTGGAGTACCAGTACTGTATTGTCTCATGTTTCGTTCTGTATTATGGCATAATGTCATACGTGCACTTTAAATGCAGCGAACATTTGAAACTAACTAGTAGTGTGTAATTAAATACTTCGTTTCAAATAAATCGACTGCCTCAGCAGAAAAGATTAATGGAAGCCAAATCTCTTTAGCAAACCGGCAAAAATAACTTCATTGTTCTGCAAGGCGATTAAGCTTGACTGTCAGAAACGTGGAAACAATATCTGAAACTAAGAACTTATTTTGCCCTTCCATAATTATTCGAATGTATTTTAATTCATTTGATAGCTCCCGGCCTCAAAAATCCGTTTTGTTATCATTTAACGTGAGAGCAACAAACGAAGAGGAAACAACAAAATCACTGAACATAAAAACAGGCCTCGTGGAGATGACCCACCTCCCCACCACAACTCAGACTGCTCTGTGCATCAGCCACAGATTTACTATTATTTCCCAACAGGGACAATATTAAGAAGTGGCACCCAGCCACACTTCTGTAACCAGAAGCAGGAGAAGGTACTACTCATACACGACTCAACTGCGCATACGCAAGAGCCTGCCCGCAACTGCTCAAACGAATCTAATTTCAACAGTTGACACATCATGCTCATTGGAGGCAATTTGTTGTTATGAAGCACTAAAGTCTTCCTAAAGCCTGTGAAACACTTCACAGCTGGCAGACGCTTGTATGAGCACTGTTTTGTTGTTGTAAATGGTGCATTTCCTTTGCAACTAGAGTTTTATTTTCGTTTTCTTTTTCCTCTCATGTTTTTTGCTGCGGTATTATTCTGTAGTAGTTTGACACAGTAATATCCTTTGTTAGAGTATTGGTTCTTACCAGTCAAAAATCACAATAATTTAACTGAAAACTAAAACAATGAAAAATTCCCGGAATTCTAAACAATTCCCAGGTTTTTCCCGGTTTTCTTACAGATGAAAATATTCCCAAGTTTTTCCTGGATCTCCCAGTTGTCCCATGTCGTATACACCCTGAATAAAACAGACAAACCATCACATATGATGCCCTGAGTGAGGACTATTGTATGCAGGCACAATAAACTAGAACTCATGAACTTTAATCAGTGTTCAGTGGTTTACAATACAGTACTAACGAAGAAGGTGCAGCATCCAACAAGTGCATGGGTTTCATGGCCACAGTATAACAGCAACTAATCATCGAGTGGGTTCTATGGAAGCAGCCAATAAGCACAGGAGTAGCCAATCAGCATGCATGTGGACACAGCTGACTGGAAATGAAACGAGATGCTGTGCTGAGAACTACAAATTGACGCAGCCGTGCAGATCCAGATGACAACCACAACTGGAGCAGGAAAGCAGTATCTACATCTACATACATACCCCGCTATCCACCATATGGTGCGTGGCGGAGGGTACCTCATACCACAACTAGTATCTTCTCTCCCTGTTCCACTCCAAAACAGAATGAGGGAAAAATGACTGCCTATATGCCTCTGTATGAGCTCTAATCTCTCTTATCTTTGCGGTCTTTCTGCAAAACGTAAGTTGGCAGCAGTAAAATTGTACTGCAGTGAGCCTCAAATGCTGGTTCTTTAAATTTCCTCAGTAGCGATTCACGAAAAGAACGCCTCCTTCCCTCTAGAGACTCCCACCTGAGTTCCTGAAGCATTTCCGTAACACTCGTGTGACGATCAAACCTACCAGTAACAAATCTAGCAGCTCTGAATTACTTCTATGTCCTTCCTGAATCCGACCTGATTGGGATCCCAAACGCTCAACCAGTACTCAAGAATAGGCCGTATTAGTATTTTATAAGTGGTCTCCTTTACAGATGAACCACATCTTCCCAAAACTCTACCAATGAAGCAAAGATGACTATCCGACTTCCCCAGAACTGCCAGTAGAAGAAGAGTTAATGAGAATAAGGTAATTTCATAGCAAAAGCTGTTTTGTATTGAGTGACACATAATGAATGGCCTTAACAAAGAAGACAGTGCGACTGAGGATATAGCTGTAAAGGTTAAGTCATTAAATGAACAGAAGGAAATAAGTGTGACTGGTTCAGTAGATGATAGTGCTTATAAATCAGATATGAATGCAGCTTTGAATGATGGGGACTAAAGTCCTATTGTAGATGAGATGATTAAAGTGTCATCTACATTGCATGGTGATGTGTGTGAAATGGACGAAAACAGTACTGAAGTGGGTGAGATCATTAAATTTAAAGAGGAGGAACCAAGTAGTGAAAGTCACCAAGAGCAAAAGTTTATGGCAAACAGAAAAGTGGAAACGATGTTAAGGCAAATTATGAGTAGTTTGAGTAGTTCGTGTACGAAAGAAGACATAAGCAGGGTGGAAAAGAACACTGATAGCATTGTAACTGACATGGTTAACTTAAAGGATCAACTGAAGAAAGAAAAATGAGATTAGATAGTCAGCTCTAACCTTTCAAAATTAAATAAGAAGGTTGAGGCAGTAGTGGAAGATTGTGATGAAAAACTAAAGGAAATAGAGCAGAATGCTAAGGAAAAGTTAACAACAATGAGTAGTAAATGTATAGAGCAGACACACAAGCTTTTTGGAGGCTTCTGAAAAACAGCGTAAAGATTAAGTCAAAGCAGCCAGGAATTTTTGTGCTGGAATGAGGTTAAACTTGAAAACCAAATCTATCAAATTAAAAATGATTTTGAAATGGAGCTAGAAACCATGTGTGCATTAGTGGTATAGGGAAAAGTGGTAAAAGTAAATGAAAATGTAGATTCAAAATTGGCTTAAATAGAGAAAAAGATAGAAGATCTACAAAATCTAAATCATAGAATATGTAGTGCCCCAAACAGTCCTTTATTTATTAACTGTAAGAAATATAATAATTTTGAATCATATGGGGAATTGCATCCACTGGATTTCATTTGGGAATTTAATGAATTGCCTGAAACATGGAATGACAAAAGAAAATGTCATTTGTGGGAAGCTTTTTGAAGGGGGATGATTATGGATGGGCAGCTCAGGTAACTGATAGTTTTACTTCTTGGCAAAGCTTTCAGAAAGCATTTTTAGATGAATATTGGTCCAAAAGAAAGCAGCAGAGAACTTTGAATGAATTTGGTGGAGGAGAGAGAGATTTGACTCTCTGAAGGAGACTGAAAAAGGTTTGTCAGATTTGGAAAAACAAACTGAAATATTTGGACAAAGATCTAGGTAGTGAAAGAATAATTATTGGTTTAGAAGCTAATTTGCTGCAGAAAGTTAAAGAATTGCTTACACCTGCCCCTAGGGGTAATATTAGTGATTTATTGAAGTATGTTGATGAAGTGGAGAGGGTGAAGCCCTCAGGTGAAGACAGTAAGAGGAATTTTGATGACAATAATCAATCAGGGAGAGAATTTGAGGTAAATAGGATGAACAGGACTAATTGCAATAGGAATGCAAGGAATGGCTGGGTGGAGGATAGCCAGGATGGACACAGAAATGGTAGGTGAAATTCAAGTAAAAGAAATGGAGATGACTAATTCTGGATCAAACCATTTAAACTAGATAATGCTCCAGTTCTGGCTCACACTCCAGCAGGTAGTGATGAAGAGCCACTTGTATGTAAATGTGCTGTAATCACAGGTAAGGTAAGGTGAATGATAGTAGGAAGATGAGTGTAATTTCAAATTCTAGTTAGATGTTGAATGATGATGTGGGTAGCAATGTTTATCCCATAAAAGGAGAGGAGCAACTTACTATAATAAAATCAAGTGATAAAACAGTGTGTGTTGCTGTTGCTCAGGATGTCCGAAGTGGCAAAATGGATGTTAAATTTTTAAGAGATAATAAGGAATTCAGGTGTTTTGATTTGTGGTCTAATACTGGAAACAAGGATTAACTAATTAGCCAAGTATTTGAGGACAATGAAAGTGACAGTGGCTCTGATTCTGACAGTAGTTGTGATGATGATGATAATAGCAATGACAAATACAGTAGTGATGAGGTTGAGGCAATTGAATTTATAATTGATAATGATGGCCATGTGGTAAGTAAGGTAAGAAAAAGGAGAATAATGTTAAGCCTAATGAAGATTTAGAGTGTGAGAGTGGTAGTGAGGATGAGGATCATGGTATCTTTCATTTGACTGCGTCTGATAAATTTGGTGAGCAGGATGATAGTTTTTTCCAGAGAAAGGATTAATGAGGATTTGTTGTTTGAAGATCATATGGTAAGTAAAAAGTGGGTGTGGCACCTGTAATAATAGGAAGGGAACAAGGGTTACTGGGCAGTGGTAGTGACTTGAATGGCATTTCACAGGCATTTTTTGAATCTATTAAGAACACAGAGGGTACAACACTGATGCTTGTTTCTGCAATAAAAATTATTGGTGCCTTTGGTAAGCTATCAAAGAGTGTGAAACAAGAGGTACTATTAACTGTGGAATTGGCAGGACAGCTGTTGGAGTCCAATTCCTTTGGGATTCAAAATTTCGGCATTGATGTAATATTTGGAACTAATTTTTTGTGCAAATGGTGTGTAAGTATTGATTTTACTAGTGGTAAGTTTAGTTTTAAAGACAACAGACGTAGGTACAAAATACAATTTTTTGGAAGATGTGGGCTAGTCTATGGAAACTGAATTAGATATGCCATTAAGAGTTTTGACCACAGAAGAACAGGAGGAGGAAGGGGGGGGGGAGTGGAGAGAGAGAGAGAGAGAGAGAGAGAGAGAGAGAGAGAGAGAGAGAGAGAGAGATTGGAGATAATAAGGAGAGTTGAGGATACTTAAGGTATTACCAATAGTCAAAGAGAGGAATTCAAAGGTATTCTCCTGAGCAACTGTAAGGCATTTTCAGACAGGCCAGGTTTGTTAAAACGCTTTGAGTCCAAATTAAAGTTTAAGGATCATGAACCATTGTTCAAGAAACCTTATCATTCCATTTTCAAAGAAGAAAGTGGTGAGAAAAGCAGTTCAAAAGATGGTCTCATGGAGGATTATTGAAAGGTCAACCAGCAGATATAACAACCTACTTGTCGTGGTAAAGAAGAAGAATGGTGGTGTCCGGTAGGTTCTGGATGCCAGGAAGTTGAATGAAATTGTAATAGGGGAGAGTGACAGATCAGCTAACATGATGAAATTTTGCAAACGTTCCATGGATATAAATTTCTGAAATCTTTTGATGTGACTTGAGGCTATTGGAATATCAGTTTGGCCAAGGAATTTAGGCCATGTACAGCATTTTTAGATGAAGGTAAATGTTAACAATGTGCTGCCATTTGGTCTGAACTTTAGTGTGTGTGTGTGTGTGTGTGTGTGTGTGTGTGTGTGTGTGTGTGTGTGTGTGTGTGTGTTTCTATCAGAGCTATTGACAAGGTGCTAGATGGGATATTAGCCAATGAAATAATGGTCTATGTAGATGATATACAAGTAGCAAGTGCAGAATGGTGCAAGCACTGTAGATTCTGAATGAAGTACTGAGAGCTATGTATAGAGAAGGCATTAAACTAAAACTAAGTAAATCGTAATTTGTAAAGAAGGAAATTTCATTTTTGGGTCAGAATTAACGAGGAAGGTATACAGCCTGATCCAGAAAAGCTTGCTGCTATTGCAGATTTACCATCCCCAAATGACAAGAAAGTTCTTGAAGCTATGTTTGGCTTCTACCAAAGGTTCATATGAGATTGGTAATTTAACCATCCCTGCTTTGGTAATTTGTTGAAAGAGAATGTGGTGTGGAATTGGACAGAGGATTGTGAAGAGGCATTTCAGAGTGTGACGAAAGAATTAGTAAATAGTAAGATGTGAGGACATCAAAATTCTTCACTGACTTTCTGTATGAGTACTGATGCAAGTTTTTGTGGTTTGGAGGTAGAAATGTTCCTATTAGCACCTAATGAGATGGGGTTAGAACACAAAACTATTGCTTTTGCTAGCAGAATATCACAGCCACGTGAAAAGAGCTATTATGTTCCAGAATTAGAGGCTTTGGTACGTATTTTTAGATTTAAAAAGTTTGAGTACTATTTGCTTGAACATAAGACCACAGTAATACAGATCATAAGGCTTATAATTATCTACAGAAGTGCCGGCTGAAACATTAGGTTAACTAGGTGGGCCTTGTATTTGCAGCAATTTGATAAGGAGGTAAGGTATGTGAAAGAAAAATACAATATTGTGGCTGATGCATTAT
Source organism: Schistocerca piceifrons (assembly GCF_021461385.2). Classification (NCBI taxonomy): domain Eukaryota; kingdom Metazoa; phylum Arthropoda; class Insecta; order Orthoptera; family Acrididae; genus Schistocerca; species Schistocerca piceifrons. The sequence continues at coordinate 1,079,046,397 of NC_060139.1, forward strand.
CTAGGATGCCAGCAGGGAAGAAGGATACTGAGAGAGAATCATGAAGGACAAGTAAGGTTGTTTAATTTGCAGAGTGGGAAGAATGAGAAGCTTATTAGGAAACTTTGCACGCAAATGAGAAGGAAGCTGGAAGAGAATCCAAATTTAAGGTTGTTTAAGTGCTATTACAGTTCAGACAACATGCCAGACATGAAACAGTAGTATACTATACATTGATTAGGAGGAAAAATTTGAATAATCAGGAATGGAAGTTATGCTTTCCTGAGCATGAGAGTTATGGACATTATGGGACCAGGGAAATAGTAGCTAAGATACAGGCAACATTAATACTTAACTTGTGGAGAGGGTTAAGCAGATACTAGAAAGGTGTGATAGATGTCACAGTAAAGACAACTGATGTGCCATCAAAAGGCTTAATGCATTCTGTCTTTCCTAGCATATCTAAAGAGCTTATAGGAGTGGACCTTGTAGGAACATTGCCTGCACCTACGGGAGGGTCATAAATTAATTTTCATTGTCTTTGACACATTTTCAAAATATATAAAACTGTATCCAATTAAGAAGGCAAATACTAGTACTATAATTGAGATGTTAACATCCGATTACTTTTGCAATATACGGGTTCCAAATTCACTTTTGTCTGACAATGGTCCACAATTTGTTTCAGAGAGGTTTGAACACTATGTCAATGCCCAAAATAAAACACGTGAAGATATCTACCTATTTTGCACAAGGTAACATGAAGGAAAGAGTAATTAAAGAGATTAATGGACTGTGCAGGGCTTATTGCAGTAAGAAACACACCGCTTGGGTTATATCAGGCATTTTGAAAACTTTATCAACAACTTACGGAACGAATCAACAGGATATGCCCCATGTGAGCTTATGTTCAATGAGAGACCCAGCGACATCAGAGAAGAAGTGTATTTTCTTCAGGTATGTGAAGTAGCACAGGGTGAAAAAAATCAGATTAGCTAAAGAGATGATGAAAAAGAAAGGAGCAAGAAGGAAGAGAAGACATGACAAAGGAGTGATTACAACTAGTTGTAGAGTAGGTGACCTTGTCCTCATCAAAACCAAAGAAAAATCTAGCAAAGTAAATGATTTTGATTAAAAAGTTGTGCATGTGTATCATGGACCTTTCACAGTGATTTGCACTGCCCATGACAACTCTTGTGGATTGGATTACACAAAAACTAACAGGATTTTTGGGTGAAAGAATATTATTGACCTGAAACCCCATGTATCACCAATGAGATGTTTGAATATTGATCCACAACAGTTTGAAACTGTATCTGAGTTTGGGTTGTATTCATTTTGTTAGGAGAACTGAGTGTGCATTGAACCAGAAGTAAGACATACAAGCAAGTAGGGCTTCAACAATCTGTGTTGAATTCATTATGTGGTAATAATGCTTACCCTAACTGTGTGTCACATTTTTCGTGTTTCTTGAGGCAGTCAAACTCTTCTATCTTATCTGTATCTTACAAGTGAATCAGAAACTGATTTTGTACAGTAGGATACTTTAGTGTAGTACAGTGGTACCGTGCTTAAAGAATTTCTGTCAGACAAAAAGGTGAGGTAAGATCGACACAGCCACCTGTCCTGAGAAGAACAGCTGCACACAATATGTAAATCACAGACAAGAGATGTGCAAGACTTGCACCCCAGTACCACACAATCTCTGGTCAGCATGAAAATGTTAGAGTGTTTTTTCCGTAGAATCAATTTTGCAAAAGAAAGGCAGAGCAGGTGTTTATTTGATGAAGAAACAATAATGAAATAAAATAATGTGCAATGTTAGGGTCTTAATGGTTAGGGATCCTGTCTCTGCAGTAGAAATATTTTTTGAGAATGCACGCCACTAGTTAACAAGGCAAGAAAGGTGAGCAAAATCATGGAGCTGACAGACATGATTAATGTAAAGGTAACTTTGTACAAACAAATATGGTGTAACTATTGAGTGTAAATTTTGAACTAGCCAACACTGGGTACTGTGTATATTTTGCAATTTGTGATACTGGTCTCTGAATGAGAGCTTAACAAAAGAGCAATATTTTACTGAGGAACACATCATATAATGCTGCATCATTGGATCTATACGTTATCTGATAAGTTCTATTTTTGCTCTGAGGAATTATGAGCTTAAAGTGGCAATACTGGAACCAAGAACAGTAAGTTTGCTGATGCTAAAGTGATGTGGTGCTAGACTGATGTGAATATGTCTGACAGGCCAACTGTTTGGTAACATTGTGATTTTTGTGAGGATTTAATTTTCTGTTTGGATGAGAGTAGTACTCACAGCTGAGTAGAGAAGTGGGGCAATGATTTGGTACAACTTCCATCCCTTAATTTTGATTTGAATAATAATTGAGTTATGCGATGGTGACTATTCTTTTTTCATAACATAATGATTAGTAAATTTATGTTACCGCACATCTTAAGTTTTGCTAGAGATAATGTACCCATTTTAGACACTAGGGTGAGATTTTGCAAATGTGAAAGAGACCCACATATCTCAGGTTTAACCAGTTTCAGACAGTTATGACTTACTTTTTCTAGTCACCACCTTTTGTACTATAGTCAGTTCTAGTACTAATTATTGTAAGGTTATGAGAACTATGTAATGTATTTATTTATGATGTAATGACTATCATTTGCCATTATTGTTAAACATTTATTAGACTTAGTAGTAAAAGTAAGTGTACTAAAGTAGGTACTTTGATTTTTTCATTTAATGTTGCAGAGGAGAACCTCCTTCAAGGAAACTGATAGCAGTGCATGTCCTTGCTAACTGCCACTTGGACCTGTTGAAGGCATGGACAACTTGGTGAGAAACTGTGTAGAAGCACATTAAAAGAGTGAAAGTTCTTGTGAAAATTACTGAACATTGAGCAAGTGAAATTCTCTGTCAAAAATTTAACTGCAATGTGCAGTGTAATTTAACTTTTCCCTACCCATGATGATTAATTTTTTGTTAAGCAAGAGGGGACACTTATAAAGTGACATTCATTATGAAATTTAAGTTTTGTCTACCCAAAAAGGACAACACTTATTGTGAAGGTACATAATTTTTGGTATAAGTGTAACTTGTGGATATTTAGTGTGATTGTACAATGTACTGTACGTAAATATTTTGTATGGGAATTTTCATATGGCCAGTTCATATATGTATAAATTTGAAACAAAAAATGTTCTGTAGTTTTAATAAGATTTTGTATGTAATATTGTTTTTTGTGTATAGATTATTGAACCTAATTTCTGTGTTCACTTGTGGTCATGGAATTTTACAGTTAGCTATTTGCAATATCAATCTGGTCAATCCAATGAGAGGGTGATGTGACAAAGCAAACTGGGATATTTTTATTTTCCCTCGTTTTGTCATCTGCCTCCTTAGAATTTATTTTCTCACTTTTAACTAATTACCAATAACATACACGAATATAATCTGCATTTTCATAGAAGAGAAAGGTTGGCCCTCAGTTTTAAAGAATATAACACAGGATCTAATTTTGTGATTAATTCTATGTATGTAATTGATTTTCTAATTTATTTTGACTATTCCTAGTTAGTATCTTTTGTTGTAGGGTGAATCAGTAATCGTTTTGTAACAAATTTTATTGTTGAAGTATAAACAAATATAAATTCTAGATTAATTATAAAGATTTGGGGGAACAAATAATAGTATTCTTAAAGGATCTATTTGAAAACATGTTAGCAAAATGAGCCCGTAATTAATACCAAAGTAATTAACAGTATTGCCAAAAGAATTGTTTGTGTAACTATATTTGTTAATTTTGTAACTTAAACAATTAATTCAGTCTAACTCTTGCAGTAGACAAAACAGTTAAAAAGAACAAATTTTTTTGTGTGTTCAGTTAATTTAATGAGTTAAGCTTTAATTGTAATTACCGTAAGTTTAACTCCCAACAATATGTAGTTTCAGTACGTATTATTGTGACAGTATACAAGGGGCCAATTTGTGGGCTCGAGACAGTCAGTCTACAGCTGAGTTTCAGAAGAGAAACCCGTGTGGGTTAGAACAACAACAACAACGCATCACTGAAATAAGAGTAACATAATTAGGTTGTGTGTTAAAACAATGACAGTGTCTGCTCCATATGTACTTTTCTACTCTTGAAGAACTGTGAAGTTTGTGGTTACTTTTTTACTGCTTGTAGAAGTTCAATAGTAAACCATTGTAGCAGTATGTGGATGTTTGCCTGCAGACTATTAATGAGGCTTATGGAAAGTTAAAACAGTAGTGCACTGGTCGTATGTAACTATGTATTATTGGGGGAAGGGGAATTACTGTGAAATGCAACTGTGCACTCTTTGACTACATTATTTAAAGCAGTCAGTGTTTTACTTCCCCAACTTATTTTTCAGCCTGTATCACAGAGCAGTACGTCGACACTGAGGACAACAAATTAAGAAAAAAAGAAGGCAAACTGTCACAATTGGAGGACAGGGTGGAGGTCTTACATTTTATGATAGCTGGTTCAGTCTCAGTCCCAATGCTGGCTGTGCACTGGTTAGGAGGAGGCTAGTTGAGGGCCTGCAGCCAACCTGTTTGCATGCTTGACACAGTGCAGTTATGCCTGGGGTTATGGTCTGGGGTACAATTTTGTACATGCTCAAGATTATGTAAATTTTTCTCTTATCAACTGCCTATATACCCTGATTATTGATTTCTATGGAGGTGTTACCTGGGACTAGCTGTAATGTTACCTCTTGAACTTTTCACAACAATGAGGAGTGCTACCGCTGTTTAGTGTAGTGTAACTTCATCTACCGAGTTTCGTAAGTGTCAGAGGAGATCACTCATAGGAAGTAAAGTCTTCGACCTGTCCCCAAGTTATAGGAAGTGAAATTTGACTCGTGAGCTGACTACAATCAAATACATTTGTATTGAGAATGCCAATATTTGTAAAACATGAGTATGAGAAGAAATGTAAAATTTGTCAATTTCAAAAGTAGCAATTATTTTGAATATGATCATTTTTACTGATATCCGTTAATACATAATTAAACACAAAGTGCTTCTCAATGTACAGATAAAATTTGTTGATCTGTCAATCATTGTAATCTTTCATCATCAAATAAAATTTTTAATTTGTTCTGCACGGTGTCAGTTTCATTCTGTAGCAGATTTGTGATACCTGTCAGTTATGTGACTGCATAGAAGATACTGAGAAATTTTATTCTCACCCTCTGTCAATATCATTCACGTTTAGTGATCAACTGTCACAAGCCTTTAGACAATCATTGTACAAAACAGCCAGCAGGCTTGTGGACTTTCTTTGCACCTCAAATAAACAGCAAATGGTACATTATGCCAACACCACAATTCTGCCAAATTGAAGAATGCCATATTGACAGAAAAATGCCACACTGTAATGCTAAATGAAATGTTGCACCACACTCAGCAGTTCTGACAAAGACTGAGTGAAGCCAAGACAGGCCAAGCCTTGGCCCACACGTCAAGAAAATGAGAGCGAGCTTGATAAATTTCTTCAAATGTTATTTTTCTCTTTCATCTCCTATGACTGTCATCCAGAACTCATTGACACGGTCATGATTTCTGGCAAATTCTTTGAGGATTTTCTTTGCTGATCAGATCTCTAGAAATACTTAAAAACTCTCAAGCAAAGGCATTGCAATTGGGAAGGTCAAACACTTTCATCTTTGGGAACTAGTTCACTGGAATTTTTTCTTTTTTAGAACCATTCATTTTTACTCTTTCACTGCTCCTCTTCTGCCTTACTATGAATGCTAAATGAATATTCAGTTGATTTCCAGATGAAATATCAAATATGCAAATATACTACTTCCACATGAAAAATTAATTTACTATCTAATGTTGACTGTCTGTATACTTAGCTGAATTCCATGTCACGTAGCATCATGTTAGTCAAGTAACACAATGGGCCTGTGACTGCAAGCCACGTACAAAGAAGTTAGAGGAGTTTGATCAGAAGTGCAGATGCCACAATGTGTTTACGATCCAGTGCATACCACCCTCATTGCCATTCGCTTTTGAGGGAAGCTTATGACAAAAGCAAATCCAGTGTTTTGACAAGAGCTAAGAAACTGTATACTAAATTAAAAGCTTTGTATCAGCTATTGTCAGAGCTAAATAAATATTCTGGGAGATGATCATAACCTCCGAAGTGAAAACAAAGAAATATTTCCCAAAACCTTGGTGACATTCTATGTGTCTTTGCTTTGATGATATTTACAATGGATGAAGACAGCTTTTCCTCAGTTAACAATTGAGAAGGATCCCTGGGTTCATTGAAGGGACCAGTTATCAGTTATTTGACAAAGACGTTCTGAGCAAGAAGAGGCAGCCATTAATACATGAGACTAGAGCAAGTATGAAATTCCACAATTCAGTGAATTGTGTGTCAGTGTACTTCAAATATAGGTTCTAAACACAAATGTATTTGAAATTTGAAAGAACAAAAAAAAAAAATCAATACTAATCCACTTCTGATAATTTTATGCATATTTTGGTTGCTTAACTTACTAGGGAAAAGGGTTGGAAGAAGTTGTCCATGCTACTCACGCTGAATGAATCTAGCTAAATCATTGGTTTCTGTCACAAACACACAAAATTCCATGGCATTTAGAGGCATGTGTGTTTTGAATGAAAATATTTTGTTATGAGACCCTTATTTATCCTGCAGGCATAAGGTATACCAGAGTATGATCAGTTTTTGAATTAACTGCACATTTGCTTCTCAAAGAATGAACTCATGCAATACATTTTTGTATCTATCCTGCTAGATATAGGGGAAAAAGCCACTTGGCTGTTGAGAAAGTTTATGTTCTGTGATTAAGCTCAATTACAACTACAAGAACATACTGCAGTTCATTCTATGTCTACCTTCTGTACCACTACTTACATCTAAGCATGATCATGTGCCACTCCACAGACTGAAGCACCTTATTTGGCTTTTAGAACTGTTGGATGTTTGAATGCTTGTATCAGGTAGTAACATTGGTATTACAAGTGTGGCTTTGTGGAAACTATGATCTCATTTATGGTTCAAAAATAGTTCAAATGGCTTTGAGCACTATGGGACTTAACGTCTGAGGTCATTAGTCCCCTAGAACTTAGAACTAGTTAAACCTAACTAACCTAAGGACATCACAAACATCCATGTCCAAGGCAGGATTCGAACCTGCGACCGTAGCGGTCTTGCGGTTCCAGACTGCAGCGCCTTTAACCGCACGGCCACTTCGGCCGGCTCATTTATGGTTCTTGCACCTTGCTCTGTCACCTTAATTTTCTGCATCTTAAACAAAATCTACACTGAACCATGAAGTATAAATCCACAGGATTCAAGTAGAAATTGGTTGAATCCCAAAATTGGATTAAAATGAGAGTATGTCTTAAGGGATTTGATTTGTATACAAGAAAACTTTATCACCTGTAAGCTATGATGTAAAAATAGCTCTGCCTCCTTTTCTCATTCTTTCCCACTGTCAGTGTCTCCACCATGTCTCAGCAGCTCAGAAGTTCTGGAGGGTCGAACTTTTTTCCCCTATATCCACATTTTTAACAATTTGGTCCAAAATCTGCTCTCCCCTCCAAGTCTGGGAGTTTTCGGAATGCAGTCTTTCCTTCTCATCCCACATGCTAAGTCTCCCCTGACCCAGGTTCTGGGTGACTTTATCAAAATCTACCCCTCTTCCTACACCTCCCCAGTCCTTTTCCTTAACCCCTCTTCCTTCCCCTTGAACCCTTCTGCCTGAAGAAGGAGCCACTGGCTCCAAAAGCTTGCCAGTTACAACCATCTTATGTGTGTGTTCTGCTGCCACTTGGTGAGAAGATTTTTATCTATCCAATTAAAAAATTGTCAAAAACTCGATTTGTTTTATTTCACTGAAATGGGTTAAAACAATTAGCAAGCAATAATAATGTTAAAGTAATATCTTGGCACATTTGATGAAAGGGTCTGGGATAAGATTTTGATAGTTGTGCAAATGAAACAATTGTTATCATGAAGTGATATCATGATTATCACATTATTAGCAAAAAAGACATAGTCCTAATTGAGGGAACACATTAAACCTATGGTCAGAATTGAAATCAAACTGGTCATTTGATTCAGACTGCAAGTCTTCAAAGTAAAGCTCAAAGTTAAAGAAATTCCATAAGAATGATTTTATTGTTCTTACACATAGCCTCAAGGCTGCAGCTCAATCTCACGTAGTCACTACAGATGGAATCTGAAATGACTGCAGAATGGTCACTGGCAGCACAGTGATGACCCTTCCAAGAGGCCAAGTCTGAATTAGCTTGAAATCTTTCCAAGTCTCTCAGTTCACGTGCGCTGCCTGAATCACAGAACAGTGGCGGACACTCCTGATAAGTAATTTTGGATTGAATGTTACTGAAAAGAGAAATCTTATTTCTGTGTTCTGTGCTTCTTACTCTGTTCAGAGTGGCTGGTCCCCTTGCCCAAGATTTTCCTCAGGTTCTTGAGTAACATGCATTCTACCATTTTGTGCTGAAAAAGGCAGCTCACTGTCTGTTAGCCAAATCAATGGGTGCTCATTGGGACAGTCTAGGTTCTCTCTCTAATTTCCTGTTTATTTATATTAACCAGTCTGGGTGTGTCTTGTGTTGTCTGAACATTTAGTCTTTGTGTAGTCAACATTCATCAATAGCTCATGCTTTCAAATGCTTCCAAAACTGCAAGTCCTCACTCAATTTAAAAGATGTTATCTATAGCATCCAGTGGATTCAAAGAAAGCACTGTTTCCTGCATTTAGTGCACAACAGTGGTTTCGAGTGTGTCACTCAGAACAGAGACCCTGTGCTTTTCACATCTGGTCTGTGTAACAGTTGTTTCCCTGTGCCTTTTGCCACAGGAAGCTGTTGCCCGTTTGGCACCCAAGTGTGGGGCTAACAAAATAGCGGACAGTGGTGGTCTGTGTGGCACTGACACACACAAAAAAGGTTTGATTTGATTTTCAAACAGAAGAAAACTGACCATTTTAAATGCAGGCTCAGGCATCATTGAAGGAGGATGTTAGCCAGTCATTACATAATGGAAGTGACATTTTCTGTCATAACCAACATACTTGGCAAGCTCAAAAACCATGGCCGTTAAATCGGCCCACAAGTTTCACTTTTGGAATGGTCAGATTGACTTTCTACCTCTAAAAATTTGAGTGATGCCAGTGAAGAAGAAGATGAGTGCTGTCACAGAGATGCCAAAGTAATCATGAGATGACATAGGGTCCACTGCAGCAGTAACATAGTGGGAGACCTGTGTTGGTTACTCCAGTGATACTGCAACATGCAGTTCATTGGAAGGAAACTGGTACAAGATGCGTTAAGAAGGAGAGAGAAAAAGTGAAAGGCAGTGGACACATCAGGTGCATTCAAAAACAAAAGAGATAGAGGGTGTAAAATGAAAACTGCTGAAAGGATAGTAGTGCCACTGCCCACAGAAGGTGTGGCAGACATTATTAGAGCACTGCACTCCCCAACTCTCCATTTTTTTTTTTTGTGGAGTTTAAGGGCGCTCAACTACTGAGGTCATTAGTGCCCAGTCACAATTGTTAGAGCACATAGAATCTAGTAAAACTCAAGGGGAAGGGGGGACACCAGAAAGTCCTTGCAAAGATGCAGATAAAATAAGTAAAAGAGTTAGATGTCTTTGGACAAGCCAGTCAAAGTTATAAAACTCAGAACACGTCCAGCTGCTCGAGTGTCATCAGCTAAAATATCCGGTAAAGTAGATGGCAGGGACAGGACAACACGAGATTGACTAAAGCGGGGACACGACAATAAAACATGGCGCACTGTTAATGCTTGACCACAAGGGCATTGCGGGGCTGGGTCACTGGAGAGCAGGTAGAGGTGGCTAAACCGGCAATGCCCAATCTGCAACCTGGTCAGAAGGACCTCTTCTCGCCGAGATGGTCGGGAGGAGGTTGTCCAAGCAGTTGGGAGCGGTTTTACTGCCCGGAGCTTGTTTCCTTGAAGGGATGACCAAGCATCCCACCACAACGACACAAGCCTCTTACAAACAACCCCACGAACATCACAGCATCAGCAGCATTATTCCCAGGCACTCCTACATGTCCGGGAACCCACAGAAAGCTGACAGGAGAACCATTATCAGCGAAAGAATGGAGGGACTGCTGGATCCGTTGCACCAAGGGATGGACCGGATAAGGAGCTCCAAGGCTCTGAAGAGCACTGAGTGAATCAGAGTAGAGTACATACAATGAATGGCGGTGGCGGCGGGCATACTGAACGGCCTGATGGAGAGCAAAAAGCTCGGCCGTAAAGCTGGAACATTGGTCGAGGAGCTGGTATTTAAAGGTGACGGCCCCGACGACAAAGGCACAGCCGACACCATCGTCAGGTTTGGAGCCATGGGTGTAAATAAAGGTGTGACCGGCAAGTCGAGCACGAAGTTCGATAAACCGTGAGCAATACACTGCAGCCCGAGTACCCTCCTCCTGGAGTGAGCTGAGGCCAGATAAATATGAACCGGAGCCTGGAGCCAAGGTGGTGTCGGGCTCTCACCCTCTCTGAAGGTGGTAGGGAGGGCAAAATCCAATTGTCGAAGCAGGCGACAGAAGCAGACTCCAGGGGGCAGCAGGGCAGACACATACAACCCATACTGACGGTCGAGAGAATCGGCGAAGAAGGACTGGTAAGAGGGCTGGTCGCGCATTGACAACAGCCAGCAGGCATACCGACACAGCAGTACGTCGCGCCGGTAGGTCAATGGTAATTTGGCAGCTTCAGCATAAAGACACTCGACAGGAGTAGTGTAGAAGGCTCCGGTCACAAGACTTAACACCTGATGGTGGATGGAGTTGAGATGGCGTAAGAGGGATGGCCGAGCAAACAAGTGGACGAGGCTCCCATAATCCTGCTTCGATCAGACTATGGGCCGATACAAGCGAAGCAGGACAGTGTGATCCGCTCCCCAAGATGAACCACTAAGAACTCTGAGGACATTAAGGGAACGTGTACAACGGGCCGCCAAATAAGAGACATGCGGAGACAAACAAAGTTTCCTGTCCAATGTCAGCCCTAGAAACTTAGTTGCTTCCACGAATGGGAGAACAACGGGACCGAGATGTAAGGATGGCGGAAGGAACGCTTTATATCGCCAAAAGTTGATGCAAACCGTCTTCTCTTCAGAGAACCGGAAGCCATTTGCCACGCTCCATGAGTATAGGCTGTCTAGACAATGCTGAAGGCAGCGCTACAGGAGGCTTGTTCTCTGGGCACTGCAGTAGATCGTGAAGTCATCGACAAAGAGAGAGCCTGAGACATTAGGTGGAATGCAATCCATAATTGGATTGATCGCGATGGCAAAAAGTGCTACGCTGAAGATGGAGCCCTGAGGCACTCCGTTCTCCTGGAAGAAGACGTCGGACAATACGGAACCCACACGTACCCTAATCTTTCGATCCGTTACCAAGGTATCAATAAAAATCGGCAGGCGACCGCGTAGGCCCCACCTGTGCATAGTGCGGAGGATACCTCCTCTCCAACAGGTATCATAAGCCTTCTCCAAATCTAAGAACACGGCTACTGTTTGGCGCCTTCACAAAAAGTTGCTCATGATGAATGTCGACAAGGTCACAAGGTGGTCAACAGCGGAGGGGCGGCGACGAAAGCCACATTGGACATTGGTAAGTAGCCGTCGAGATTGAAGAATCCAGACTAACCGACCATTAACCATGCGCTTCATCACCTTGCAGACACAGCTTGTAAGAGAAATGGGGCGGTAACTAGAAGGAAGGTGTCTATCCCTCCCGGGTTTGGGTATAGGAACAACGACGGCGTCACGCCAACGCCTGGGGACCTGACCTTCGGTCCAGACACGATTGTAGGTACGAAGAAGGAAGCTTGTGCCCGCCAGAGAAAGGTGTGCCAGCATCTGAACGTGAATGGCATCTGGCCCCGGAGCAGAGGACCGGGACAGTGCAAGCGCACGTTCGAGTTCCCACATAGTAACAGGGGCATTATAAGTTTCCAGATTCAGCGAGTGGAACGAAGGTCACCAAGCCTCTTGTGCCTCTTTCCTGGGATGGAAAGCAGGGTGGTAATGGGCGGAGCTTGAAACCTCCGCGAAAAAGCGGCCAAAGGCGTTGGAGACAGCCACAGGATCATCAAGGACCTCATTACCTGAAGTCAGGCCAGGTACCAAGGAGTGGGCCTTAATGCCCGACAGCCGGCGCAGGCCAACCCAAACGACAGAAGAGGGAGTAAAACGGTTAAAGGAGCTGGTGAGAGAGGCCCAACAAGGTTTTTTGCTGTCTTTGATGACTCTACAGCATTGCGCTCGGAGTCGTTTCTATCCAATACAAATCGCCAACGTAGGATGGCGGCGAAAAGTGCGTAAAGCACGTCGTGGAGCACGGATGGTGTCTCTACAAGCCTCATTCCACCAGGGGACGGAAACACGATGTGAAGAAGAGGTAGTACGAGGAATGGAACGTTCGGCAGCATTGATGATGACAGCCATGAGGTATTCGATCTGACTGTCACAACTGAGAAAATCGTGGTCCGGGAAGGTCGCCAGGGAGGAGTAGAGTCCCCAGTCAGCTTTCGGTATGTTCCAGCTCGAAGGACGTGCGGATGGGATGTGGTGCAGGAGACGAACGACACAGGGGAAGTGGTCGCTCGAATGTGTGTCAGAAAGGACATACCACTCTAACCGACAGGCAAGAGTGGTGGAACAGATCGAAAGGTTCATGTGGGAGTAGGTATGAGTAGAATCCGAGAGGAAAGTCGTGGGCCAGTATTGAGGCAGACAAGATTGAGATGGTTGAAGACATCCGCCAAGAGGGAGCCTCTGACAGAATGCAGGAGAGCCCCAAAGGGGATGATGGGCATTGAAGTCGCCAAACAATAAAAACGGCGGAGGAAGCTGAACAATCAGGTGCATCATGTCAGCCCAACTAACTGCGGATGACGATGGAGTGTAGATGGTACAAACAGAAAAAGGAAAGGCAGAAAGAGTAATATGGACAGCTATTGATTGGAGTGGGGTGGTCAATGGGATGCGATGGTAATAGACATCGTCCCGAACGAGCAACATGACCCCATCATGAGCTGGAATACCGTCCACAGGGGTGAGGTCATACCGCTCCGAGGTATAGTGCGTAAAAGCAATACGGTCAGTCGGGCGCAACTTGGTTTCCTGGAGACCAAGGACGAGCGGACAGTGCAGGCAGAGGAGCAGTTGTAACTCCTCCAGATTAGATCAAATACCTCTTATGTTCCAATGTAAAAAGGCCATCGCTAGTCAGCAAAAAGGGGGAACGAAACGGGGAAGGGCTGGTCACCTCGACGCCCGCGGAGGGCCAGGTTTCGAGGTAACAACGCTACAATCGGCGGGAGGCAGATCCTGTTCCATCGAGTCATCGCCAGCTGCGGCCGCTGTCCCGGGTTGTGTAGGAGGGGCAGCATCATTCGTCAACGAGAGGGCAGTTGAGCGCCTGGCAGCAGAGTGTCCGGCGAGACCGAGGACGGCCGGGAGCAGCGACTAACAGATGGAGTGTCAGACGACACACACCGGGGTGGAGAGGGGGATAGAGACTACTTCTTGGAGGCCTTCATGGAAGTCCGGAAGTCCGAGGAGGCACAGGGATGGTGGGCTGGACCCGAAGAAGGGCCTCACGAGCAGGACCTCTGATCTCTTCTCAGGCGGCGGGGGGGGGGGGGGGGGGGGGGGGGGGGGGGGGGGGGGGGGGGAGGACGAAGGGTGGCCCCTGGAGTCAGGGAGGAGAATTTGATTTGGAAGGGAGGGATTTGGGAGGCGGAGGCATAGACCACAGATGTGGGGAAGAGGTGGAGGGGGACAGGATAGGGGTGAGGATACTGTGGAAGGAGTGGACATGACTGAGGCAAACGCTCTTGTCAATGTAACGGGATGGAGGTGGTCCTATTTCTTCCTGGCCTCAGAATAAGAGAGATGATCCAAAGTTTTGCGTTCTTGAATCATCTTCTCCATCTGATACACGGGGCAATCTAAAGATCTAGGCGAGTGGATGCCAGGAAAATTAACGCATCGAGATGGTGGGGAGCATGTATGTTGGTCACGAAGAGGACGTCCAAAATCACCACAAAGGGGCTCAGCCTCACACCGTGACGACATGTGCCCAAAGCGCAAACACCGAAAGCAGTGCATAGGAGGCGGGACGTAAGGTCGCACGTCACACCGGTAGCACATCACCTTTACCTTCTCTGGGAGAACGTCCCCCTCAAAGGCGAGGATAAAGGCCCCGGTGTCGATGCGATGGTCTTTGGGGCTGCGCTGGACTCGCCGGACGAAATGCACGCCTCGGCGCTCCAGGTTGGCCCTGAGCTCATCAGATTACAGCAGGAGGTCCCGATGAAAAATAACCCCTGCGTCCTATTCAGTGCGAGATGCGGAACAATAGACACTGGGATGTCCCCTAGTCGGTTGCACGCCTGGAGCGCCGCCGACTGTGTGGCGGAGGCGGTCTTTGTAAGAACGGACCTCGAACGCATTTTACTGAGAGCCTTGATTTCCCCAAAGATGTCCTCAATGTGCTAGACAAAGAACATGGGCTTGGAGGTGGCGAACGTCAACCCATCGGTCCGAGAACAGACTAAATAGCGGGGGATGTACTTCACCCCAAGCCGGTGGTCCTATCCTTCCTCCCAGGGAGTGGCCAAGGGGGAAAGGGCACGAGAACCAGAACTAGAGACAGTACCTTTCTTTTTAAATGACTCGGCCGCAGAGTGAACTGATTCATGTTGACAGTGCATCTGCGAAACGTCCGCCCCGATACCAACCACTCTGACCAGGGGCTCTCCCCACGGGCGCCACCCAGCCTCAGCAAGAGCCACCTGGCAGGATGACCGTTGCTGGGAGTCCCGATGCCCGAAGGAGATGGGCATCTACTCCTTGGCTGACGTGGAGAGGGTGCAGCTGAGGTATCGGCAGTATGATCCCTGTGTTGTCAGGGGGCTACAACCTAGAGGGTACATGACGACCCCACGACAACGGGCTGGCTACCGTGCTGGATTTTGGGTGCCATGAAAGGTCCATCATGATTGTAGGTGCAGATGGAGACGCACTATGGGCGTAACTTGTGCAACTGATCAGGCGTTTAGGCCCAATTTGAGGAATAGTGGGTGTGGTTACAACGCCGTTACAATGCTGAGTGCCAAGGTCTTAGTGCACTGAGGACCAGTGATACACCACATAAGGCGTCCTTCCCCAAAAGGCTCGTACTTCTGTAGAATTTTGAAAAATGGAGGTCAAACCCCAAGGGGGACCATCACATGGAAGGCTGATATGGTAGAAACTCCTTTTTGTCGCCTCTTATGAGAGGCGGGAATACCTCGGGCCTATTCTTACCCTGGACCCGCAGGGGGAAACTCTCCATTAGAATGATATGGGTGTAGACCCAGTGTGTGCACACGTGTCATGACTGTTCACTGCACTGTGGAAACTAAAATGGAAGCCTTGAAAGAAAAGCATTGACATATAGTCCATTTTCTGACAGCAGAGTGAGTTTAGGGGAATGTAATTTTGTCAATGGTGGAAGTACAGAGACAGCACTGTACATCCTTCACAGGTCTGCCTCTCTATCTGAACTCCTTAACCAGCTCCCACAGCAACTTGTCAGTCTTCAGCAATGAGGGCATCCGACTGCTGGATAACGGCAGCAGTAATGCATTCCTGACTTTACATCATAAGCCAAGGGCTGCCCGTCTCCCCACCCTGCTCGTGCTACACCTCCGCTGCCCTGCAGATTTCTGTTGACACATGTACTGTCCTGTGATGATTTTCCACACCCTGCACTCCTCCCACATTGTGGAATTAACAGGTATTTTCATGTTTGTACTTCAATAAAAATCTGTTCACACTGAGAAATTAAATTTCTTTTATTCCAGTTACACACATTTTGCTGATTTCCTGTTTTTAAATAAAACAGACTGTGGAAAAAATTACCGATAAAAAAACAATATTAGGTCTGATACAGATCGAGTCCCTAAAACTCTGTACATGTATAAACCGAAGTCCTGCACAGTGGTTTCTCACTGTAACTGAAGGCTAACTACAGGAATTTTTTGTACAGCCTTCAACACTTATTTCACAAATAGAGAAACTAGTTCACAAGGCCACAGGAAATAGGTGTAAGACCTGTGCACGACCAAGCAGGCACAACCTACTGCCACTGGATGACTAGCTACTGTCGACCTCGTGATGTGGCACTTACCACCTGTTAGAGTAGAATCAGACTTGTCGGTATAGAGGTAATGCGTAAGGCTTGCTGACAAATACAAAAAACCATGACATAGAAAATGTATCTCATGCCTGACTGGCAGACCAGAAGAGAGAACTGCTCAAAGAGGTGTCAGGCATGGCAGTCAGCAGTCATTTGTACCCTTGGTTCCCAGTATTTATGATGAGAAATGATAAAGGCAGTCAAGCAGGCAGTCCAGAGTGTGCCAATTCTAACTGAACAACTACCATTTACTATGGAGAGGATTGTAACAATGTGATTAGTGTTGCCTGGGGATAAATACATGTAATACCCCACTGCCCAGCAGACTGACTCACCTTGCGTATGAAGCCAATAACTCCCTGCACACCTTGGGTGTCAGGCCAGGGCTCACCCACATGGCAGCCCAAACCCCAGCGCTCAACGAAGGCTGCCGAAACACTTGTCGTTTTGGCTCCTGTCAGGAAGATAGCAAGAAACCAGTGTGAAGAGAGCCATCTAAGCTTTGTTTTAAGTTTCCAGTTAGGGTAAAAAATGTTAAACACAATAACAGAACCATGACATACTATCTATAGTAATGTATTAAGAAAAGAAGTCATTTTGAGAAGTTCTCAACCAATTACTTAAAATTTTTACACTATAATGCAACCTTCAGACGAAGGCTATATTTTTAGTACATTTAATACATAAATATTGAAGATATTAATAGATGATGCAATAATAGTAATAATAACATTAGCAACAATAATAACAACAACAACAACAATAATAACAACAACAACAACTACTACAA